>NC_050576.1:137546773-137890523 GCF_011100635.1 Trichosurus vulpecula | reverse complement strand
TAGAGAGGTGCCTCAAAGTAGTGAACAGAGGGCAGGTGTTGGAGTCAGGCAGTTAGGTGGTACAGCAGATAGAATTAGGTCTGGAGTCAGGAAGATGAGTTCTAATTTGACCTCAGAAACTTATTAGCTGTGTTACCTTGGGCAAGTCACTTAACCTCTGTATGACTCAGTTTCCTCATCTATAAAATGGGGATAATAGCATCTACTGCTCAGGGTGGTTGTACAGATCAAATGAGGTAATATTTGTAAAACAAACAACAACAAAATGCTTAGCATAGTGCCTAACATAGAGGAGAGGCTATATAAATGCTTATTTCCTTCCCCTCTTCAGAAAGACTTATATGACCCAGGGAGGAGGAGCCAAGATGGTAGCTGGAAAACAGGTACTCTCTTAAGCTCTCCCCCAAATCCCTCCAAACACCTGTAAAAAATGACTCTAGACAAATTTTAGAGCTACAGAACCCACGAAATAGCAGAGGGAAACAAGTCTCCGGCCCAAGATGGCCTGGTTGGTCACTGGGAAGTGTCTATCGCACTGTGGTGGGAGTGGAGCACAGGCCAGCATGGGCTACACCAGGACTGACCAGACAGGGAGTCTGGCAGAGTGCCTTAAGGCCCTGAATCAGTGAGCTGTGGCAGTTACCAGACTTCTCAACCCACAAACGCCAAAGGCAACAGAGCAGGTTAGTGGGAAAACTTCTGGATCTGGGAGAGAGAAGTGTGTGGTCTGGCCACAGACCCAGGGTGGTGGAGGTGGCACAGCAGCAGCAGCAAGAAGCTCCTGTGGCTGCTTCCAGAGCTCCAGCGCCTGCTGCTTCTGGAGTCCCTGGCCCACATGGTGGGAGGAATCAAGTGCCTTATCAGAGCAGGAGTGCAGGGATTGCTTTGCTGGTGCAGAGGCAGGGTTCTCTTGCTTTGCCCTGCTTGGATCTGGGTTGCAGTCCTGGTTGGCGGTTCTTGGGGGAAGAGGAGTGCTGGTATAACAGACCTTGTTTGTGGTAACTGTGGAATAGAAGTGGCTCTGAAAACAGCAGTGCAAGGCCCCTAAAGCTCAGGACAAAGTACTCTTTACTCTAAAAGCAGTAATACCCTGACAAAAAGCTCAAGGGTCAAGTAGTTGGCTGGGACCATGAACAGGCAGCATAAAAGGACTCAGATGACAGAATCTTTTTTTGGTGACAAAGGTCAAAACATACAGCCAGAAGTCAACAAAGTCAAAGACCCGACATCAAAAGCCTCCAAGAAAAACATGACCTGGTCTCAGGCCATGGGAGAGCTCAAAAAGGATTTGGAAAAGCAAGTAAGAGAAGTAGAGGAAAAATTGGGAAGAGAAATGAGAGTGATGAGAGAAAACCATGAAAAAGAAGTCAATGACTTGCTAAAGGAGACCCAAAAAAATACTGAAGAAAATAACACCTAAAAAAATAGACTAACCCAAATGGCAAAAGAGCTCCAAAAAGCCAATGAGGAGAAGAATGCCTTAAAAGGCAGAATTATCCAAATGGAAAAGGAGGTCCAAAAGACCACTAAAGAAAATACCACCTTAAAAATTAGATTGGAGCAAGTGGAAGCTAGTGACTTCATGAGAAATAAAGAAATTATAAAACAGAACCAAAAGAATGAAAAAATGGAAGAAAATGTGAAATTTCTTATTGGAAAAACCACTCACCTGGAGAATAGATCCAGGAGACATAATTTAAAAATTATTGAACTGCCTAAAAGCCATGATCAAAAAAAGAGCCTAGACATCATCTTTCAAAAATTATCAAGGAGAACTGCCCTGATATTCTGGAGCCAGAGGGTAAAACAGAAATTGAAATAATCCATCTATCACCCCATGAAAAAGATCCCTAAAAGAAAACTCCTAGGAATATTGTAGCCAAATTCCAGAGTTCCCAGGTCAAGGAGAAAATATTGCAAGCAGCCAGAAAGAAATAATTCAAGTATTGTGGAACCACAATCAGGATAACACAAGATCTAGCAGCTTCTACATTAAAGGATCAAAGGGCTTGGAATATGATATTCTGGAGGTCAAAGGAGCTAGGAATAAAACAAAGAATCACCTACCCAGCAAAACTGAGTATAATACTCCAAGGTGAAATATGTCTTTTCAATAAAATAGAGGACTTTCAAGCTTTCTCAGTGAAAAGACCAGAGCTGAATAGAAAATCTGACTTTCAAATACAAGAATCAAGAGAAGCATGAAAAGGTAAACAGGAAAGAGAAATCATAAGGGACTTACTAAAGCTTAACTGTTTTGTTTACATTCTTACATGGAAAGATAATATTTGTAACTCATGAGACCTTTCTCAGTGTTAGAGTAGTTGAAGGGAATATATATATGCACATGTGTGTGTGTGTGTATATATATATATATATGCATGTATGTATATGTACATATATACATACATACATATATATATATATTTATATAGACAGAGGGCACAGGGTAAGTTGAATATGAAGGGATGATATCTAAAAAAAATAAAATTAAGGGGTAAGAGAGGAATAGATTGGGAGAAGGAGAAAAGGAGAGATAGAATGGGGTAAATTATCTCACATGAAAGTGGAAAGAAAAAGCAGTTATTATGGAAGGGAAGAGGGGGCAGGTGAAAGGGAATGAGTCAATCCTGCTCTCATCATATTTGACTTAAGGAGAGAATAACATACACACTCAATTGGGTATTTTACCCTACAGGAAAGTAGGGGGGAAGGGGATAAGAGAGGGGGGATGATAGAAGGGAGGGCAGATTGGGGGAGGAGGTAATCAAAAGCAAAGAGACAGGGTCAAGGGCGAAAATTGAATAAAGGGGGACAGGATAGGATGGAGGCAAATATAATTAGTCTTTCACAACATGACTATTATGGAAGTGTTTTGCATAATGATACATGTGTGACCTATGTTGAATTGCTTGACTTCTTAGGGAGGGTGGGTGGGGAGAGAAGAAGGGAGAGAATTTGGAACTCAAAGTTCTAAAAACAAATGCTCAAAAAATGTTGTTTTTACATACAACTAGGAAAAAAGATGTACAGGCAATGGGGTATAGAAATCTATCTTGCCCTACAAGAAAGTAAGGGGAAAGGGGATGGGGGCAGGGAGTGGGGTGACAGAAGGGAGGGCAGACTGGGAAATGGGGCAATCAGAATATATTGCATCTTGGAGTGGGGGGAGTAGAAATGGGGAGAAAATTTGTAACTCAAAATCTTGTGGAAATCAATATTGAAAACTAAAAATATTAAATAACAAAAATATGACATATTAAAAAAAGAATTATATGACCCATGTGTCCTATCTGACACATACTTGCTGTTTGATGACCTGGGGAAATTACCTAATCTATCAGTGCTCCAGGTATGTAACTCTCTAAAACAATATGTTACAGATAATTGATTTGCATTGATAGAGGAAGTTTCCACTCTGGCAGTTCTTCACACAGCTGAAATTACAATCAGATTCTCACAAAATCATCTGTCAAAACATTTGTTTGAACAAAGTTTTATCTAATTTTGCCCAGAAAAGTAATTGGAGATGAGGTGGATTTTAAAACGCAAAATGTTTTTAGTTTTGATTTAAAAAAAGATTACTTTTGATGTTCTTAACAGAGGGTTATACTAAGTAGAGCCTAACAACAAAGCCAAAATGAAGTCAAATGACTACATAGAGCTCTTAAGAGTTATTTTTGTTTACTCTCTAAGGTTCTGTACATACACCCTGATATAATCTGCAAAAAATAATTATTGTGCTTCTTTTTTGTCCATACTTAACTCCTCAGTTTCTTTATCTTATCTACTGCTATAGCTAACATTTCTAGTACCATATTAAATAGAAGAGGTAACAGGGAACAGCACTAACTTCACTCCTGATCTTAGTGGAAAGGACTCTAACTTATCCCCATTGTATGTAATGCTTGCTCTTGATATAGATATATACTATTTACCATATTAAAATTAATTTATTCCTATGTTTTCAAGGGTGTCTTTGGTTGTTTGGTTTTTTTCAGAAATAAATATCAGATTTGTCAAAAGCCTATTCTATATTAATTGATATAATCATAAGATTTTTGTAGTTCTTTTCAACAACGTTCTTCTGCTTAATTATTTTTAATAGTTACTCTTCCTTTATTCCTGGCATGAATCCAACTTGGTGATAGTGCGTAATCTTTGTGATTTGGTCATATAGCATCTTTGTTAATATTTTGTTTTTGCATCATATTAGGGATATTGACCTATAGTTTTCTTTCTGTTTTGACTCTGATTTAGGTATCAAGATAATATTTGTATATTAGGAGCAATTTGAAAGGATCCCTTTTTTTTGCTATTTTTTGCAAGTAGTTTGTATTATTAATATTATAATTAATTGTTCTTAAAACATTTGATTGAATTTACTCATGAATCCATCTAGTCTTAAACGGCTTTATTTTAAATTCGGGGCCTCATTTAAGGTTTCTTCATTTCCTTTTTTCTGAAGTTAGGTCATTCAAGTCCTCTATTTCTTGTTGTGTCAATCTGCTCCTATTATATTTTTGTGAACATTCATTACATTTTAATTGTCAGTTTCATTGGCAAATAATTGAACAAAATAGTTTCATATAATTGTCTTTATTTCTTCATTAGCTGTGAGTTTATTTTTCATTTTTAGAAACTGGTAACTCAGTTTTTCTTTCTCTTGTTAAAATCAAATTAACTAATTACTTACCTATTTTATTGTTACTCCTCCTCCCCCTCAAAAAAACCCCCCTCTAGTTTTATTTATTAATTTTGGAGGGAATTTTCAGTTTTGTTAATCTTTTCAGGATTTCAGTTTTGGTGCTTAATTGTTGTCTTTAATTTGTTGCTTTTAAAGTTGCATACCCAATTTATTGGTCTGTTGCTTTTGTTGATGAAAGTGTTTAGAAATATAAATTCTCCCATAGAGACTGCTTTGGCTACATTCTAAAAATTTTGATATGTTACTTATTGTTGTCCTCTTTAATGAAATTGTTATTTCTATGATGTGTTTTTGGACCTAATAGTTCTTCTAAATGAAATGCTATGCAGAGATATTGGTGCTCTATCATAGGCAATACTCAATCAGCTTACAAATATTTCTTGAGTACCTGTATATGTGCCTGTGTTAGAAACCATGGGGAGATTTTTTTTTAAAATGGTGAAAGACATAGTCCTTGCTTTTAAGGGACTTTAGAATCTAACTGGTGAGATAGAACATGCCTTCATCCATTCAGAAGATACTGTTGAATAACTAGTGTGCTCAAGACACTGTACTGTGGAATTGTGTGGGACACAAAAGCAAATAAAGGGTTTTTACCCTTCCAATCTGGTGGGGGGCAAGGAGAAGGGATAAAATATGAATATAGTTATGGTAGCAAGACAGTGAAGCAAGAGAGATTCAAAGCACTGGAAGAATTCACTAGAGAGAGAAAACATACATTCAGTTCAGCAAATATTTAAGTACCTACAGTGTGTTGCAGAAACAGTGGATCGCAAATCTTGAGCTGGAAGGAATCCTTAGAGGTCAACTATTTCAACTGTGTTTTTTTATAGATGAGGAAACTAGGAATGTTAAGTGACTAGCCCAAGGTAATACAGGTAGTAAATGTTTGAGATGGTGTTCTAACCCAGTCCTCTTACTCCAAAGACAGTCCTCTTCCACTATGCTAGTTAGAGAGCTGGTCTTGAATACCTCATTCAAGCCCCTTCTTTGACACATACTGACTATGACCCTGGGCAAGTCACACAAATGCTCAGCGCTCTGGGCAATACTCTAGCACTATAAAGTTTCAGGGAAGGTTCCCACTTGCATTCCCTCTTCTGGAAGTTCCCTAGACCAATGAAATCACAATTCTAACTCC
Source organism: Trichosurus vulpecula (assembly GCF_011100635.1). Taxonomy (NCBI): domain Eukaryota; kingdom Metazoa; phylum Chordata; class Mammalia; order Diprotodontia; family Phalangeridae; genus Trichosurus; species Trichosurus vulpecula. Next base: position 137,884,674 of record NC_050576.1, on the reverse strand, counting down.
CTTTAAATCCTTTAATAAAAGGATTTGTGCTGTAAAACTCGGACGTGGTCAAACTGCACACAAGGACCTAAAAGGCCACATGTGGCCTCAAGGCTGCAAATTTCCCATCTCTGGGTTAGGGTTATCTAAGGCTTGAGGGAAGAGGATTGTTTTAGGACTTAATTCGCTTTTAAAAAATTTCTGTCTGGCTCTCATCAGATTTGACTTAAGGAGGAAATAACATACACACTCAATAGGGTATCTTACCCTATAGGAAAGTAGGGGGGAAGGACATAAGAGAGGGGAGATGATAGAAGGGAGGGCAGATCAGGGAAGGAGGTAGTCAAAAGCAAACACTTTTGAAAAGGGACAGGGTCAAGGGAGAAAATTGAATAAAGGGGGACAGGATAGGATGGAGGGAAATATAGTTAGTCTTTTACAACATGACTATTATGGAAGTGTTTTGAATAATGATATATGTGTGGCCTATGTTGAATTGCTTGCCTTCTCAAGAAGAGTGGGTGGGGAGGGAAGAAGGGAGAGAATTTGGAACTCAAAGTTCTAAAAACAAATGTTCAAAAAAAATTTTTTTAGCATGCAACTGGGAAACAAGATATTCAGACAGTGGGATATAGAAATCTATCTTGTCCTACAAGAAAGTAAGGGTGAAGGGGATGGGGGTGGGGAGTGGGGTGACAGAAGGGAGGACAGACTGAGGAAAGGGGCAATCAGAATATATGCCATCCTGGGGTAGTGGGGAGGGTAGAAATGGGGAGAAAATCTGTACCTCAAAATGTTGTGGAAATCAATGTTGAAAACTAAAAATATTAAATAATAAAAAGTTTCTGTCCATCATTTAACTCTTTCCTACCCTTAACTGAAAACATGTCAAGATGTATATTCATGGGATATGAAGGTGGAAGACAGTATTAAGTCAAGATTGAAGTGCTGTAACATCAATTTCCTGTCCTTACATAGAGCAATTAGAGAACTGAATACCTGGATAGCTGCGTGGTGCTAAAATAAAATAATTCAGAGAGAAAGAGATTAAGCATGGCCTCAAGTTATATTTATCAAGATCTATCTATGCTTCAGACACTGCATAATTCCTAATGGCAAAGAGCTTAGTTTAATGGGGGGGAGGGGGAGGTGGGGGTGGAGACAGGTATATGCAAATTAGCTAGATACAAAGTAGCTTGGGAAGAGAGGGCACTAGCAGTTGGGGAGATCAGCAAAGGTTTGGGAGAAAACAATAATGATTTCAGCTTTAGACATGCTGTGTCTCTGAGACAACCAGTTTGAAATGTCCACTAGGTAATGGATGATCTAGGACTGAGGTTCAGGGGAGATATTGGAGATGTGGGAGTCATCTTCATAGAGATGCTAAACCCATAAGAGCTGATGAAATTACCAAGAGAGTATAGAGGGAGGAGAAAAGTCCTGGAACAGAACCTCAGGAACACTCACTGTTAGGGGGTGTAATGTGGGTGATGAGCCAGCAAAGGAAGCTGAGGAGCAGTCAGACAGGTAGAGGGAGAACCAGGAGAGAGTAGTACCATGAAAACACAGAAGGCAGAGTGTCTAGGAAAAGAGCAGATAGGCTGAGGATTGGGCCACATAACAGACCATCAGAACTGGCAATTCAGAAATCATTTGATAACTTTGGGAAAGTTTCAATTAATTGATTGGGTCGAAAGTCATGATGGAGGCATTGAAAAGTGAGCATTTACTTTTCTCTCTTAAACTTTTATTTCTACCAGTGGTGTCAGAAAGTCTTTCCTACATCAGATTTTGCTTCTCTTCAAGTTTAAAACTTATATTTATGGTGGTATATGTGGTTCCTGGTATTTAATTCTAGAGGTAGTGCTCAAATGAGATCACAAACCAATCCTAGTTCATCATGGAATTAAACTGAGTTACTAAACCTAGTAAGCTGCCTAGATGATGGCTTAAACGTCTACATTTAAACAAATATTTCTTTTTAGAGATAAACTCCCTCTATGGAAAGTAACCATTAGCACCATCCTAGAGCACAAAGGGTTTCTCAGGAGAGAGTGGGTTCCTCCCCACTTGAAGTCTTCAAGTAAATTCTGCAGGACCACTTGCCACCTATCTTGTGAAAGAGTCTTATTTGGGTTAAGAGTTAGTCTCTAAGGTCCTTCCATCTATGGAGATCTGTGATTTAAGGAAATTATAATTTTTATTAAAATGTGCAGATCAAATTTCAAAGATATTACTACCCTAAGGACAAAAATGATTTTGGTTTTGTCAAACTCTAATAGGTATTTGTACATACTTAAAGTATTTTCAAAATAACAGGGACAAGAATACTGTGTTTACAGTTGAGATCTTAGTTTTAATCCTGACTTTTGACATTAATTAGCTTATAAGAATTTGTGGAAGTCACTGAAAGCTCCCAGGACTTGTTACTTTATCTCTAAAATGAAGGAATTTTTACCTGTGTTTTCAAAGCTTCACAGTTCTGTGACTTTTTGAAGAATCTGGTGAAACTGACCTGTGTTGTAATTGAAACCTATAGCAGATTCAATAACTTAGGGGTTTTTTTGCACTGGATATACCTGTGATTTGTATCCACCAGTTCCACCAATGCAGATCAGAACTTCTTCAACTTAAATGAGTTGCCTAGGGAATTGAAAGGTTGTGATCACATAAAATGTATTAGAGGCAAAGGATTTTAGCCAGGCCTTTCTGAATCCCATTGCCAACTATATTTATCCATGCCACTGTCCTTCTTGGGCATGTTGTATACATTTGAATTCCTGTAATATTAAGAATTATAAAAAAATCTTGCAGTTTTAGGGGATCTGAATTATTAAGCAGGGAAAATGACTCAATAAATGCACCATATGTACTAACCATTTTTTGAGATAGGCAAACAATCATTTCTTTTGAGATTATTATGAGATTTTCAAATCAATTCAAGAAGCTATTTTTTGGGTACCTACTATGTGTTTAGATGGATTGGGGTCCTCTGGGATTCTTTTTTTTTAAAAATAAATACATAGGTCTTGCCTCCAAGGAGCTTACAAGTTTGTTGGGAAGACAAAATACATGTAGGAAATAACAAAAGAGAACCCATCAGCATTTACTCAAGAACTTGATTATGCATTATGGCTAAGTTCTGAGAAGATAAAGATGAATATGGGCTACAAGAGTCACATAAGTTGTTGTGGAAGAGGTGGTTCTTCTGCTGAACTTTAGATGGGACTTTGATATGGAGGCATAGAAGAGTGAATCAACCAATAAGCATTTATTTAGCATCTATGATGTAGCCAGAACTATCCTAGGTATTACTGACACAAATACAAAAGTGAATGAGCTTGATTTCTGTAAGGTCAATGAAAAGTGATTGCAGTGGAAGGCTTGTGTTGGCAAATTAGTGGAATATGTAAGATGGGGGCAGATCATAAAGAACTATGAATGCAAGACTGAGAAGTCTGATCTTGATTCAATAGGTTGTATATAGAGACATTTGCATTGGTAATTAAGATGGGCTTTTAACACTTATTCAGTCAAGTGCCCTTGAAGAGTTTGGCCTTTGTTTCCTTGGTTAAATTGGGAGTCCTTGATGGAGCCTTGCCTCAAGGGAAAGCCTAGTTTACATGGGTTTGAGTGACATGTTTGTGACATCAGATACTTTTAGACTAAGTGGGTTTAAGTCGAATTTTTGTGACACTTTTAGGTCACGTGGGTGAGTCAAATGTGTGACTCACCTTTGACCCTGAACAAGATATATAAACCCAGAGGTTGGTGTTCTCCCTTGGGGGCTCTCACTCATTGGAAGAGTGTCAGTGTGGAGACTCTGGGGAGGTGTGGAGACTGGGTAGCCATTAAGGAGCCCCCCAGCTTTGAAAAACCCAGATGTTAGGGCTTTTCTGGTAACTATGTATATTGTGATTTGGTTAGACAGAAATGTTGATCTGTTTATATTGTGTCTGTAATTTCTGTTTGTATTTGCTCTGAAGTTCAGCATGCTGGCTCTTTCCCCTGAACTAAGTGAATGATACATGTATATGTTGGATTAAAGTAAGTTTGTTAACCCCTTAACATTACTTTCCTTAGTAAAGCAGATCAAAGAACCTGAGCTGGCAGCGTTTTCTTTGTTGGGCTTGTGTTAGTCTTTCACCCCTATAATAGCTGCTAGCCAGATTGTTGCAACAAAATGGTGTAGTCGTGGCAGGATCTGCAGATTAAAAGGAAAGTATGGTGTTTTGGGGTACAGTTTTTGGATTGCTCTTTGTACTTGGGGTAGCTATGAAGCCCCAGGAGCAACAAAGGCCTGAAGAAAAACAGACGTGGTGGAAGCAGGAGAAGGAGGAGTGCAGGAGGCAGAACCAGCAGAAGCCAAAGCAGAAGAAGCTGAAGCAGCAGGCGCTACTGAGAGCAGGACTGACCCACTGACCCGTATGCAGGCTGAAGAGTGCTGAGCAAGGGCTTGAGGCCAGTGGGTAATCTTCTTACCGGAGGGCCTTAGCATTGGGGGGAAGCTACAATGTTTTTCTATAACCTCCTGGTTACTATTGTGTGGCGGGCTTATTGGACCTGGAAGGTTTTGGCCAGGGCATCGAATTAGGGGTATTGGTCTGTGGGTCTGCTACTTTGGAGCTTGAATAAATGCTTTAATTCCTCTGCCTTCTACTTAGAGAATTCCTTACATCCTGCGATTCTGAACCATTCAGGCATATTCATCATTTTCTTCGAAGTCATGAATTCTGCCTTTATGCTATAACATTATCGTTAAGTTTGTTGAGTAACATTTCCTTAAGCATGCCAGTGACATGATGGAACTAAATAAGATTGAAGAGAAATTGCTTATATTTAATAAGATCATGATTTTATAAAGGAAAGGACAGTTATTTCATAGAAACAAACATTCTTTGTGCCATTGATATTTTTTAAAATATGAAAACTATCCTGAAAAAGGACCATGAGTTAAAATTGGTAAAAAAAATATCCATTGTATATATGGTACTATATTAGACCGAGTGAAATGGAAAATCAGAAATGGTCTTTACTATAATGTGACTGGCTACTGTTTATTTTCTTCTTTAAGCACTCCAAAAACCATGTGGCTTCAATCTTATCCTATTATGAGCTTTCAGATTGTTTTCTGCTAAGCCTTGTCTAGTTACAAGTTAGAGTTATCAGCAACCCCACAGGATACAAGAAATTAAATGTACACAGTCATTACATAAAGTTCCAGAAACACTTTATTTAAAAATGGAGCTGTAAATGCATAACAAAATAACATAGGTAATAAATGTAACAAAAATAAATAAGGAGAATAATGTGTTCATACAAAATAATAACATAGTAAAAGGCCAAATGCTTATCACTGAACAAAAATGTGTAAACTCTTGAAAAAAAATCTTGTGAGACAATTCTAGAGTAGTATTTTTCTAACTCCTTACCTTCCACTTCCATATGGTTAAATTCAGTACCCAAACACTGAGGAAAAGAAGTAATGATGGTGATTATTTTGCTGACTTTTTTTTCATGTGGACTGACCCTGTTTCAACATTTTACTTATTCTTTTGAACTATTTCATGTCCTTCCTTTCATTTTTTTTATAACCATTTTGAGACTTCCTTTGATAGAGTGGGGAATTTAGCTTTATAAGAAGAATATTCTATCTTTTTAAAATTTAAAGAAAAATATGAGACCCATTATACAACAGGCTGTTTTTTTTTTTTTTACATTGCTACAAAAAAGGTTTTTGCATTTTTATTACCTGGTCCAACTTTACAAGACTTCATTAATCCTGTAGGGTTTTTAAATGTACAGGCCAAGTATTTTTCTTAAACAATTATAGTATAGAATTATTGCTGAAATATTAAAGACCATTTCATAAAAGCTGCAAAAATTGTATTTTTAACCTTTAGATACTGATATAATCAAGGGAAAACTCGAGCCTACTAGTTATATTTAAAAGAATTAATATTTCTCCAAATTACAGTGTTCTGGAAATACAAGGTCAATTACTTTTTTTTTTTTTAACATACCCAAATGTTACCTTACTGGGACGACAAAAGGAAAATAAGTTTATATAGGATATTTTCACAGACTTTCTATTCAGTGGTTTCAGCCAAAAGTCTTATGTTAGTAGTTGTCTTTCCAAGTTCTTATACATGTATACAGCAGAGACAGGGATCTACTATCGAGTCTACAGGGAAACATACAGAAGCTATTTATGTGCTTGGGAGTGAGACTATCGATCAGCTAAGTTATGCCTATCGGTTCTTCAAGTCCTACAGAAGAATTTTATACTTCATGATCATTCCAAGAGAAACTTGTAAAAACTGTCACATAGAAACTTGGTAACACCAGAGAGTCTATTTGCACCAATATACACGTTCTTCTTTTTAAAAATATACTCCACCTATCTGTTTAAACTTGTTTTTATCATTCCAATAGCCACCTGGATTGAAATGGATGATGAAATCTTTCTACTTTCATTTTTAAAAAAAGAAAAAAAGAAAAAGTGCCAAATTGAGCTTTCAGAAAGTGGAGTGAAACACTGCAGGTTAAAACAAATACAGTATTATCTATGTACATAAAAAGACTGGTAGTCTTTATGGATATATAGACATGTCCACCTACCACTCCCAGCAAATTCTTAGTGCAAACATAATAGTTAAACTTTGTAAATCTCAGGACAATTTACCTAGCAACCAAGTTATATAAATCACGTAACTGTTGGAAAAGTTTAGGACACAAGAAGGAAAGCATTGTAATGTCTGTCTTACTGTGAACAGTAATGTGTCATTGTACCCAAAGGTATTGTATCCTAATATAAATCCTAATATTTAGAAACAAATATAACTGTTTAAGAAATCTGTACAAACTGAAGAGAAGTCCATTTCAGGGGGCAGCTTGGCACGGGAGACTTGAGGTTTCAGATCTGTTGAATGGAAGTCTGCTTGCAGGTCACATCAGGGCTTTAAAAAAAACCAACAAAACAAAACCAAGATCTAAGAAAGGAAAGCTGCAGTTTTAATTCTATTTGCAAAGCACACAATAACCACCAAGGGCAAAGCTGCCACGAACTCACTTTTCCTCCCTTCTATGGATGGCTACCTTAATGGTTCTGAAGGGATTAATGTGACAGTCCAAGCATTCCCAATAAAGAAGACAAGTGTGACCATATTGCAGTTGACCAAGCTACTTTGTTTTGTATAAATCAACATCGTGACCCTTTCAATATCCCTAGGCATTCCACATTTAAGTAATTTTAAAAAACAATAAAGAATAAGTCATTCATGTACAGTGACATCCTCCTCTTCCCCTTCTGGGTTGAATCTATTGAAATGTATACTGAAATCAGCCTCGGATTCCACATTGTCAAATTCAGCTGAGACTGAGATGTCAGTGGGACGAAGAGCCCTAGCTTCTGGCTGGCAAAGGGGTGAGGTCTGAGCCGGGTCTTCATGGTTACTCCCAGGACTAGACTTCTGTTTTGGCTGGGCTGGTAAGACAGCACTGGGGAATCCCAAGTTGTTCAGAGCTTCCAAAGTTCCATCTGGGTCAATCATAGCATTGATCACTGGAAAAAATGCAGTTGAGGAAAAAAGGTTTCAGTCTTACATGCCACAAAAATTAGATAAATAAAAATTATTATTTTCTATCATTTAGATAATCTCATTTGACAATTGGTAGTGCTCATGCTTAAGCTGTTGATCAAGTTCATCAACACTTCCAACATTAGAAATAGACCTAGCCTCATTATTTCTGATGATTCATTTTCTGCATATACCACCTCCACACTTGTGCTCCTTCTTCTTCAGGACCCCAGCCTGATCGTTAGTGTCTCCATTAGAGTGTGCACATGTTCAACACCACGGGACATTTCAGAAAGCAAGTGAAACTTCTTTGAAACCTCCACACTGAATGCCAAGAGCACTTCTATTACTCCTTTTTACTCCACTACGAACAACAAGCAACTAGTGACCGTTGCTATCCCTTGAGCAAGGCCGGGAAGTGAGATAATTTGCGTACCATGAAAAAAGTTTGCAAACTTTATCTCCCCACATTTGAAAATTGCACTTTCCTATGCATTAATGTCTCCTGGAGTCTCCACTGCTGTAGCACATGCAGGATGACATCACTAAATAAATATAGGATGTATGTATTACGAGAAGAAATTTCTAACTTTAAAAATAGGGAGAGGAAATGAACCTATGAGTTCACTGATCTTCTAGATTGCTTTTTCTCTTGCTGTCCACCATCTTCCCCAACACACGCCTTTGGGAAATTGTGAGAGACACTAATATAAGTGCTCTCTGGGATAATGAGTCATAGACAAATGTCTACTTTGCATATCCATATCCTTGCTTTATTATTATTATTTAAAATTGTTATAGCATGGATAACAACCAAAGAATTTTCAAAATAAAGTTGCAATATACAATGAAATTTAAAAATAGATGTATACAGCTTACCTATAAATAGAAAATAACAATCTGGGATGAAAACACTTTCATGTAAATGTAAAAATACTCGATAATGTTTCTGTGAATGAATTGACAATATAAATCCCATATGAATTTTTTACTAAGAATGATAGAAATTTGACTTTCAGTTAGTTTCACATGCATGTATGCTATTTTGATTTCAAAGTATTTTTTAGGATTTTTATATGGAGAGTTCTACATTTCTAATCTCTAGCTAAAAATTCAACAAAGTTTAAAAAGTAATATGTTAGCAATAAAAAAATCCCAATTGTCTCAAGAAAACTTCCAGCACAATCACTTTTTTTTCCTTAAAGGCAATTTAGAAATGTGTCTACCTTGTAATTGCTTTTCAACTCTTTTCAGCTCTTGTAAAATGGAAGAAATCTCCTGAAAAGGAAAGGACCAAAATTAGCATTTCATAATTGACATGAAAATTGCATCAGAAATACAGATATGACTCTTATTCTCCTGGTACACTTAACATTATATGGTACCATATGAGTGTTAACAGCAGGAAGAATTATGAAAATCCAGAAAGTATAGCACTATTTAAAGGGTTTTAAATAAAAAAACAAAAGAAAACAAACAAAAAAAACCCCAAACCTTCTTCTTCAGTTTAACAATGAGAAAGGAAGATGATAACTACACACTGAAAAGAACTTTGTCAAATGGAATTTTGATGAACTTTATAACAACTTATCCATGTGTGTAGCTAGTGTCTAAGAATTTTTATAAGGAAAGTGGATAAATGGCGGTGACCTTGGTACTAGGGTAAATCTCTGACTGTGTATAAAAATTACCAAGCTCTCAAAAAGGAAATTTCAATTCCATTAATCATGTAAAAAGAAATAAATACTGTCTTTTCTCACTGACTTCACGCTGTTCACTATATAATAATGAGAAGGCCCAAGATTTCCCTTCTCCATAGCCTGAATCTATCAATGTTTGAACTTCAATGAGAGAGCTCATGGAAAAAACCCATCCTAATAAATTTACCCCCAAATTTCCCCATCAATTCTCATAAAAATTTAAATTAACAAGTAATCTGTGACTTATGACAATTCTAACATTTTTCCCCCAGGAAAGGGCTTGCATACCATGCTTGAAGTTTTCACAATAGGAACTTCACTTTCAGCTCGTAACTTTGTCTCTATTTCTTCCCAATTCCGATCTTTGTCTTTAAATAATATTCTAAGGTCAGGAAAAGGAAAATGTTTTATTTTTCATATTTTAAACTCATAATATTTATGGTATTTTTATTAAAAGAAACAATCAACATTTTGGAAAATCTGTTCAATTTCATACTGAAGAAATATACCATTATAATAATCAAGAGTAGATAATATTGTGGTTTCATTAGTCAATCTCTAATAGCAAAGTATTCAGAATTAACCATGCAAAATTTTTACATGTAAATTATGTGATTAATTATCAACACCTTCACAAGCATAGTATATATTGTGATTCTTGTTGAAAGTAGAACATATAACAAATTTAGAAGATTCTATTCATCTAAAACACTTTTTTCCGACTATAAATTAATGATCATTGTGTAAATTAAACAAAAATAAATAAAACTTGCATTTATATGAATTCAATCAGTCAATAAGTATTTATTATGACCAAGTAGAAAGAAGTTTTAACAACCTAGGAGAGAGGTAACAGGTACCTGGACTAAAGTGATGGCTATTTGAGAAGAAAGACAGGGTTGGATCTGGATGTAGAAATAGAAATTGCAAGATCTGGCAAATGACTATGTTTAGTGAGGGAGAATTAAGACTCAAAGATAACGCCAAGATTTTGAATCTGGGAAACTCAGTCAAAGGTGGTACTTTGAGAGAAACTGGGTACATTCGGTAGAGGGGTAGGTTTTGAAAGATGAGTTCTGTTTTCAATATGTTGAGATATCACCAAGATATCCAGTTTGAAATGTCTAATAAGAAATTAGGGATGTAGGATTATTACTTGGGGAAGACAGATTGGAGCAGGATTTGTAGATGCTGGAGTCATTGACACAGAGATGCTATCAGCTCCTGTGTTAGCTTCTGAGGTCACTAAGAAAGAGTATATGACAGACACTTGGGGAGCACTGACAGTGGGCATGATCTAGACGATGAACTAGCATAGGAAACTGAGAAGAAGCAGACAGACAGGTAGAAAGAGAACTGAGAGAGTAGTGTTGCAAAACCCCAGAGAGCACAGTATCCAGGATGACAGTAGTCAACAGTGTCTCTTTTCAGCATTTTTATTGGCACTGTCAGCTCCTGAACTTCCAGAAAAGAGATAGATGGGGAATGCTCTCCTTCTCTATCCCAGCAACAATGGCAGCTCCAAGAAGGTGAAAACATGTGTTTGCCTAGGTAAGTCACAGACTGAAGGTCGAGTCTCTGCCTTTTCCATTTGTTATTTCCCTGGGCCCAGGTCACAAATACCCATGCTGAGAAATAGATATTTCAGTCTTGGTTGCTACCTTGTGAGCTTGAAATTTTAGGAGTTCCAGAGTTGGGTGTTGACTGCCCAAAGGGAGGTGATTCCTGCAACTTTCAGAAGATAGTGATTTGTGAGCTCCTCAGATCTAAGGGGAATGTGAAATGGCAGTTCTATAAAGTTGTCTTTGCTCTTAGGAAGTTGATACTTAACACTCTGTGGAAATGCTGACTAGGTACAAATCCACCTTAGATCTGGACTATGTAAGCAACTCATTCAAGTGCCATATTCAGTGACCATCCAAGAATTCATGGCTCATCTTTCTGTCAAGAGTAATTTTCTCCCATGAAAAGGATGGAGTTATAGGGAACAACCACCCACTGGGCAATCAGAACCTAATTCAACAACTCTGAACCTCTTTAGTAAAAGAAGTTGCCACCATAGCTGGGAATATCCACTTTTCAGGATCACAGTCATCTGTGCTCTAGGAAAGAAGTATAAAACAGAAGAGTATACAAGGCTTAAAATCTGGTCTCAGGCTTGCACACGTTCTTGCTTCATTATTGTACAGGGAACCATAATAACTGTTGCTATGGTGGAGGAAGAGAAATTCCTTTATCTCTCTATGGGGAAGCTCAGAAGAGCTCACCTTGGTGCTACCTTGATAGAGACTGGGGGTGTCTCCTCTTGGTCCTTAAGGCCCACTATACAAGCAGCTCTTCTTGGTTGTCATTCCTCTTTTGGCACAGATCTCTCCAGCCCTCCATTTCCCTCCCTTGTTCCCCATTCACAGGACCAAGGGACCAATCAAGAGCCTCTAGTTATGCAAGCCCTAGAATAAGGGACCATCGCATATGTGTCAGTGGAAATGGCCCAAACAAATGCCCAGCTCCAGGGGAAGTGCTCTAACACAAGTCTATACACAATTTTGACAGATGGTTCTGTGTTTTTTTTTCATCTTTGATAAAAATACAAACACATAATTTTATATTTATTGTTATTGTAATGTCATCAAATGAACATGGCTCTAATTGGGCAGTCTGACATGTCTAGACAAAAGCAACTGGGAAACAGGGAGCATAAAGGTACATTTTTGGAATGTTTCTAGATTTACAGTCTGTGTATTATCCTAGCCACATACTTCTGCATCATAAAGAATTTGGGTATTTTGGTAATTTAAAGTATTTCTTAAAAGAAGGTTTTCTGCTTCATAAAATGATTAAAATCCAGCCTATTTTAGAACTTGAAACAACAGAACAACTAACACATTATTTTACCTAATTTTTGAAATATGTCCATCTATTATGGACATATTAAAGGGCATACTTTCGGAAGCATATAGATCAAATTGTATGTAAGTAAAAGGAGACCCCTTCACTGGCCTCCTCTTTCTGTCACTGGTTATTTTCATTTTTGCATTAAAGCTAGTTCCAAAGAAATTTTTTAAAATTTGTATTGAGGGAAAAAAAAATGAACCAATACTGGATTTGAAATTTAAAAAAAAATTTAAAAGCCCAGAAAAAAAGGTAAACAATAGCACTGACATGTTTATTGGTTGAGGCTTCTAGAAAATGAACAAAGCTTTCTAAAAGTCACAAAAATACTTTTTAAAAGTAAGCTTACCTTTGTTAAAAATAACGGATCAAGCAAATTAGTTTAAATAATGCAAAATACTATGAAACTAGAGCATAAAATACTACCTGATCTTTCCAGCTGTCTTGTCTATAGATTGTCTTATCTTCCGAGAGAACTGAAAGACTGAGGACAATAATAGATTGTCTCCCATAACCTGAAAAATTAAAAGGAAAAAAGAGGCATTTATATTGTAACACAGAACAATCCAATGTGTTTACTCTCTACCCAAAATATAGTGCCTAGGTGCAGGGAATTAAATGATATAATATTATATTTAAAACTGATTTTAACAAGACATGAAAGAGTGCTTCTTTTTAATATCGAATTACTATCATGACTATCCTTGCATTAATAATAATTATTCATTGTCTCCACTAAAAAGATTAACTATATATTTTCACTACTTCTAATCGTATTAAAGTTTGTGTAAAAAAGTTACAGATGGACACACATGGAGGTGGGCAGCTATGCGAGATGGTGCTGAGAGCTTTTAATATATAACTACATTCTTTGTTATGACTTTGGTATTCTATTTCATTAATGCTCCTTTGCTTCTGAATTTATGTTATCTACCTTGGCCTTACAGATTGGTGTGGCCAAAAACTAAATAGTGATTTTGAAGCCTCCAAGCCTCAGGCTTCTGGGTCACCACTTACACTGTTCTCACTTTACAGATAAACAACCTGAGACTTCAAAAGGTTAAATGTCTTGCCTATTACCACGCTGGTAGATGCAGAAACAGGACTTAACTTAGCCTTCTTTCCTAGCTATTCTGAATTCATGGTTCCCTCCATGCTGACTTTTGAGACACAGATTCACATTTTCCCTTCATGTCAGTCTATGGTGTGTTGTATCTTTTATATCACATACCCTCCCTCAGAGCAAAGGAATCACAATCCATCAGGTATTTTACTGAGTACCTTAGAGATGGTGAATACTTTTCTAGGCTCTCTGAGGGATAAACAAGTAGCCTAAGACATAGTCCCTGACTTGAGCTAACAGCTAGATCCTGATTAGTGCAAATAATGAATCCCATGAAGAGGTCTGTATGCATCTGAATTTGCACTTTTCTAAGTTTTAATTATGTAAAATATTATAATTGGTTCTAGCCCAGTGGACATGTGTGAATTCAAATAATGTGAAGACTTCATGGGAGTCATTATTTTGCACTAATTGAGAACTAGCTGTATACTATAGTTAAAGAAACAAGAACACTAACACAAGGAATAATAACAAAAATACTAAAGAATAGATAATTGCTAAATTCTGTGGTATAGACACCAAAGGTCACTGGAGTTCAGAAGAGAGGGAGATAATCCATAAAGACTGGAATAGTCAGGAAAGCTTCATGGAACTTGAGTTAGAGCCTGAGAATTAGACAGGCTATGAGAAAAAGGAGGAAGATCGAAGTCAAAGCTTTAGAGAATTAGTAAAGGAATATTATTAACAAGAATAGCTTTGGTACGGTCACGGCATGATAAAAATCCAAACGGCAGTTGAAAGTAAATGTTTGGAAGCAGTAAGAAGTAAAGCAGAAGTAGGGACATCAAATTATGGAAGACGTCTTTGGCAACCTGAATGAATGGACCGACTTGGTGATTGTTAAACTAGAAAAAGGGTTTCCTGAATACCTGGGAAAATTCGTGTTTAATGTTTCTAGTGTTCACAGTATAGGAAGAATAATGTAACTGCAAATGTAACAAATGTAACTCTTGCAAAAGCAGAAGATATGGAGGAGGGAAGGAAGAGAAAAGGAAAAAAATTATGCTAAGAAAAGTTTTAAACAGTTAATACATTGATATCAATAACAAGGAACGATATTATTATTTTCCAAGTAGATTTGATAGGTTAAGAGCTGTAATAATAGAGAATATGAATCTGAACTAGATCAAGTCCACTTGATTTGGGGACTTCCTTCGAGAACACAAAGCAGCAAGAATACAAGAACAACTAGACTTCTAGGCCTTAGGATTAGAGGGAAAGAAATAATAGAGAGATATACTAGGAGACAGTGCAGAAACTTAATCAAGAAATTCTGGGTCATTAGGGAATACAGAGTAGCAAGAATGTATTTAATGATCTGAGCAAATACATAGGGTCAATAATACAAGGTAAAGAAGGATTTAAGAGTTTAGTGATAGTGAGAATGTGGAAGAAGTTTCTGTCAGAGATGGGAAAGATTGAAGAAGAGAACTCAGATCCATATATGTTATTCCTAAATGTCAACTAGTTCCATAAAAACACTGCATTAGAAATAAGGGCATGACAGAAGAAATTATCAAAGCAAAAATACTAAAAATAAATGTGTGACTAATTGAATAGCTTTACAATGGGGCTGGGGTTGTTGATGGTAGAGTTTAGTTATAATTTATTAGCTAAATTTTTTTTTTACGAAACAACAATGGTTGGGACAACATCAGTAGCATATGCCAACATGCAGCAGTATCTAGTATAGGGTAAAGTTAGAAAACAGAATAGTTTAGTATCCTAGGAAACTATAAAGCAAAATTATCTGGATAGTTATAAAAGTTAATAACTACTATTAATTTTAAAATGAGTGAGGAGGTAGATTGAGGGAGGGATTAGTACTAAGCAAAACAGAATCTAAGGATGTACAAAAATATTTACAGCTCTTCTTAAGGTGGTAAAGAATGTCAAGAAGAGCGGAATGGCCATAAATTGAGGAATGAAAAAATTATGGTATACAAAGTGATAGAAGTCCATTCTGATGAACATTTACCAGAGTAATGATCAAACGTAATTCCAGAGGACTAATGATGAAACATGCTGCCCACCACCTGACAGAAAAGGTGAATGCTTGGAATACAAAATGAGACATATTTATTTTGAATATGGCCAATGTGGAAATTTGTTTTGACCGACTATAAATGCAGTGGGTTTTTTCTTGTCTTCTCAATGGAGGATAGGAGGTGGATCTTGATTAAAACAAACTAAATATGTTTTAAACTTCAAAATAATTAATTAGGTAGGCTTCTGACAGAATGAAAATGTCAGGCCAAAACTTTTTAAAAAATTAAATATGTAAATCAAAAGACTATATTGGTAGAAATGGAGAAGTAGCAGCATGTCATAGGACACTGCAGGCAAACTCAAATAGAAAACAGGGGCCCCTAAAACCATACTAGGGAGAGAACTTGAATGCAGGTCTTTGTGATCATGAAGACAGCTTTCTATCTACTGCATCAATGACATCAAACTCAAACAGAAACAGGGACCACTAAACCATATACAAGGATCTCTGTAAGTGGCAAATGACTTATAAAACCACATGTTAAAATTTTATTTTATTTATTTTGTTAAATATTTTCCAATTACATTTTAATCTAGTTCAAGTTGCCCTTGGGAGTACTGAGGGCTGTAACACACTGTTACGGAGGATAGTGAGGTAGCCTTGACACCTTTGGTACAGAGAACAGAAATAGACTGGGAATTAGAAAAATCTGGGTTCACATGATGCATAAAAACTTTAATAAAATATTAGTAAAGGAGCAGCAGCATTACATTCAAAAGACTACTGAATACAAGGTTGAATTTATGTTGGGAATGCAAAGATGGTTCAACATCAGGAAAACCATAAATATGCTACATTAATAACAAAATAGAAATGTGATTATATCAACAGATGCAGAAAGAGCTTTCTATAAAATATAGCTAAAAAAACACTAAGAAGTTCAATAGAGAAAGACCTTTCCTTAATAGGATCAAACAAAAGATCTAGTAATATTTGTCTCCAGAAAACACTAAATGCTTTCTTAATGAGATCCAAGATAAAGACATGGTGGCTTAGAGAACCCTAGGGAGTCAACTAAAATATTAACTGAAATAATAACTTCAACAAAGTTACAGGGAATAAAATAAATCCATATGAATCATCAGTATTTCTATATAATACCAACAAAATCCAGCAGGAAGAGATAAAGAGAAATTCCTTTCAAAATAATTACAGATGGTGCAGCTAGGTGGCACAGGGAGTACAGCACCAGCCCTGGAGTCAGGAGGACCTGAGTTCAAATCTGTCCTCAGACACTTGACACACTTCCTAGCTGTGTGACCTTGGGCAAGTTGCTTAACCCCAATTGCCCTGCCTTCCCCCCTGCAAAAAATAAAAAATAAATAATTACAGACCTTGAAAGCTATTAAAGTATACATACCCTTTGAACTAGTGACATTGCTACTAGTCTATACCCCAAAGAGATCATACAAAAAGGAAAAGAGCCTATACGTACAGAGATATTTAGAGTTTTTTTGTGGTAGCGAAGAATTGAAACTAAGGAATGCCCATCAATTGGGGAATGGTTGAACAAACTGTGGTGTATGATTAGTGAATATGATTGTGCTGTAAGAAATCCTGAAGATGACAATTTCAGAGACACCTTGGAAGACTTTTGTGAACTGATGTAGAGTGGAATAAGTGGAACCAAGAGAATAATTTATGCAGTAACAATAATATTGTAGGACAATCAACTCTAAAAGACTTAGCAACTCTGATCAGTACAATGACTAACCACAATTTCAAAGGACTCATGGTGAAGCATGCCATCTACCTTCAGAGAAAGGGCTCAGGGTCAAAGCATATGTTTTTTCTTCTTCTTCTTCCTTTTTTTTTGACCTAACTAATGTGGGAATTGGTTTTGCATGACCACAAATATTTTTAATGTGTTTTGTTTTTCTTGCCTTCTCAATGGCAGGGAAAGGGGAGAGAGAGAACTTAGAAATAAAAATGAAAGTAGAAAAAAAGATTTGGGTGAGGACTAAATTAAAAATCAAAACAACATCAACAACAAAACACAAAATAGCTGCAGAATGTAAAAAATACTTGCGTTTACTTACAAAGGCAAACATAGAAACTTTCTGAATGCCACTAGAAAACAATTTATGGAAACGGAGACCTCACATCTATCAAATTAGCAAAACTGACCAAAAAAAAAAAGGAAAATGACAAATACTGGAAGGGGTAGAATTGACCAACCATGACTATAGAGGACCAGTGATGAAGCCACAATTTGATGGATAAGTCATAGTGAAGAGTACATAGGCATATACTTCTGATACATATATACATACATACATACATATATATATATGTGTGTGTGTATATGTATGTGTATATATATATATATATATATATATATATATATATATATATATATATATATATATACATATTCTTTGTATGTATGTTCTTTGTTTGGGATTACAAAATGAAATGGTCTGAAAAATAAGCAGTATTTTTCTCCTTTTGTGACATGTATCACTCATTCTAGAGGAAGTTTACTATAGCTTGCTTACTTTGCTGTTCTTTAATCTCATCCTAATATCTGGGAGGCACAATTATAGCCTCTCCATAAAGTCTGACACTTCACTTTGGTGTAGAAATAACCCTGGTATGAGTTCCTGAAGGTTTTGTCAGGCAAGTTCAACTCCTGCAGGTTCTGCTAGAGAAGTGACAACTATGATCTGGCCTATTATCTGTTTTCTAGGGCTAATTTAGGTAAATGTAAAGGCTCATTACTTAAGTGATATGTTTTTTGGCAGTAGCACCCTAGGAAGACAAAAAGAGCATAAAACAATCCTCAGTCTCCTTTTGCATTAATGGTGGCAGAGAGAAAAAGAAATAAGAGACGCTAAAAAACAGAGTTTTCAAACTGTCTATAAGCATCAATGGAACTGTTTGTAGTCTAAGTGTGAGATCCCTGTCCAATTACTAAGGAGTAAATAGATTTATTACTGAAGAAAGTGAACTATGTCAATTTCAATATTCTTGCTATATGGGAAGCCAGAAGACAAAGGGGATTTTAAAAGTAAATGGAAAAATGGCTTAGAGTTTCTTCCTGTAGAAGTAATTAATGTGGTTGGCAGAGTCCATTTTATCCCATTGTTGAGTTCTTCTCAAGGCATCCATTTTGGAGTGGGGCACAGGCCACCCAGACTCCTGGCTCTGCTTCTTAAGTATCTAGACTTTGCCAACACACCACAACTACAGTTATCATCCTGGACTCTTCCCTCAATGACTGGGACATCTCCCTAGAATGGACAATCATTCTATTCTGAGTCCTCCTTGCCCTGGAATATCCCTTCCTCCATGCCAGTCCTCTTCTCCCACTGATGAATTCCTATCCAGGCCTCCATTTTGGGAAGAAGTTCAGGCTGGCTAAGCTTCATTCCCCTCTTAGCTCTGGTTCTCACTTTCTGGACTTTGGTATTATCTTCCTCCCTCCCCCACCCCACTCCCTTCCTTCCTCTACCTCCTACCTCACTTTTCATTTCCCTTTTATGTTCTGTCCCATCCTCTACTGAGACTATAAGCTCCCTGAGGGCAACAACTGTCTTTTTTGTTTGTGTCTGTAACTGCAGCACATAGCATAGTGGCAATGCTTAATAAATGCTTGTTGCCTTTCCAAAGTCAACAACATATATCATTTCATGGGACATCTGCATCTTGTACTGGGGGCTAATAAGAACTATTTACAGAAGGAACACCATGAAAAACAATTACAGATTCTATACCAACATCTATTGAAGAGGATAATGAAGTAGAGAAATTCTATGAAGAACTCAGTATGATCCTCCATATTAAATCACTTATATTTTTACCCAAAGTGTAAAATAGGGGCAGAGACCTAAAAAAATCTTGGAAAATAGTTCAGTAGTAAAGGAGAGAAAAAAAATGTTTGGTTTACATGGAAGTCTCATGCCTACATAGCATGATTTTTTTCTGTGAAAAATGAGTCAGGAGGTATTATATAGAATACAAAATAACAACAAAAATTAAATCCACTGTGTTTTGTCAGGTGGAAAATGAACTGTTATTGAAGTTATTCATGAACAGCTGTCTGTGTATAGTCAAGCCACCAATTCATTCGAGAAAAGGTCAGAGTTAACAAAACCAAAAGAATAAAATTTTAAAAAATAGGAAAAGAAATCACGTGCAACGAAAATGATTCTAGCTTAACCTATTTAAACAAACTGCTAGAGACATGGAACCAAGATGGTGAAGTAGTAAGAAGCAGCCCAGCTGAGCTCCCCTCCACAAAACTAAGTCAAGGAGATCTACAAAATATATCAGACCAAATCCCAATGGGGAAATACAGAAAGTTAGAGTCTTTGTTTAGCCCAAGCTGGTATGTGGGGTACAGGGAGGTCTATGAACACTGAGGACAGGGCTGGGCTAGGAGCACACCACATGAAGAGCACTGCAGAGCACATGGAGAGGCTGTACACAAAAGCAAGAGAAGTCTCCAAATCTGTACTAGGACACCACCAGACCCATGTCAAGGACAGGGGAAAATTGGCAGTTTTGTTGTCCCATCACCCACTACTTCTAGCCACAGATAGAGGGTGAAGTGTAAAGTGACTTGTGGTGACTTGTACACAGAGGTAGAGTTCCATGGTAGAGAGGATATGGGCACTATACGGGTATACATAGAAAGGAGGAAGTTCTGATGCTAGCAGCATCTGTGTGGCTCAGATCCTAGGAGCAAAGCAGGTACTCAGTTCTGGCATCTAACTGAGCCCGCAAGGGAATTCCCAAAGGGGACCAAAGGGGAGCCTATGAGTCTGCCACTCTGAGCCAACACTTTTCCAGTTGGCTGAATTGGGGCTGTGTTCAGCAGTAGTCTACTGTTACTCAAACGCAAACTCAGGGCAGGAACTTGCTGAGAGGCAGCAATCAGATCTGGCCCTTGATTAGATCAGTTTGGGAGTACTGAGACCTTGCAAGTACCCAGCCTATCCCTGAGATCCTGCAAGAATACAACACTCAATACCCCAAGAAAGCAGCATCATAAAGAATAGGCTGAATTGCTCTTGAGAAAATGGGCAGTGCTTTTAATGCCACCAAATTTCTCTGTGAAATAAATGACCACAAGATCTCCAATAATCCCACCATTTTTCCAGTGCTGCTATACAGCTATGAGTCACGGAATACTACATATCTAAAGAGCTTATCAACTAAAGGATAGTGGAGAAGCACAAGGTTAGCCTAAGGAAACTACAAAACATTTCAAACATGGAATCATGTAAAAGAGGTAAAAGAGTTGTTGTCAGAGAAATACAGAACTACAAAACATTTCAAACATGGAATCATGTAAAAGAGGTAAAAGAGTTGTTGTCAGAGAAATACAGAATGGAAAAAAAAATTAAGCCCATCATATGGTGAGAACAAGAGGCAATCAATCGATATACCCTTAAAATAGTGTCTGTTCAATATTGAAAGAATGACAGGAAGACCCACAACATGGTCACCCCCAGTGGCAGATATACGGAAGGCTATAGACGAGAACCACACCACATGGGCAGGCATGGATGGGCTGTGATCTATACCACCAAAGCCAAGGGCTACAAGATTGGATCTCAGCTTGGAGTTTCATTATAAATTCCCTTTTAGGTTATCCTTCTTTTTAAGCAACTGTTTCTCTAGAGTGACATACTCACTTCATCTCTGCTCCATGTTCTCCGCCTTGTAATTGTTAAATGTTCTGGATTCTCTGTTAGTTGAGGTCTGGAATCACTAGGTCTATTGTTCCCTTCTGGTGGTTTAGAATGAATTAATGGAGGGATTTTTCGGAAGTTGAGGCTTTCGTCAAACACACGATCAACCAACTAAAAGGACAGAGAAGAGGATAGCTGTGAGGAAACCATAATTTTTAGTAAATTAATTGGTAGTAATTCTATGATTTTTATGATTAGACTGATTTTTTCTTAATAACAGAAATAAGAGATCTCCAATAATCCCACTATTCTGTTTTATGTGTACTTTAACATGCATTTACTTTTATATGACAAAATTATACAGTTCTTTACAGAATATATGGATTCTGATTTTGAAATATCCAAAATACATGTACACATATATGTGTGTATCTCTCTACAGAGAGGTATTTATATTTATATAGATACATATGTATATACATAAAATGTTATCCTCCCATGGAAGTGATTGCCCCCACGTGGAAAACAGATGGTAGATAAAATAAAGGTTGAGTTATATACATAGACAATGAGTTAATTTTACTCACATTGCTTTACCAGCGTAAAATAAGTTTATTTCTTTTTTCTCCCCCAAATGGTGCTGCCAATTCTCTTCATAAGATATATTAAATTGCAAGTTCCAATTGACAAAAGGAAAATTAAAGAATAATCTACAAAACAGGTATTTTAGTCTTTACTGGTAAGACCTATAATTTTACAGAAAAGATATACCTAGCTAAAATGAGATACTGCCATCTACAGTATAAATTATGTACACAAACTACACAGTAACTCAGATTCTGACAAAACAAGATGGAAAAAAGGCCTTATTAAATGGATGTGATTAGTTTTACTGGGACTGAGAAAATGAGTATTTATGTTATTAGGTGAAATTTAGTTATGCACTTAAAAAATAATATTTGCTCATTTACAATGCACCAGAAAAATTGTGTATGTCTTGCCACCAAGAATAGCCTTTATTTTCTACAAAAATGATAATTTCATTCTCAATACAGTATTACAGGTGACTAATATGGTAACAAAACAATACCAAAAATGAAACAAACATTATTTGCCATATAGTTAGGGACGAGACAACAACAACAAAAAAATCAACACTAAAAACAAGACTATAAAAAGTAGCATAAAAAAGGCAATAGGAGAAAAAATAGCAGTATTTTATTTACTGGATTTAAATCTGTCCAAATCATTAGCCATTTTAAACTATAATTTAACAAAGCATTTCATAAAGCTGAGGAAGTGGAACAACATAAATTATGGTCCGAGGCAAATCTTGATTAAGTTAGAACCTGCGAACTTAGAAAACTAGTATTTGTTTTTGTTTCCTTTTTCTTTCTAGTATTAATAATGAGGGATTTCTTGATTATCTCTTGATAACATACCTTCTTATCTATAGGCTATGTGCAGAGGTCAACCTTATGCTTTTAAAAAACTTCAACTGCAAATATTTTCAGACGCATCCATTTTCAGATGCTTTTTTATGTTCACTTTTAAATGAATCATGGACAAGTAACTAATGGTTAATGAACAAGATGCATGTTCTAAGAGATAATACCTTCTAAGGTTTTAGAGTCATCATGGATCCGACATCAGCCTTCACTAGTTGTGTTAAGAAATGTAAAAGGAATATGTTAAGGCAAAGGAGGAAAATGCAGAGGTTCATGCACACGAGGAGGGAAGGCATAGCTGAAACAAACTCTGCAAAAAGCTAAAAGCAAAAGAAATCAAGAAAAAGAAGAACCTTATGCATCTCTCCATGAAGATCTCCTACCTCTTCTCTAGTGTCTATGGCAGAACCAGGGGTGGTGGCGGCAGTGCTTACTGTGGTACTAGGGGCAGTGCCCGATGACGTTACGGAGTCGATCTCTCCTGCTACATCATTGATTTCTCGTGCAATGAGAGCCAGATCTTGGCTGATCCTGGTAATGATTTCAAAAAAGCAGTTTAGTCTTTTTAAAAAACAAAATTAGACGAATTCATAGAAAGAAATTACATAAGGGAAATTAAATTAAATAAGTTTGTAGGCCAAAACCTTAGGTTCTCTGGAAATGTTAAGTATTTTGTTACAAAGTCTTGACTTAAGTCATGAATTTACATTTTGTAAAAATGGAATTCAAAATTTTTCTACAAGATTCCATATTGAAAATATTATTTTAAGCCCCCAGAAGTAGTGATAATCAACTGATTTTGTAAACCATAAAAACTTGGAAAGTCTAAAATATTCTATCCCACTAATAGTTCTCAAAAATGTATTCATGTTTTAAAAGTTGGATATAGAACAGATGAATTTTAATAGTCACATATAATTAGTGATAGACTAAAGTCATTTTCCATGAAGAAAAATAATTTATCTATAGTGTTTTTAGAGAGAACAGAGGTATAAACTCCTTCATATATTCCAGGTTTTCTCAGAGAAGTTAACTGGAACCTAAAGACACTGTTCTAAACTGACTATAAATCTTGACAGTCAATAATACTGTGGAATAAAAAAAAGAAGCTAAAAAGATGATAAAGCAAGCATCAATCTAGGAAATTTGTTGTAATATGAACCACAAGAGACAAGAGCTTCTTTACCAAGTGATAAATAGATGCTTTTTCATTTTCATTTTCTGTTCATTTATTTAGATGAACACGTCATGTAAATGTCAGGTATGCAAATGTTCATTACATTAAACTAAAAAAAATGGAAAACTCGATATCTAAAATAACATACAACAAAGTATTTTTTAAAATTGTCAAGTGACTTAAGTGTAAAATTACCACAATTTTAAGCATCAAGAAAATTTTGCTGTTATAACTATAGACTTTATGCATTATTTCACCTAAAACTTGGTAAACTGACAAAGAATACTTTATATGTGGTGCTCCCACTTTTACATCAACATTCACTTATTTTTTAATCTCTCAAAATATGGCTTTTGGTCCTATTAGATGACTGAAAACTTTCTCCTGAGGGTTACCTGTACCTTTCTATTTGCCTCAACTATAGACTGATTACCAACCTCCTAGACCTCTATCTAGAACTTAAATCAGCTCCTCATCTTCAGTCTCTTCTCCACTGGCCTGCATGACACTTTATTCTTACTGTTTTCTCTCCATGTCTGTGATGACTCCACCTCCTTCTGATGCTTAAACATGAGCCTTTCCTAAGAGTGTGTTCTTGGTTTTTGCTTCTTCTTGCTCCCCTGGACATTCCAGGTTAAGTGAGGTTCCCAGAAAAGGCCCAGAAGCTTACAATAGAAAAATGCCTCAACCATGTGCCCAACAGAACAATGAACATGTGACCAAAAGAGCAATTCCTGGAAGACAACAGAGTACTAACCAGTACACTGCATATCAGGCAAAAACTACCTGTCATGTGAAGCCAGAGGGGAGCGGATCAGGCCTAATGTGAACAGCAACATAACATCATCAGAAGACATCAGGGGCTCTGTAGTACCTAAAGGGGACAACTGCTTCTGGACACATGTTCCCTAGCCACATATGATGTGTATGTCTGTGCCTGATCACCTGTGTTCCCTAGGAATGGTCACTCTTCCCTTCAATGGTTTGTGTTTTTGTGGTGGAGTGTCCTCTAGGTTTATAAATATTCTTCTCCTACCTTTCTCACTATAATATTAAATTTAAAAAAATCTACTTTAACCTACTTCTGTCCTTGAGATGACCAGTAAAAGTCAATACATTAGTGGGAATTTATATGTTAAAGACGAAGATCGATAGAGTACCTTAAATCTGGAACAACTTTTCTGGGGGTGCTATGTGCTACATATACAAAGAAAAATTTTCTCTCTTTTTATTGTTTACTTTGCCTAGACCATGTCATATATAAAAGAACAGGGATTCTTAGCCTTTTTTGTGTCACGAGTTCCTTATATAACATAAAATGCACAGGATTACAAAAAAAACTAACTACTTTGAAATGCAGTTATCAAAATATTTTTTAAAAGTTCAGACTCCAGGCTAATAATCCATGTAACTGATGTTTAATAGCCATTGATGATTTAATAAAGCTATTAACACTAAAATATACTTCAATTCCACATGAAAAGTCAAGAATTTACAGACAATGTAAATTATGAAAGTAACCTGGAACTGGATAATTACTGATGCCATATTAGTTTCCTACTTTAATAAGTGCTATTAGCTAATTTATTATATTTTTGTCCTTCCAATTTCCTGAAGTAAAACAATTAAGTAGATAAAAGCAAATCTTCATGAGATCTCCAACAGGTAAGCATCAGTTTATCTAAAAGCTTATTTTCCCCTTAAAGCTTCCTATGTAGAATTTTGTAAAACAATTCCTACCATACTAATGCTTATGAAGGCAATATAAATTAAATTTTAAAAACTAAAGATACAGGAGGGGTTGTGGGAAAACAGGCACATTAGATGCACCGCTAAGTGGATGAGGCATTGCAAACTGATTGGTCCAGCAATTCTAGAAAGTAATTTGGAACTATGTCCAAAAAGCTACTAAATTGTGCACACCCTTTGAATAGTAATATCACTACTAAGTTCATATCATAGCTCAGAGATCAAAGGAGGAGGAAAAATACCCATGTGTTCATAAATACTTATAGCAGCTCTTTTTGTGGTAGCAAATAACTGGAAATGAATGGGGTGCCCATCAATTGGGGAATGGTTGAATGAACTGTGTTATATGAATGTAATGGAATATGACTATGCTGTAAGAAATTATGAAGGCGGCACTTTCAGATAAACCTGTTAAGATTTTTTAAAACTGATGAAGACAGAAGTGAGCAGAACCAGGAGAACAATTTATATAACAACAACACTAGAAAAATCAACAACTCTGAAAGACTAAAGAGATCTGATCCGCATAATGACCAACCACAACTTCATAGTACTGATAATCAAACTGACAGAACAGTAATTGACTCAGGATAAGGACTGAGACATAATTTTTGGATATAGCCAATGTAAGAATTTGTTTTGCTTGACCATGCATTTTTGTCACAAGGGTTTTTTCTTTCTCAAAGTGGGGGAAGAGGAGGGAATAAGGACGTGGCAAAGGGGAGAGAAAAAAGATTTTTTTAATTAAAAATTTAATAAGGATACAAACAATTCAGAAAACTTAACTACAGATTTTTTCCATTAACTATTGTCTCTAAAAAAGAATTCCTAAAGTATACAAAGTAAAAACAGTTAATCACAAATACATAATTGCATTCATTTAGACTGTGATGTACATAAATGAAGTAATTTAACTTTAATAATAGTAATTCAAAGTTGCCACTTGAAGATATTTTTCATTAATTAATAAAAATGATGATATTAACTAACATTTATGTAGTGCTTATTATTTGTCAAGCTTTGTGCTAAGCACTTTACAATTATCTCATCTGATCCTCACAGCAACCCTGGGAGGGGAGTGCTATTATTAATCCTCATTTTACAGATAAGAAAAAGGAGGCAGACAGAAGCTAAATAACTTTCTCAGGGTCATGGAGCTAGCAAATGTCTGAGAATAGATCTAAACTCAAGTCTTCCTGATTCCAGGTGCGATTATCTAGCTGAGCCTCATATTCATTTTAAAAATGTCATTCTTTAAAATCAGGGTGACTATTAAAATTATAATAATTCTATAATGTGGAAGTGATCTTTTAAATGGTATAATACAGAAGCATGTATACTCAGATCTGTTTCTTAAATATATACAAAAATTAAAATTATGTTTTCCTAATACTCTGAGGTTGGTTAAGAAAAGATTCCACTTTTTTGCATTTATTATAAAATATTTCTAAGGTAATGTTTTTCCTGTGCAAGAAGAAATTTTAGCTTTTGATAAATCTGAAGGTTGGGACAGACATTAGTCTACGACCTTGGCTGTTCCCAAATAAAATCCAAATTAAACACTGCTGGCTAATTACAAAGTAACACAGATAAGTTTAAGCAGCTATTAATTTTAAGTTGTTATGTTATAAATTTTCTTCATTGAAAAGTTTGGGAAGATAATGCCGCTTAACTGTGAGTCACAAAAGGAACAAAATGCAACATTTTAGTTGAAAAAGATAATAAAAGATGCTTTCCTACTTTAATAGTGAGCTTCTTCAAACTATGAAGAATTTTCGAAAATAATTTTTAAAGTTCATCTTTAAAAAAATATCTCATGACAATACATATTTCCAAAACTACAAGTTTGGGACACACACTTGTCTTTTAAAAGGATTTCAGGTTGATATTAGTCAGTATGCAGATACTTAGCACCATATTTCACAGGGATGTTTTTGAAAATAAATGAGATAACATTTGGGATATGTTTTCCTAATCCCTAGGAGGGATTGAAAGTGCTCCTCTTCCTCAAATTTTCCTAGAGTATTCTGTCAGGATTTCTTCTTTGACCTCATCATATCCTACCTTGTATCATATTTACTGTGTACATGTCAAGTCCCAATCTCTCTTGATGCCCAGGAGGATTCAAATTACGAAGGAAGGCCTGTGTAATTTTTAATCTTTGTATCTGGCACCTAGCACAGTGACTTGCACATTAGGCACTTAATATCTGCCGAATTTCAGTTGAGAAGGATGGCTTTAAGTAAATTCAAGTTATGTTGGCTATATTCTACCATTGCTGATATTTCTTTTTTAACCATTATTCTTTTTATATGTCTTTTAAATAACAAATGGTCAAAGGAAAATGATTGCTGACATATTTTTGGTAACCCAGAGTCTTAAAGATGGAAGCATATTAAATTTGGTGTGTTCCATATGTAACATATTTTACATATTCATGAACATTTATGCTTAATGATTTTTTAATTCACTAGGACTCCTACTGTAGATTTTAAACTGTCAACTTATATAGCTCAGTGATTTTGTATCAAGCATTCTTTTAAAAAAAAAATCAAATCTGGTTTAGCCTTTGCATTATAACTTGAGATTCATTTGCTTGAAGCAGCCCTGAGGAAATTAAGTATAAGTCACCTATGTGAAAGAAGTATTCTCTGATACCAGCCAAAGAAAAGAAACTGCCAATTAACAACAATATGTGTTATTTATATGATAACAAAGGGATTGGTTTAATAAACATCCAAGTCAAGCCTTAAGGCAACAAATCAAACTCTCAATCTTTTAACTTAGTAGTAGACCAATAAAGATAAAATTCAAGATTTCTACCATTCATCTTAAGGTTTTTTCCAACTGGAGGTTAAGAACTAAACAAAGGACTAACTCAAAATGAGAAACTTTTACGAGGTCTTTCAAGAAGACCTGTGTCTCTGTAACTCATATTTCTTTCCATTTCTCCTCCACATTTCACACTCCTACTTCCTCAAAAAATATTCAGATGAGTTACTTTAGTGTTGTATAGAAAGTGTATCAGGAAGGTGTAGCAGAAAAGAACAAAAAGAAAAAAAAACAGGGGCAGGAAGTATGAAAACAAATTTTAAGAGAAGAAA
The DNA here is from genome assembly GCF_011100635.1 of Trichosurus vulpecula. NCBI lineage: Eukaryota > Metazoa > Chordata > Mammalia > Diprotodontia > Phalangeridae > Trichosurus > Trichosurus vulpecula. Next base: position 137,856,233 of record NC_050576.1, on the reverse strand, counting down.
TGGAATACAACAATGAAAGAAGAAAAATAAAAGGGAAATGATTTTAAAACAGAATATAGAATGAAAGATAGGCAAAAAATTCAGTTTGTAAAAGATACTTCATCATGTCCAATAAAAACACTTCATAAAGCTAAAATGCTTTTTTGGCTGTTCACAATGAATAAGCAACAGTCACACTACTTGATTTTTTTTTTGTGGCTTAAAAAGAAGTGACAATAGAACATGTAAGAATTTTGATTATAATGTAAGGGATATTAAAAGGATATGAATGAAGCAAAATGTCTTTTAAAAACCCAATGTTTTATATAGTGACAATATTTTACATTAACCATGTAGGTAAAACAATCAATTTATAGTCTACTGCTTAAAAAAACAATAAAAGTTTAAATTATCTTTAATATGCCATACTGTAACCAAGTGACACCACTGTTCATATTGTAACCCACTGACACCATGTCCTACCAACATTAGTAAGTCCAATTCAGAATGCCTCTAGTATGTATTTCTTCCTCCTCTATTCTACTGGCACAACCTTAATTAAAGCCCAGGAAAAACAACTAACATTTAGAGCCTTGCTTTAAGGTTTGAAAAGCAGTTAGTAAACATTTTCTAGTTTAAGTCTCATAACAATGCTAAGGTAAATACTACAGTAGCAGATACTGCTCCTATCTCTATTTCACAGAGATAGGAAACTAAATTCACAGACATTCAATGATTCTCTCATAGTGATACAGAGCTACTCTGGCATTTTATATACTTATCTCATAGAGCTTCTTTACTATGATATTCTCCTTGCTATCTCCAGGTTCACTCTTTCCTCCCTTCAATGCATATAGAATTCTGATTCCAGACTAATTTACCTCAAATTTACCTACATTCCTCAGACCATGATCTCATTCAAAAGCCTTGGATCCTTCCTAGTTCCAAATGTATCAGGACTGAATACTTCTCCCTGACTCTCAAGGTTATCTCTATAATGTGACTATTTATATGAATGAACTTTCTGAGATAAAATTTCTCCTCTAATTAATGCCATCTTTTTATTGATCTACAAGTTCAACTTTACCTCCCAGCTTTGGATAATGTTCTCTGAAAATAGAGCAAGTTTTTGTTTTGTTTTGGTCCTCTTTGTCCTATCCTTATCCGAATTTGAGTGCTTAAGTCCCATCTCCTTTATAAAGCTTTCCCTAACTACTCCAGGACTCCTCACTCTTTTTTTTTGAGCATTTTTAGAATCTGTACCATACAATTTTACTGTTCGTTATTGTTTCTTATGCTAACTTTGTCTTCTCAACCTAATTATAAGCTCCTTGAGGGCAAGGACGTGCTTATATCTTCTTACAAATCCCACAGTGGTCTCGGATTAGATTCCTTGAAAAATTCAAGTATATATTATTAAAAGCATGGATTGTGAAAATTTAGAAAAGGTTGTAGTGAACTACCAAGAAGTAAGATGAATTTGCATCAGACCAACTTCATTTCCTATTTTTGGAAGGATTACTATATCAGGGAAATGCCACAGACATAATGTACCTGTATGTCATATATTAATTCAGGCGAAAGGATAGTAACTTTCCATAATAAATTATTTTACTTCTGGTTTCACCACTAACACATTAAGTGAACCTTAACAATTTGAGTCTTAATTTCCTCAGTTGTAAAATGATAACATTGTACTTGCTGAACTCTCAGATATCCATTCTATACTGAAGTTCCCTGACACTAAGATTAATTATTTTTTTCCTACAACTGAATCATTTATCTGACTTGCCTCTAGCTCAGTGGTACCCACTGTGAAGGAGTAAAGCTGTTTTTCATTTTCTATGTAATTGACAATTTTATTGTCATTTGAAGATAATTCTTCTTTTGGACCATTGTCAAATGACTCATTACTGCTTTTTGGGTTTTTTTTTTTTTGATACAGTTGTCCAGTAATATGACTATTTTATATCCTCAGTACCTACACATACTGCGGTCATCAAATTTTTAATACTGCTGACCAGAAAATAACTTAAAATAGCAATAGTTAATATATTAGGTTAAATGGCTTTATTTCAGGATCATGTTACATTTGGTAAGTGTAGTCAGAAGATCAGAGACATATTGCGAAAAGTGACTTTAGAGGCCATTGAGTCAAACTCTTCGTTTTTCAGATGAGGGAAACAAAGCACAGGTAGATTGAGTGACTTGCCCAGGGCTATACAACTAGTAAATATCTAAGGCAAGATTTAAAATAAGGTTTTCCTGATTCTAGTCTAGTACTCTAGCCACCCTTCTGTGTTTTTTTTTCATTTTCCTAGCCCCAAGTACTAGAATGAATGTTTTCTAACAAATCGAATTACATCGAATAATGAGGATTTAAAAGGACTCAACTTCTGGCCAACTGCCAGATTCCATTTCCATGAAAGTGAGAAGCTGGCTAATATAATAAAGCTTAAAAAGTATTATTTCAACTAATCTCCATATGTACAATATCTAGGTCCTTTACCATCCTGGTTGTCCTCTTTCAGATGTTTTTATGCTAACCAAGGGTCTTCCTAAAATGTGGACCACAGGATGTAACAAAATAGTCCATTATAGTCTGACCAAGTCTATAACAAGACTATTATGTTCTAAGTCTTGGACCCTATGCCTCCCAATGGTGCCCAAGACCATAGAGAGAAAAATATTTAAAACGTGCTGTTGGACCAATGTTCAAACTGTTAAAACTGCTAAAACACCCAGACCTTTTTTAGAAAAGAATTATCTAATTACATCTCCCAAAACTTGTGCCTGTGAATGTGAAGCCTAAAAACAAGGGTAAGATTTTATTTTTCATATTTATCTCTATTAAGAATTCATCTTATTAGATTTTTGCCCAATATTCTGAACTATTAAGAGCTTTTTGTAATCTGACTGTCACCTAATACTTTAGGTATCTCTCCTAGTTTCAAGTATTTTGCAAATTGGATAAGAATGACATCCATACCTTTATCTAAGTCACTGATAAAAATGTTAACTAGCATATAGAGGCACAAAGACAGATGCTTGGAGCATTCTACTTATAACTTTTCATGATAACACCTCTAAGGGTTACTCTTTGGGTTTGGCTATTTAAGTTGTTTGGAATTTACTTAATTATCCTATCATACAGCCCATAACTAGTGCTGACTACAGAATTAGAGAACCGAGTACAAATCCTAGTTTTGCCACTTGTGTGACCTTAGGCAAAATCATTTTAGCTCTCTGGCCCTCACCTATAAAATGAGGGAGTTAGATGAGGCTACTCTAAAACCTAACCCTAAACTATAAGATTATGGCTCTTTATCTCTAGAGCATACCTTTGATCTATTAGTCTAATAACTCTGTCAAAAAAAGTAAATAAGGTTAGTTGGGCATTACCAATTCAATTAATTTCTTTGAAGTCCATAGGGCAACTAAGGGCATCACATGAGATATAGAATTCAATATAAGTCATCAATGTGCAAAATATTATTCTATACACTGGGAAATAGAAGATAAAACCCAATCCAGGTTATATAAATGTATTTTGTAATTGTAGTGCTATATAAAAGTAGTCTGTCTGAAGCTCAGTTTCCTTAGAATAATAATAATGAAGACTATAGCCAGTTTTATATAAGCACTTTATGGTTTGCAAAGCACCTTACAAATATTAACTAATTTTATCCTCCCCACAACCCTGGAAGGTAGGTATTATTATTATCAGTTCATTTTGTAGATGAGGAAACAGGCACACAGACAAGTGAGTTAAGAGACTTGCTCAGGGCCACACAGCTAGTACGTGTCTGAGGCAGGAGCTGAACTCAGGTCTTCCTGACTCCAGGCCCAGCACTCTAACCAATGTATCACCTTACATGGGATACTGTGAGGAAAGTGCTCTGTAAAAGTGAAACACTACATACTTATGAGAATACTTTACTACTATTCCTATTTGGAAGATGATTAGATTAATGGAACAAGATACTAGCAAAACTTCCCACTTGGACTTTGGTTTATTCCTCCTATTCCTGTGACTTGACTTCCAACCAAACTAAAGGTCTTAAGTGATTTAAGCTATTTTTGCAGTAGCCATTGATCCACCTGCAAATGGACAGCTTCTGTACCAAAACCCAAAAGGTGTGATTTTAGTTACATAAAGTATATATAGAAAATACAAATAATAACTGAATTAAACAAATTCACATTAATTAAAAGTGATTAAAATAATTAACCTTCAATAAGCAACCAGAAAAGTCTGAAACTGAATAGCAACACAGAAGAAGGCAGAAATGAACTGAATGAATTCATGATTTGTCAGAATTTGTTGTTAAGGAATTTTGTTAGTTACATTTTTTCCTTATCCATACTTACTCCTATCCTCTTGAAAATACTTTTCTTTTGAAGGTTTGGACATCCTCACAAATATTTGAAGGGCTTTCGTGAGGAAGTGAGACAAGACTAATTTTGTGTGACCCTAGAAGGCAGAACTAGGACCAATAGGTAGAAGTGACAAGGAGGCAGATTTTGGCTCATAAGAAGGTATTTTTTCCAGGTTTTTTTTTTTTGGTTTTGTTTTCTTTTGGCAGGGCAATTGGGATTAAGTGACTTGCCCAAGGTCACACAGGTAGTACATGTGTCAAGTGTCTGAGGTCGCATTTGAACTCAGGTCCTCCTGACTCCAGGGCCAGTGCTCTACTCACTGCGCCACCTAGCTGCCCCAAGGAAGGTATTTTTAACAATTAAACCTACCCAAACATGTCATGGTCTATGTATTCATGTGCTAAGTTTCCCCATCACTAGAAGGGCTGAATTAAAGACTGGATTTCTATTATCTTGTCAGGGATGTTGCAGAGGGTATTCCTGCATGGGAAGGAGGCTGTAGCAGATAACCTCCGAGGTCATTACCAATGCTAGGACTGTATATTAAATGATCCTTGTCCTTTTCCCTGCACTGCAGGGATTCTTGTATTGTTATTTTCAGAGAACAAAACTTGAATCTAGAAACCTTAAAAGTCAAAGAAAAAGTAATTTTAACATAGCTTAAGGTATTTAGGTCGCACTGAAAAACAGTATGTATTTTATTAAAAGATTTAAGACCTTTATCACCTTGTAAAACTTAATACTGATGCACATCGTTACAATTCTGCTTGAGTGTTTCCTTTCTTAAATACTTAAACTACCATAAAATCCATAAATTAAACATTACACTTGGAAAACACTTATAAAATATGATGCTGTTGACATCAATTTTCTCTTTACTTAAATGTTTTAAAAATTTATAATAAATTAATCAAACTTTTTACTGGTCAAAATCAATACATTTTGATGAAGTTACTGAAAGTAAAAGACTGGACTCATTGTGGATACTGAATTCCTACTATTATTTCTGAAAATGCATCAGGCTCAAAACAGATTATCCCACAAAGAATGACAATGCATAGCTACCTCTATACTTTCTTGTGTAAGTTAATTACTGATTTAAGCATACAATTTTTGATTATTCTTATTAATCCTCCTCAAATGCATTTTTTTCAGCATTTCACTAACCATCATCAGAACAAACATCAGAAATGGCTGGAAAGTCATATTAATTAATTCAGTCATTTATTAACAACCCCAGTTAAAAAAAAGCTGGATGGGGAATAAAATTATCAACAAAACCAAGTTCTCTGGTGAATGTAAATTCTTTCTATATCACAATGTTCCTGACATTTGTTTCAAGTTATAAGGATAGATTTAAAATTTTAACTTTTGAAGGTGTTTCATTAAAACCAACCTGGCTATTTCTTCTCGGTGAGCAGTCCAATCTCGAATGTAGTCTTCCTGTTCTTTTATTCGATGCTTGAATGAAGAGCTAGTGTGCGTGGCTGCGCCAGTGCTCGGCATTCGAGGGGTTTTCAGGGCTGGAGAAGTACGCAGACGGGTATGTTTAGGGGAATTACGGTTTGATCCAAATTCATCTTCTGAGGTGGAAGCATAATCAGTAGGAAAGCGCCTCCATCTTGAATTTACTAAATTTGTTCAATCATTAAAAAAGAATTATTATGTTATCATTTAAAGAAAATTACATAAAGTCATGACTTCAAAAATACCACGACAGAAAACACAACACAACTATTCAATAATAATTATCCACATACCTCACAATAATCATTTGTCTACTACCCCTTAAAGATAAAGAAATTACATTGCTGTGAGTGAAAAACAATCAACAACAATTAAAAGACAAAGGTTTTTGGAGGGTGGTGAATAGACATTCAGATGGAAAATTCCACTGACAATGAATAAGCAAGCTCTATTGACAAAAAATTTATTTAGGTAGTCAGGCTGTATGATTTGATTATAAAATACTTTTTTTTTATTTGAATTAAAATATGGGTATAAAAGACGATGACAAAAAAGAGAGGGGGGAAAAGATTTCCACATGCTACAAGGACTTCAAACATGAAGATGGTAATAATAACCCTCTTTTCCCAACATACAAATGTGCATAATTCTGGAAATTATGCAACTCTGGCAGAAAAACATTACCTCCATCACTCAACATCCTGTAATGCTAAAGTTGGAATAAATCTTTTAATAGGGTAAATAATAAAATTAATGGTAAAAAGACTGTTGGTTCAAATCTGTTGTTTTGACACTGAAATCATGGTGAAAATAGATAATGTTATAAAATCTACATAGAACAGAACTCAGGCACAGGGTGTTTACACAACCGCTGACTTTTAAGACATAAGATTCTGTGGATGGGTCAGAGTAAAAGAAAGCTTTAATCGCTTTTTTTACTTTTAAGGTTAGTGACACACTTGGAAAAATAGTATTGCTAAAGCACTTGCAAAACCAGAATCCCAATTAACATAAAGACACATCACTCCTATTAATATGAGAAACAAACTTAGTAGTTAATGCAGAGATGAAGAACAGAGGAGACTGCTAACACCCACTGACACAGCATCTCCTTTTCTCAGTACTATATGAGGGGCTAAAATAGAGGGGCTTACACTAAATGCTCTCTAAGGTATCTTCCAACTTTAAATACTGTGATCTTATGTTTTTTCATAGTAGCAGGGTTGGTAGCATAAATATACCTATTCTATTACTAGTAGAGCCCTGCATTTTAGCTAGTGCTTTTGGGTCTATTGGCCCTAATTTTGGAATTCCTCTAGTCCTTCCTCTTCTTCAACATTAACTGTTTTCTTTTGGGGAGGGGAGTGAGAGGTGGGTTGGGGGCTGTGTTTGAGGGTGGTATGATGTCTCCAGATCTATCTTATTCTTATCTGAGTTCTCTGAAGAGATATAAACCTGAATTCAGTGATATGCCACAAAGTCCACTCATTTGGGCTGATTTACTTCCTCCTTTCTCCTAACTACTTAAGTTCAAAACCTAGTCACTTTTCGCCTGGACTGTAACAACAATCCCATACTAGACATCTCTCTTACCCACTCCCTCTCAATTCATCCTTCACACTTCTTCCCAAGTAAATTCCAGGACACATTGCTGTGATCATGCCACTTCTCTATTCAAAAACCTTCAGTAGTTTTGTACTATCAAATAAAGTTTAAGTGACTAATTCTGGCATTCAACGACTACCACCCTAACAAGCTTTTCTGAAACTATTCCCTTTCACGTGCTCTATGTCTAGCCAAACTAGGATTCCCTTTGTCTCTAGTCATTTTCATCTTTGTGCATGCTATCCTTTATATGTATAAGGAAGGTACTTTATTTCACCTCCTTCTCCTGAAGACTCCGTCTTCCTTAAAGGCTCAACTCAAGTACCACCTTTTCAATTAAGATTTCCTTGATTCCTCTAGGTTGGTGTTTCCTTAACATGGGGTACATGCACCCCAAAGGCATCTGTGTGTGGCTAGATCGCAGGGGAATCTATGAACATGGGTGAGGAAAATACAGTTTTATTTCAATATAAGTGGTTTCCTTTGCTAGCACATTTATTTTCTGTTATGAACTTAAAAATATTTTGAAGAGTCCATAGGTTTCAATAAACTGCTAAAGGGGTCCACAACACACAACACACACAACACACACACACACACACACACACACACAAATATCAAGAATCCCTGCCCTGGATAAATAATTGCTGTCTTCTTATATTTCTCATATCACTTTCCCTGGACCTCTCTTTTGCACTTAAGACAGTCTTTTATTATTTGTTTATATTTCTTTCCTCTTTAAGTGTAATTACAGTATGTTATAATGTTATTGTGGAGCTTTATTACAAAAATGGTGTAGTTAATAGAGCGGTAGGGTTGGAGTCAGGAAGACCTTGATTCATATCTTACTTTATCCACCAGCTATGTGATCCTAGGCAAGTCATTGAGCCTCTATAAGACTTGGCCAACTCCCAATGATTTCTCTACTGAGTCATGGAGGGTTTCCAGTTTGCAAACTTGTGGAGAGTTCTCATAATGGGAGCTGCTGAAACTTCTATATTCATGAGTCTAGACCTGGAAGGCCATCTAGAGGAAAGTGAGAGCCAGAACATTAAGTTACTTGTCCAAAGCTACACAGGTACTATCAGAGCGAGACATGAATCCATATCCTCTGACTCCAGTCAAGTCTTTCCACTGTACCATGCTGTCTTTCCTCAGGCCCTGCATTTATTCTTTGAACACAGACACTATGAAACTTAATCCTTATTCCTGAGACTGGATAGAGGAAAAAGAAACCAAAAGGAAAAAAGGCTATTGATAAATACATATTAGAAAGGGGGAGAAAGTCATTATATGGAATATAACAAATTAAGGTAGATTATCCTGAGAAAAAGAAAGATGTTTTTAGAAGCTTACATTAATGCAATTTACTAAGAAAGGAAATGAAACAGATGCCATCAGTTTTTCAAAATTGATACAAGAGAAGAGTAAATAATTAAATTTAAAATAAGAGGATAATTTTTAAAGAAATTACTAAATAGCTAATACACTACTACACGATGAAAAAAGGACAAATTGACTATATAATTTCTTTTTATCTATTTGTTTATATTTAATGTTCTTACTCTCACCTAACATACATCATTTGGTTACCAAACTGTGTATCTGTCCCCTCCATCCATGTAGCCACTACCTTAGTTCTGCTCTCATCCCTTCTGGCCTATGTTAGTTGCTCCACTTCAATCCATCTTTCATGCAACTGCCAAAGTGATTTTTCTAAAGTATATTTGACTATGTCATTCTCCAAACTCTGGTGGCTCCCTATCATGTAAGCTACTCTACCTGGCTAGTGAAATTCTTTAAAACATGGCCCCAATCTGACTTTTCCAGCCTTATTACTTATTTTTCCCCTTCCTACACATCATGGCTTACTAGCTACATAAACGTTCCTACTGTTCCCCATGTAAAGGCACTCCGTTATCCTTCTCCATGCTTTTCTACAGCCTCTATCCTCCCCATTCCCTCATGTCCCTGCTCCTGGAATGCACCCCCTCTTCATCTCCATCTTTTGAAATCCCTGTTGTTTTTTCTACACTCAGATCCTCTAAGCTGATTGTGCCCTTCTGGCCCAAATTAACAAAGATCAATTTTGTATGCATACTATATAGCTACACATGTCCACGATGTCTTCCTTGATTGATTGAATAGAAACTCCTTGAGGGCAGGGATTATTTCACCTTTGGCTTATACCCTCAGGGCCTACCTCAGAGTTTTACACATAGTAGGCATTTAATAAATATTTATAATAAATACTTGTTGAGTGATAGGGGAGATCATGTATAATTAAAAATTTAGTACAACTTACTTTTAAGAATTTATGACAGAAATATATAAATTATTTTCATTTAGAAAAAAGCTCAAATTTAAACAAATTTCCTTTCCAAAAAGAAGGACATAAACTTCAGATAAATTTTACACAGAATTTGAGGCTAGCATTGAAAAAAATAATTTTATTCTCTTCTTACATAGTTTACAAATTTGTGAAAAGAGGAAGACATGCTGAAAAATGACTATCATTTAATGAAAGAAACTTCTTGTGGTAGTTTAGTTGTGTCTGACACTCTTTATGACCCTGTATAGTGTTTTCTTGGCAAAATACTACAGTGGCTTGCCATTTCCTTCTCCAGTGGATTAAGGCAAAGAGACCTGCCCAGAGTCATACAGCTAAAAAGAGTCTGAGGCAGAACTTGAACTCAGGACTTCCTGACTACAGCACTCTATCTACTGAACCATCGACTTACCTCACTGATCTAACTTCCACTGAAAAACTGGCATCTATATGTAGAGAGTGTAGTATATTGGGAACACAGTTCAGTGTGAGGAGAAAAAACCATGAAAAGTCACATAATATTTCTAATACTCTACCACTGAAAATTTCAGCTGAGGCATTATGAGAAATATTCAGGAAAAGGCTACAGTTTGTCTTGGGCCCTCCTTCCTACTCTCTCTCTCTATTCTCTTTGTAGTTAATCTCATAGGCTCCCATGGGTTTAATTATCATCTCTATGAAGGTGAATTTCAGTTTATATATCCAGCCTTGGTTTCTTTATCTGAATTCCCATCTTGCATCATCAATTACGAAAATGAAAATCACTAAAACCTACTCTGCTTCTATTTAAGGGTATCACATTCCTTCCAGTCACCCAGGTTTCCAACTCTAGGTCTGATCCACTCATCACTCTCTCTCACTCCACATATACAAATGGTAGCCAAGTCGTGTTGATTCTACCATCTCTCCCTTCTGTCCTCTTCCTTCTACTCACACTGCCACTACTGTCCACTCCAATAACTTTCAAATTGGTCTCCCTGCCTCATCTCTTTAGATAGCTTCTAAACCATTCTTTATGAAGTTCTAAAATACAAAGGTTTGCACATACTACTTCCCTGTTCAGGAAGTTCCAGAGGATCCCTATTGTTTCTAGGTTAACACCTGAACTCCTTGGTTTGGTACTAAAAGTCCTGCACAACCTGGCTCCAATTACTGTCCCTTTTTAAGGTGATTACACATCTCCACAAGGGGCAGCTAGGTGGCACAGTGGATAGAGTACCAGGTCTGCAGTCAGGAAGACTCATCTTCCTGAGCTCAAATCTGGCCTCAAACATTTACTAGCTGGGAGACCATGGGCAAGTCACTTAACTCTGTTTGCCTCAGTTTCTTCATCTGTAAAATGAGCTAGAGAAGGAAAGAGAAAATCACTCCAGTATCTTTGCCAAGAAAACCTCAAATTGGGTCAGGAAGAGTCAAACATAATTGAAAACAACTCAATGACAACACTTTACAAACTAGATTATACCATACTAGCCTTCTTGATTTTAATTACACATGATACTCTATCTCATGCCTCTATGCCTTTGCAAAGGCTGTACCTTATGTCTAGGAAGGATTCCCTTCTCCTTTCTCTCCCTTAGAATCTCTAGTTCCCTTTGAAGCTCAGCTCAAATGTCACCCTCTCCTATATAAGTTTTTCCTGATTCCCTTAGTTGCTGGTGCTTTTCTCCTCAAAATCACCTGGTGTTTATTTTGTATATTCTTTTATGTGTACATGCTATCTCCCCCATCAAAACATGTTCTTTGAGGGCAAGTGTTAGTTCATTCTTGCCTTTGTATCTGGTACCTAGCATAATGTTTAGCATACAGCAGGAGCTCTGTCCTGAAGCTGAGCCATTTGGATTGCTTGGCAAACGAGTAAGAGAAGAACTCATCCCACACTATCTAGCTGGTCCCAGAATGCTTCATATCCCAGCCAGACATCCATTCAACAGGGACATTCTTCCATCTACATTTTTCTGCCTTGACCTACCTCCCACCTTACCCCTTTTGCTTAGTTGTGGGAATAATCAACTCAATATTTCCTATACTACTACAAAGGATATGACGTTCTACGGCTCTCTGGCTTCACTGGTAATATCTGACTTCATTATCTATGTTTGCATGCCCCTATTAGAATGCAAGCTTCCTGAGGGCAAATGCTGTCTTAGATTTATATTTATATCCCTAGGGCCTGGCACAAAACATTTAATAAATGAGTATTGATAAACTGATTTTTCTTTTTTGGTATTAGGACAATTAAATTTAATTGACAATAACCAGATTATTTAGGAACACATTTACTTTTATAACTTTCCCCTTTTCTGACAGAAATTTTTTGCCATTAAGATGAAGAACTATGAAATATTACCTTAATAGAGAAACCCTTCTAATCACTAAAGCTGCAAGAGTAAGTTTTTTCCTTAGGGAGACTGATAGCCTTGGTGAGCAGCAGCTGCAGTATTTTTCAGAGTAGGGATCATCAGTAAATAGTTTTTAATTAAATACAACCACAGCTTTTTAAGGGCTCTTATTTTTAAGATATCTGAAGATTAGAATTAGTGTTAGGAATTACAGGAATAAAAAATGGAGGGGGGCATGAAAAATATGAAGAGTATTAATGATTACTATTATTATCAATGATTAAACATCCCTAATGTGGTAAAAAAAAAAAAAGCTTTGTTATTCAGAATGTTAGGGAAAATTGAGAGTACTGATTAATCAGAAATTGCAGTTAAGTAACAGTTATAATAAGGGCATCTATGTGGCATAGTGGATAGGTTGCCAGGCTTGGAGTTAGAAAGACTCATCTTACTGAGTTCAAATCCCATCCTGGACACTTGTCGTGTGATTTTGGGCAAGTCACTTAACCTCTGTTTGCCTTAATCCACTGGAGAAGTAAATGGCAAAGCGCTCCAGTGTCTTTGCCAAGAAAACCCTGAATGGGGTCATGAACAGTCAGAAACGATGGAAATGACTCAGCAACAAAAACCAGTTATGTTGATTCAATGGAATGCATTAGATTGAGAGCCCCTTGAGAGCAGGAACTGTCTTATGCCTTTCTCTGTATCCTCAGCTAAGCTTAGCAGAGTGCCTGGTATACAGTAGGCATTTAATAAATGCTCACCGGATGGTCCGACTGGATACTACACATGTGGTGGCAAACCCGAAATTGTCTCTGTATCATTTAGCTAGAGCAGGGGTGGGGAACCTGTGGCTTTGGACAAGGGGATTTGTTTTGTGAAGTTTAGATTCAATCAAAGGAATGCACTTGAGGACCTAGCGGACCACACGTGGCCTCGAGGCCACAGGTTCCCCACCCTGGACTAGAGTATTAACAGAGAGGGCAAAATTCAGGCTGGGAATTAATTATATGTTGGAGGTGCAATACAGCTGGAGATGATGGAGATAAGTTTGAATATGGGCAAAGAATTTGGGCAATTAAACAAAAGAAGGTGAACTAACAAACATTTAGACTTTTAACTTACCTTTAGCTGCCATTTCCCAAGAATTTGTGCAATGTTCTGGTTTCTCTTTCTGTGCTTTTGACCTACTGAAGCTGCAGTTTTGATCTGAGGTTAAGTCTAACCCTTAAATATGTCTAGGTGATTCAAAGAAAATTTCCAGCTAAAAAGTTTTAGAGATGGAAGGCCACACTTAAAGATCATTTAGCTTAATCTCATTTTGCAGATGAGTAAACTGAGGTGCTAAAAGGTTAAATGACCTATCTGAGGTCACACAACTGGTTAATAGACTACAGATCGGCATTTCTATCCCTGGTGCTCATTTACAGAATAATAGAGTCGAAGACTTGGAAGGGATCTTAGAAATCGTCTCATCTAATCTTATTTCACATATAAGGAAAAGGAGGTCACAGTACCCAGGAAGGAACAGAGTCAAAGGTCTGCTGATGCTGAGTCTAGGGCTCTTTCCATTATGCTCAAAGTACTTCATACTTCATTCAACTGTTTTTTTTTTTAAGGAAATCTTTTGACATTTCAAATTACAGTTTAGTTTTGGAAATACTAATTTTATGTAATATACTAATAAGATTTCTACCTATGAAGGTTAGGGAAAAGATTTCATTCTCCACCCCCCCCCCCAATTTTACTGTGCTTATCTAAAACAATTCAAAAAAATAACTTTGTATCTTTTGATGGATTTCTTTTAAAAGCCTATTGACTATGTAGTTGAATTTCAGTGGCATATTAAGATTTTTAGATGGAATATTTGCATTGAAGACACTGGAAATGCTAGTTTCTATAAGTTTTCTGTTTATGAAAGTACTAGACACATCACAGTTTTGCTACATAATTTATTCTTTGTAATTTATCTGTAATTTAATTTTAAAATATGGCTATGCTATGTTTTTTCATCACAGTAAAAAAATGTCATACTATAGCATTAAATATATAAACTTGGAATGAGTCATAACTAAAGAATGTCAGAAAGAAACTGCTATTAATATTATAGACATAGGTATGCTAGTATCACAAAATAATTTCTTTTCTAGTTAAAAGTCCTTTGGTCTTGACATAAATTCCCACTGACTGACTATATAAATACTTTTCAGAAAATATGTATGCAATATACACTAGGGCAGTTATAAAAATCCTTCACAGTTGATCTCAGAATTTTAGTGACAAAACATACACATTTCACACACTGTATGTTTATTTCTACATCAGAATTCAAACTGAAGGGCATAATCAAATAAATACGTTTTAGAAATCTCTACACTAAACAATATTAGCATAAAATAGCTAACTTATCTCAAAACTTATCTCAAAATAAGCTATATAAATTTTTAAATAACGTTATTTTTATAAAACTTCTTGTCCTATTGTTAAATCATTACAGTTTTAGGAAAACCAAAACCTACTAATTAATAACTCAATTTACTCATTTTATCTATGTGCTTTTATATATAATTCTAGTAATCGCTTTAAAAGTAATATGGAATTTGTCAAAAAGCTATTTGCTAAAGTTTAAGGAAAAGAACAAGTTTTTAGCAATTTTGTAATGATGTTCAACTTATGAAAAAAAGACCAAGCTAGTTATTCAGTATAATTTGAAATCTAAGGGTCATCAAGGGGTTCTTAATTTCAAGTACTTATTAAATACTGAAAACAAACTATATCAGAACTAAATAGAAGCCTAAGAGGTCAGAATTTTCCTTTTTCCACCCACATTGACAAACAGTAGTGAAATAGTAACGATCCAATTATTGATCTTAAACTTAAGCAATTAAATGAACATGTGTAAGTTTGCAGCAGTGTTACACACCCCTGATGTTCTGCTTTCCTGATTACTGTTATTAGTCATTTTGATTTCACACTGATTCAAATGAAGCTTTCCTGTTCTTCTATAAGAATCAAGCAACTTTAATTTTTCCCTTGTCTTAATGAAATATAATCGTCATCTGCAGACAGGTCATAGGTTTGTGCTCTCACTCTTGCCTTTGAGTTATGTGATCTCAGGGAAGTCATCCTCTTCATGCCTCAGTTTTCTCATCTTTATAATCAAAATTGTTGAACAGGATGTTTTTTAAGTCCCCTGCAGAGCAAAACTCCTATGATTTTGTCTACGCTTTGATATTAGACTTGAAGATAACTAAAGGTTTAGAGGAGTCTCCCCTGAGGAATCCCTATATTCAGCCAAAGAAATTCTTTAGCTGAAAAGACCCTTGAAAACTGATAAAATTTTGAATTATCCAATAATGTACAAAGGTGCCAAAAATGGGCAATGTAATCATCATACGCAGTCACAAATATTGAGAACCTGAAGTAAAGTCTGCCAGGTATTGTGATTTGAAAAGCAGAACTTCTCTTTGTGAGATATATGTTAGGGATGAATAACGTTCTACTACATAGTAAACTAAAGCAGGAAGACTGTAAGCAGGGCAGCAAAAGAAATGTCAAAATGAAACCTACACAGATGGTGTGTAGCTGAAATATGGTGGTTCTTTCTGAGCCAAGTGTCATGAATCAAAGGGGAAAAGTCACTGGATATTTCTCCAGAAAAAATTTATGACCATGGGCTAAAATATACATAAGCATTTCAGACTTTTAAAATCCACAAATTAGGATCCAATCAATGTTTGAGATGTGAAGAAAAAAGGACACTAGGTTAGTTGAAAAAAACGATGATGATAATGACAACAAGCTACCACCTCCTACAACTGCTGCTGGCATCACTGACCACTGCGATACCATTACCTTCCAATAACTACAGAAAGCGTATATGTAGAGAAGTAGAAGAGAGATGGAAAACAGGTGGAAAGGAAGGAGAAGTGTAAAAGTAACATTTTATGATGCTTCTGGGCTCCTGATCAGTTTTGTGATAAATATTAGTGACAGAAGGTGTCCTCCTTCTCTCCAACTCTAACACTCAAATTCTTATCCAGTGACAGTTAATCTTCACAGATACATAATGTTTGGTAATAATAGCTAATATTGCCCCCCACAGGAGTACTAGCATATGAGGTAATGAAACCACGTTCAGAAACCACCCACAAAACATTCACATTATCTCTGTCATATCTTGTTTAACAATGGTTGCAGTGTCAGCTCTAGATATGAAGAAAAAGACTAAGTAGTTATCTAGAAGAGTATATAAATTATGGAGGGAAGGCACCATTTTCCTTGAGATAAAGTTGTTTGTTTTTTGGGGGGAGGAACACTTTATAGGATCAAGAAAAAAACAGAGATGTTCATCATTCACAGGTCCACTTTGTCTCTGAACTATTTCACCTCACAGCCTTGCTCTCCATACCCCTTCCACACCTTCTAGCCCCAATTTATGTTACCTGGCATGTAAGCATGTAAGTGTTAAATCATCTCTCTCTCTCTCTCTCTCTTTCTCTCTCTCTCTCTCTCAATGGATTCCCTATAACTTATCTTTGTCCTCAGAAACTAGTCCTGAGATGATAGGGAAGTACCACTCAAATAAATTGTTTACAAGTATATGGGTAAGGTTTTACTTGTCCCATCCATAAGAATGTTGTCATTAAAATAAGAATAGAACATATGAATGACAGTTTTATTTCATAATATATGAAAGAAAAAATAGATCTAAGCATATTTCTGAACAAAGAGTTATCCATGTGTACAAAATGTACATTATTCAGTTTCAGATTTCAAAAGAAATCATTCATTTTGGATTAACAAGCTATGTGAAAATTCTAAAGGCTAAATCATTCTTTTTAATACTACAAATTAGTTCCTAACATATGATTTAGATAAATCGTTTAATTTATTTTGGGGGGGGCAATGTAAATCCAAATCCCATATCAATTACACTTTTTGCACAATTTCCCTAAAATGATTCCAAAAGGATTACTGAACTACCAATAATTGTTTTTTATCTAGCTACTAAAAAGAAATGCTGCCTTCTGGGCCTCAATTTCCTCATCTGTATAATGAGGAAAATATATTACATTACAGTTTACTGAACTTAACAAAGCAATACAATGGCAAAATACAAGATAAAAAACTCTGTATGACTTGACCTTATATAGAAAACACTTTGAAAAGGCAACACATTTAATTTCCTTTATAGGGAAAGAACACATGGGAAAAAATATCATACACTGTAAAAAGATTGGACAAAATTTACCTGAAGGAGAGCCATGTGTTGAAGTCATACTTCTGATTTTGGAGTCGGAGAGTCGAGAAATACTATTAGCTCTGATTCTGGGAGAAAATTTATCAGATGGGTTCAATCTTGCACCACTTCTAGTAATGGATTCTTGAGTACGTGAAGAGGCACTACTTCTGGATATAGTTGCTTCAGAATCACTACGGGCCGATAATGAACCCAGTCTTGTTCTACGAGGCTGAGCCAATAAGTCAATTCTTGAGATGTTCCGTCTTCCTGTTGGAGGTTTTGATGTAGAACTGGTAGTGGACACCTCAGAAGCAACTGATGCTTTGTCAGCATCAGCAAGTTCACTGTCTGAAGCTTCACCAAGTCGTGCTCTTCGCAAGAGAGAAGTCCTGGTAGGCCGTGGTCTCGGAAGAGTTGTTGATTTACTAGATGAACCAGATGCAACGGGAGAGGTCTTAGATTTAGTTATTTTGGAGCCATCTAGTTTGGAATGAGTATGTTCATCTGTTGTGGTAAACGGACCCCTTCCATGAGATTTATTAGAGTAAGTTTCCTGATCAGATGACATAATATCAGAAATAGCAGAATGAGGTACACTAGAGGTTTGATCATCATCTGTTAAGTCGACTGAAGGCTGTCTTATTCTACCACTTGTCTGAACAAGTTTACGACCTTCTGCTCTTGATCCAATATCAGTGGAACGACTTTTTGTTTTCTTTTCAATTTTTTCTCTAGCACTTGAAGATGACGATTTTGCAACATCTTTGGAAGGAGAACTTGTGGAGCATCTATCTTTGTAAAGGCTAGTCAAACTCCTTCGTTTTTGGGTTGTTTTCCTTTCTGTGTCTCCAGTAACCAAACTGATTGTACTAGCTGTGTCCACATCTGATTCAGGTGAAATAGAATTATCTCGATTATAACTTGGAGTATCTGGGCCTTCATCAGTTTTGTTCTCATCTCGCAATTTAGCTTCAAGAAAAGCCATTACTGCTTCTGTATCTTTTAAAATGAGAGTTGTGTCCATACTAGAATCAGTATCTACAGAATCACTTCTCTCTCGTATTCTGCTGCTTACAGATGTTAATGCAAAAGAAGGGGGAGTGGATGTAGTTTGTTTGTTAATGTGAGGAATGAGTTCTATAGGTATGTTTGTGCTAGGTTTTTCTATAGTAAAGCTTCCCTGTCTGACCAAGGATTTTGCAGATTCTTTCTTGTCTCCTCCTCTGGAAGTCTGACTTTTTAGAATCTCTTCAGTCTTTCTTCTCTTGCCTTCACTTTGTATCACCTTTTCCCCTTTATTTGTAGGCTGGCTCAGGGCTTTTTCTAGTGCATGTGTCCCTTGTCTAAGAGGTTCCTCCTTACCCTTCTCTCCTTGACCTGGAGCATGTTTTGAGGAAGCCAATTTAGTGGGTGTCCACTGTGCCTGGTCCTTATGCTCCTGTTCTTGAATTTTGGCCAATGCTTGCTTTACCAAGGAGGCTTCTCTGTCAGTCTCACTTTTTTCTTTCCCAGAAGCACAAGTGTTAAGATGAGATAGGGTTTTGGTGTCTCCAACAGTTTTCAGAGTCTGACCATTCACAGTCCTGTTCATTTTCCCTAGGACTCTGTCAGCATCTTGCCGCTCTTTTGGGGATGCTTGTGTTGGGGCTTCCTTCTCCTGAAGTTCTGTGTCTTGTTTCTCACCTATCTCTGACCGCAGAGGCAGGACCTTTGCTCTGCTACCTTCAAGAGACTTGTCTTCATTTGGAAGCTGAGGAAGGGTCCTTCTTTTTCTCTCCCCCTGACTAGTCAAGGAAGTAGTTGATCCAGTGCTTCTCACAGAAATTCCAGACTCACTGATGTCTGTATCTACAGATTAAAAATAAAATTATGAACTTAATGACAGAAGAATATATTACTGCAAGAAATCATTATACATAAGCATAAGATAGGCAACTATTGGTAAATACAGCAGAAAAAGGTTTTAAAGCACATAAAGAGAGGAAACTTTCTATTACAGAAAGAATATGCAGGGCCAAAACCCTGGATCTAGTACAGGCACTACCCTTTTTTAGGTTACATGATCTTGGGCAAATAATATTCTCAACAAAAAGCATGCAGATTCCGAGATGCATAAATAGGTTTTAATGTAGGAACTAAAAAAAATAAAATCCTGATGAGACAGAAATGCCTGCATGTGTGTGGGTGTGTGTGCATGCACACGTGCATGCTACAACACTTTTCTACTCTGTTTTAGTGAAGGGAAGTTTGGCATACCTTGGTTTTTGTATCTTTTCCCATCATAGAGCCTTGTACAAATAATTTGCTGAGAGGTTTCACTTATAGTTTACCACAGGGCAACATGGGGAAAACTGAACTCCACAAGAAGAGTATATCATTTGGGGATGGGCATGTTATTGAAGGAGGGGGATTACACTAGATAAAGTAGGTCTTTTCTTTTTCTGAAATGTCAAGATTTCAGCATTTAAACAGCAAAGGGTAATATTTCTCCTACTGCAGGAAAAATTTTTCTACAATCCACAGTGATCTCTCCCTCTTAACTAGGGCATTTATTGTCTATATTATCCTCTCTGTCTCTGTCCCTTTCTCTATGATAATTATAGAGTATATCATGTATTATTATTGCACAGGAATTTGTCACACAGTAGACAGAAGGCAAGTCTTGAAACTGTACAAAAAGCATGTGACCCAGATCTGAAATCCACTTCTGAGACTTTGAATATATATAAAAATATATATATATAAAAAGGGGAGGGGGAGGAAAGGAGAGAGAGAGGGAGGCAGGGAGAGAGAGAAAGAATGAATATGAATATGGAGAATGGAAAGAACACTAGATGTGACATTAGAAGATCCTGGTTGAAATCCCACCTCTACTACATACTACCTATATAATCATCTTCATTATATATAAAATGAGACAAATTAATTAGATGGGCTCTGAGATGTCTTTCAACTTTAAATCAATGATCTTAGAACTTAAAATTTTATACATATATGTCATCCACCCTTTTTGAGAATCTAAGCACATTGTGGACAGGAATATGTATTATTTATTTTTGTATGCTACACAGCAAGTACCTAGTAGTGCTCTGAAGATAGTAAAGACCCTTATTGGCTATGTGGCACTGGGCAAGTCACTTAACCTTTGTCAGCTTCAGTTTCCTAACAATAGCATCTACCTCCCAGGGTTGTGACTCTTTGTAAAGCACTTTGAAAGCCTTAAAGTGTGAAATATATGCTAGCTATTCTGCAGGCATTCAAATATTTGTCCACTGAATAACTTTCACAATTTCAGTGAAATATCAACTTAGTAATTCTCTGAGAACGATACAAATAGAATGTTAATGAGATCAACTGAGATCATCTTTCAAAAAATGGTGGAATTTTAATTTTCTTAGTTAATATCTAACAATTTAACAATTAATTCTTGGGTCAACTAACTCAACTACTCTTCTATTCACTTCCTGGACTGAAAAATGGAGAATATGCCATGCTTCTCAATTCTTCCAATTATTTTGCCTTCCCTAGAGAACTGTGGAAATGCTACTATCAATTTTATAACAGGCTAATTGTTCAACTACAGGTGAGGAAGATGAGGCTCAGAGAGGTTAATGATTTGTTTAAGATCACTGTTTCAGTTTTTGATTACCAGGTTCCATACTCTTTATTCTATAACACAATGCTTTATTTTTTCTTTTCTTCTGAGAACAAAATAAGAGGAAATGAACTAGGACTGAGGTGACGTATATGTGAGAACTTGAGAGTAAAAGCTATTAAACAGCTGACTAGATCATGGAAGAGACAGGCTACTACAAATACCTTAAGTCTATGATGGTGGCAGTCCCCAAAATTTTATACAGGACCATATCTAAATGCACAAATTTTTTGTTAAATCATTATGGTACAGTGGGAAAAGAAGTGGTTCTGGAGTTACAGGGCTTGTATTAAAATTTCAACTTTGTAGGACCTTGGGCAAGTCATTCAAACTCCCTGGGCTCAGGTGCCTCAGCTCTAAAATGAGGGGTTTGGGTTACATGACCCCTGAGGTTCCTTGTAGCTCTTGACTGAAGATCTTATCAAGTGCATTTGAATATAAATTTACAGGCATGTGAAAAATCACATAATGTTAGATTAAAAAAACTTCATATTAATTGATTTTTTTCCTTTCTCCAAGGAATACTTTGGAATTAAACTTTAGAGTTGAACTTATTCACAGCTTTTAATTATTTTTAGATTCCTTTGCCAACTGATTAAGTGGTGATTTTTCTTAGTTTTTTTTCTCAAGAAAATTTTCTTAAGAAAATTCTATTTCATCATTTGGGGCTAGAATAATGCTTTAGTAATATTTTCACTACTACTCAAAATGAATTCATAAATTTGGGGTCAGTATCATAGAAATATGTTAACACAAATCTAACTGATAATCAAGTTTTTAACATTAAAAATTGTCATCTGTGAAAATTATTTAAAATACCATTTTCTATTGGTGCAGATGCAGACAGCTCAATTGTCCTGTCTTCTTGGTCATGTCTTGTATGATTAGCAGCTAAACTAGCCCACTGTGAAACCCATCTCTTGTTTCCAGATGAAGTGGTGCCTTCCTATAAAAGGAAAGTAAGTATATGATTCTTATTAAAACAATGTATTTTGTTAGCTGAAATTCAACTGTATTCATATTATATACATTTACATTATTATAATTATACTTCACATTCCCATACCAGTAATCATCTGAAACTAACAAAGTGATTTTAGTAATTGTTTTTTAGCTCCTCCCCACACCCCATCCCCTTGACTTCAGTATTTCCAAGATCTGTGGTTTCACTGGTGAGGGTAGTCCCCTCCACCAATGCAGACTGCAACCCTTTAGCAAATACTCCTTATGAGTTGCTGTATCTGCGGGGAAAAAAGCCATTACTTGATTATCAGGAATATGATTCTTTA
This sequence comes from Trichosurus vulpecula, assembly GCF_011100635.1. Taxonomy (NCBI): domain Eukaryota; kingdom Metazoa; phylum Chordata; class Mammalia; order Diprotodontia; family Phalangeridae; genus Trichosurus; species Trichosurus vulpecula. Next base: position 137,833,942 of record NC_050576.1, on the reverse strand, counting down.
AAACAACTGGTCCTGTACTTAAAGTCTTCTGAGCTTGACAGACCATGGTAGAGCTTGTGTTCTGTTGGCACAGCCTTCTAACCCAAGGTCACTCACCTTCACAACACAATGAAACCCTGGAATAAGACTTAACAGGTGGTCAAAACAAAACAAAACAAAAAAACAGAATGATGACTCAGGTCTTTTGAAATGTAGTATATTTTTGTCTCATTTAAAACTACCATTATTATTCTTGAGGTATGAAGATTTACTTAAATTTAAAACTTTCTGGGGCACTAGGTAGGCTCACTGGCACATAGCAGCTGTATAACTAAAGCTTCTTGAACTGCACTGAATTGAAACCAGTCTTGTTACACTGCCATAATCAATGAAAATCAGTTCTTAGGCCTTTCTTAATTCCCTTCTCTTGCCAAATGATCTTGTATTTATTTTTCATATACTCATAAATGTTCCTGTTGTCATTAGAAAATAAGCTCCTTAAGGGCAAGGCTGTTTTATTTTTGTCTTTTCTATCCCCACTGCCTAGCACAGTGTGTGGTACACTACAGACACTAAATAATGCTTGTTGATTGACTGATAGTTTCAGGGTCCCACTGGATATTTGGGTCTTGCACATAAAAAGTGTTTAACGATTACTGAGTAGAGTACATGAATGGAACAGTATTTAGGGAAACAGGAACTCATATTTCTGTCTGAGCAGCTCTGGATTAGGAACAACACTGCCTCTTCTCCAAAAAAACTTTCAATAATCAGATTATATGTAAAACTCTGGCGGGACTTCCAAGGGTGTAGGGTAGAGGAGGTTGCATTTGGCCTAGGATAAGTCCTTCACATCTGACCCTCATATAAATGTACTACTGGAACACCTTGTTGCTCAATGTTACCTGAATTAAATGGAATTTAGCTCATAAGATGTCCTATCATTCTAGAGGTCATTGGTCTATATTATTGTGTTTAATGCCAGGACAATAAGGAGAAGGAAAATATCCTTAATTTGAATGAAAACTATTATGAACTTAATTTGACAGCCTAGTAGTCAATGCTGAATATATAAACTAGAATGCTGCTTGGACAATGTAAAGTTATAATTAAGACCTTACTTTGAAAAATTTACAAGTTACTTTGTCTGTTTGCTATATACCTATTTTCTTAAATGGGTTTATGCAAAACAAGAGACTGATGGAAGGTATAAATATAAAGAGAAGGAATAAATTAAAGTAAAATAATGAAAATCATTTTGAACTGAAAACAAAACACTGAAATAAAAATTTTAAGTCATATATTTTAAAAATATAAACCGACACATCTATAAAATCACAATTTCTAGAGAAACATTTTAAACTCTGCCTTTAATAAGATCTTATAATCTTGAAAGCAGGTGTATCACTTCATGATGCCACTGAACATAAAGATACAGCCACTGACTATTTTGTCTACAGAAGGTATAAACAGAACTGGATGAAATATCTATCTAGCATCCTTCAATATATGCAGACACTCACTGAGTAAAACTTAGATTCATAGGTTTGGTCCATATCATTTAACTGAACAAAAGTCTTGTTATTTCTCAAACCACAGTGCTATATGATTTTGTTATAGGTATTTTAGTACACAATCTTGAATACTGAAGCCAGTTATTTCCATGGAGCAACCATAAGCATGCAGCTCTCTATCACAGTTGTTCTATATGGCTCACTGGTTCACATTCACCAGATGACAAGCACCCAATTCACCTGCTCTCAAAAAGAAGCTATAAAAAAGAAACAAAAAACAAAACAAAAAAACAAACATACATGCAACCCACCCAGAACCAAACAAATTAAGGATAGGAAAAAATATATAAAAATATAATGGCTTCTTACAGATACTTTCAGAAAATGACACAGTCATGAGACAAGAGATCTGATATAAAGACACATCAATTTTCAGTCACAGGAAATACTTTGTAACAAGTATAAGTGAATCTACTAGCCAATATAAGTGCAAAGTCTTGAAATATTATATGTAATTACAATCTAAGTATATCAACTGATCCATTTAAGTCTTTATAACTTTTGAGGAATAGACATCCAATATATTCAGCTAATTTTTTTTTCTACATTTAACACTTTGGAATGTACATTATCACAGGACAGTATAAATATTTTTTTTTCCCAAGACATCTTCTCTAGACTTAAGCTTATAAGACTCTAAAGACACCCTTGCTCTGGGGATCTCTTAGTGTGTGTGTGTGTGTGTGTGTGTGTGTGTGTGTGTAAGAGAAAGAGAAACAGACAGACACACAGACATACCTCACTACTAAGCACTTGCTTTCTGGCTGTTCCCATGGTCAGCGAACTTACTGAATGAGAACTAGGAAAAAAACCTCATAGATAATCATCTCTTAGAATCATTTATTTAGAGCTGAAAAGGACCTAGAGGATGTCAAGTTCAACTCTCCCATTTTACAAATGAAGAACTTGAGGTTTCAGAAAGGTTCAGTGATTTGCTCCAGGTCACAGAGGTAGTGTCAGAGTTGGAAATGTGAACTCTGATTCTGATTCTATCACCTGTGATCATATCCATTAAAGATGAGGAAACAGGTTTAGAGGGGTCCAGTGACTTCCCGAGGGTCATAAAAAGAGTCAAATGAGAACTCAGATCTCCTGATGCCTAGTTTAGGACTCTTTGATCTATGCCACACTTTCCTTACATGTGCTTAAGTCTGATCTTCCCAAGTAGATGGTTATTTCCTACAACGTAGGGGCTCAGTTTTCTATTTGAAAAAAATATTCCCTTAATACCTAGTGCCATGCTGAGCATAAATAGCAAATGAAAGAGCACTGCGATAGAATGACCTAGGTTCATACACCATTTCCTATACTTACTTAGCTGTGTGACCATGAGGCAAGTCAATATATCTCTGAGCCTCATTTTTTCCTCCTCTGTAAAGTGGGGATAAAAATGCCTATAGTAACTACCTCCTCACAGGATTTTGGGAGGGTTAAATTAAACAATATGTGTAAAGTACTTTATAAACTTTAAAGATATCTAAAAACCTCAGTTATTAGTAACATTATTATATACTCAAAAACATTGAATTAATTTCATTTTTATCTGGAAAATAACTGGAAGTATGTTCAACAGCAAAACTGCAAAATCTAGAAAACTCTAAATTATTTAAGGACTGATTTTAGCTTGTACTAGAACCAAAAATCTTGTGAAAACTAGATATCTAAATGTGTTTTACAAGACACCTCCTAGTCACTCAAAATAATAATAAATTTTTTTTGAAATACATGTTTTTACAAAGAGAAAGAGTTAATCATCAGGAACAGAATTCTACCTCAGAATCAAGAAATCCAGATGTAATCAGTGTTTTTTTTTCTTCTGTTACTACTGCAGCAGAATTCAGAGCCCAATCTTTTATTAAATCTTTCTGGTTTTCACTGATAACAGGCCTATTATAATCCTGACCGTCATCTACTCCAAAGACCTGTGAAATGAAACCAATTATTATACAGATTAAAAAGGAATGCCTAAGCATGAGATTACAGAATGGATGGCATTATTAACTGTATAGAAGGCCACTTTTTAAATATACCAACCTACAACAGAAAAATAAAACCAATAACTTGAATGAGAATTATGTTTTTTAAATGAAAAGCTGTGTATAAGTGCATGTCAGAAAATTCACTTGAAAAGGTTAATTTGGTCATAAAAATTAAAGTCTCTTCAAAACATTTCTCAACATTATCAGAAAAACAGACAATCTGATCAAAGAGGTATTTATTCTTTCCTTTCCCTCTGATTTATGACACAGTTAAACAAGATTATTACAAACATAAATGCAAATTTAATTCAATATATCTCTCAAATTAAAACTTAATCAATATGTAGTTTATTAATATTTGTAAACTGTCACTGCCCTGAGTTAATTCTATCATCAACTCAATAATCTCAATCCTCTAAACTACTGAGTCTTCCTACTATTAGACTAACAGTCACTGTCTTCTACTTTGTTGCCATTGAAGGTGAAGAAATTTTGCCTAGAACCTGGGGCCTGAACTCTAATGCACTGTTTGGAGAGGAAAGTAGTAAAAAACCATTACTACGAGGAACAGTATTTTATAATATTTGACTGTAAATTGGTTTATGTCACAAGAAAGAGTTTTATCAGTAGGTTAGTAGGTCAAGAGAATGGTATGGATGCAATAACATATTTAGATTTCAGAAAGGCATTTGATAATTTTCCTCATGATACTTTTGTGGATGAAATGGAGAAATGTAGACTAGATGACTGAATAGTTGTGTTAGAAGTTGGAACTAGCTAACCATCTAGATCAAAAGAGTATTTATTAACTCGTGTCAACCTGGAAGGAAGTCTTTTGGGAAATGGGGCTGTGCTCTTTGCTCGGCTCTATTAAATCCAGAATTTATATTAATGAGTTGGATGAAAGCTGTAGGCTTATCAAGTCTGCACCTGACAAAAAGTTAGAAGAATTAGCTGATATAGTGATAAGATTCAGTACCACGCCTACCCCTGCAAAAAATCTCAACCAATTAGAACGACAGGTAGAAGCTAATAAAATGAATTTGATAAGGGAACAATGCAATATTCTACAAACTGGTTAAAAAAAATTAGTTGCACAAGTACAGAATGGAGAAATAATGTCTCATTGAAAGCAGTCTAATGGATTATTTGCAAGTTCAAAATGAATGATAGACAAAGTAGCTAATATGATTTTAATTTCTACTAATCAAACTCTAATATTCAGAAGGAACAGGGCATACTATACTCTGGACCACAGCATTCTGCCCTGGTCAGGACACATATTGGGTTCCACATTTTAGAAGCGAAATTGCTAGTTTCTAGGAAGCAACTAGAAATTAGTGAAACTCAAAACCTTAATGTATGAGCATCAAATGAAATTACTAGAGATATTTAGTCTGGAAAAGAGATTGAAAAGTTTGTGAGAGCTGTCTTCAAATCGTTAAAAGGTTGTTATGTAGAAGAGCAATAAGATACATTTTTGAGAGGGTTTTTTTTTTGGACAGAACTAAAACTAACAAGTAGAAGTTTAAAGTGAGATAGATTCTAACTAAAAACAGGGTAAATTGTCCTGACAATTATTATTGTCTAAAAACGGAATGGATTGTCTCAAGGAGGGTAGTCCCCTTTTCACTGAAGGTCTTCAAGCAGAGGTTGGATGACTAGAAGTAGTTAGGGTTATTGTAGATAAGATTCATAATTCGAGTAAGAGTTGGCCTAGATTTTATCTGAAGCCCCTTCCCCTCTTTGACTATAAATCTGATTATCTTTCACAATTTTACAGCTGAGGAAACCAAGGATTAGTGAGATTAAATAATTTGTTCAACGTCACAAAAATGAATTAATGGCAGAGCTAAAACTAGAAGCCAGATTTCCTATTCTGGACAAAATGCCTTTAATGTCAGTATGATTCACATTCCCTATTCAACTTATCCTAGGGTGGTAAGGTTTGTTTTATCTACTTCTTTTCCTTTTCCATAGTACTTTGAAGAGCAAGGTACTCTAGAGTGAGCGAACTCTAGCTCATTCATTCTACTTTCTTTTCTGATTTATTAAAATGATTATCTTTTTTAGTTCATTAGAAAAAGGGAAGTATAATATTTGAAACTGATAAAATCCAGGGCGCATAGAATATGGAATTGTTTACCAAATCCCAGTATTATAGAAATAGGAGAAAATGAGGTTTTTAAGATAGGGATCTAAGTAATATTTTGTATACTGGATTATTAACAAACTTATAAAATCTCTTATCCTATAAGTAAGATAAAGTTAAAGTACAAAGAGCTTCAAAAGAGCTTTAGATAATTTCAGGGGAGACAGATTCACACTAGATGCCTTAGAGAAATTATGCTTAATGTGTATGCTCCTAAAGTGAAGCTGATATCTAGGAAGGCAATGTTTTCTTCCCATGTCTACCTCTTAATTAGAGCATTAAGCTCTGGACTGGGTGGATAGTCAGTGCCTTTGATCCAGCAGGGATATTTCTCAGTACAATAACAACAGCTAGCACTTGTAGAGTGCTTTAAGTTTCGTGAAGAGTTTACAAACAGTATCTCATTTGATCCTCACAAAAACTCTGGGAAGTAATTGCTATTATCATCCTCATTTTACAGATGAGGAAACTAAGGCAGAAAGAGATTAAGTGACTTTCCTAGGAGTCATACAGCCAGTGAATGCCTGGGAAAGGCTTTAAACTCAGGTCTTCCTGACTCCAGGTCCAGCCTGCCATATCCACAATGCCACCTACTGAATTTGCTAATTACAGTTTAAAATGGTGCAACGATTAAAATAGAAATTTAAGTACAAATACAAAATATAATTTTAAATTAATTACAATGTAAACTTCTTCAGAGTTTACATTGGGAAAGAACTTTCTAAGAACTTAAAAGTGAGAAAAAAACCATTTTATTCATATTTTAATTCTCCATAGTGTTTAGCAAAGTTCTTGCACAAATATAATCACTATGTGATCACAAAGGCTTACTCAATGTCATACACATAATTATGTAAGTCAATTATCTGAACCTAGGACTTCTGACTCCAAATTCAAAATACTTTCCACTGTACTATGCTTCCTCATTTTCATTTTTAATGAAATATTTCATTTGGTCACAACATAAAATATGGAGCTTAGTAGAATTGTCTTATTTATACTGTAGGAAAACATGAGATATGTTTCCATAAATAATTAGTCTAAAAGGCAGCAATGCTCAAAAGAGCCCTGACGCTATAATAAGACTGGGTTCGAGTCTTGGCATGCCCACTTTTAGCAAATCTCAGTCTCAATTTCCTCATCTGTCAAATGGGAACAATAATGCAGGTATTCCCTACCCACAATACAGGGATGTTGTAACAATTATGTAAAATAATTTTTAACCAAAAAGTGTCATGTAATTATAAACTGGAATTACGGTAAAATATACTCACAGTGAAAATTATTTGAAGACTATTCTTTTTATTTTAAAATAATACTAAAGACTATGATTGAAGGGATCCATTTCCCCCATTCCAGTGCCTTGAGTGATCCCATCTTGTTTTTTTACTTTTCTTTTAACAATCTGTGACCCATGTCTATGTGGAATGGCAGTCCACAACCTCTGGGAACCTCTAGAATTTTCAGGGCCCTAGGCCTCAAGCTGAGTGAGTCCAGATGATCTGATCTAATATGAAGATACAGGCATTCACACTGACAGCAATGAAATATAAAATAACTGACAGCAAAAGAGACAAAAAAACCTAAACAAAACCTAAAAGGCAGAGATTAGAACTCAAATGGCATAGCAGTCAGAATACATTTACTATACAGGTGCACAGGCCTTTAGGTCCTGAGGGAATCACAGTACAAAAAGATAGTATAAAAACTCATGCTCATAATAACACTAAATTATCAAGAAAATGTTAAATTACATTAGGTAAAGTTTAAGAAGCCAAAGAACCATGTGGTATTTTTAAAAGCTTTATAACCAAAATATTTAAAAATTTTAATAAAATTTGATGCTTAAACTCTGTTATAAAGAATGACTCACTTCTCCTTATCTTGCCTCCCCCGCCCCAACCCCTTCTAGATAGCTTTGGGCTTACTGTATTTTCTCTGAAGATATACAAAAATACATTTACACAAACATAAAAATCTGCATTTAGCATTCCTTTTTACCATTAACTTATAATATCTATTCTTTATAGACATTTTTACAAGACTTCATGACTAATACAAATATGATCCTATTTGAGATCAAGAAAGCATTCTACTGATAAATCTGGACAAAGGAACTTTAAAACAATGTCTAAAAAATCCTTTCATTTTCCTAGAAATAGTTCTGGGAGTTTGAGAAGATAATATCTGGAAAAAACACATTCCCACAAATTGCTTTTAATAAGCAGTCTAGGTATTTGCTAAATAATGAATTTTAAATATAGGACAGCATAATACCTTAAAGTACAATATCCTAAATTCAGTAGTTTGAGATTTTAAAATTTCTTAAAACAAGGCTATTTTTCCCACTAGATGTCCTCAAATCGTAGCTGTTCAATGTATGTATATATGCATGTATATATACATACATGTATACTTATAAGGCATACAGGGATGTGCCATATGATAAATACACGTGTGTGTACATATGTATCAGTTAACTTGGCTATAACTACAAAGGAATAAATTGAGTTTTGAAGGGTTTTATCTATTTGCATTTCAATTAAACTGTGAACTATTTTACAATCAGAGTATCTTAAAACCCAGGAGAATTTATACCAACATTAAATTTAAATCAACTAAGAATATTAACACCAGTATTATAAGGGGTAGATAAAAAAGTGAGAAACAATTGGCAAATTCAGTTAAATATCATTTTGAACTAAAATATAACCATATCCCCAAACTGACATGCCATAAAGAAAAGGAAGTAGAATTCTAACATAATAAAAGAGCATAGTTGCACATAAAAAGCATTAGGAAGTATTTACTGCATATGTTATCAGGGCCATTTAAAACCACAGCTGGGCATCCAGATGTTCTCAGGACACAATTGGCCACCCTGTAATCCTAAACAGGATTAGGAAATGTATTTAACAAAAGATTCTTCTAGCAGTCCTTTCCACTTAAATTTTTCTTGCTACCATGAGACCCAATAATTCACTGCAAGCTCATAGTATTATTAAGATATTAACTATTAAAATGGTGAAATCTCAGTAGGTAAGTGGGTCCTTAATACTTAATTAGATTTGTGTTCCAGGTCCATTTTTGACCTTTAGAAACTTAGGGTTGGAAAATTATTAATCCTCGCTCTGAGACCTTGGAGATTCAGTGGAATTTTGAGGTTACAGGTTTGATGTGGGACATTTTTCTACTAGCAGACACACATGGGACTTCCCACAAATGACATAAATCTGAGACGTGTACTTCTGAATCTGATGTCTAGTGATCTCCTAACAGCTAAAGGGTAAACTATAGTTATGCCAGAACACAACACACACACACACACACACACACTCCCCCCTCTCTTTTTCTCTCTCTCCCCACATTCATTTTTCTAAAAAAATTTTGAGTTCTGAATTCTTTCCCTTCCTCAATCCCCTCCCCAAACTCAAAACTGAGAAGGCAAGCAATGATACCCATTATGTGAAGTTGTGTAAAACATTATATTAGTCATGTTGCAAAAAAATAAGAAAAAAAGAAAAAAATTCATGTTTCAATTGGCACTCAAGACTTTTATCAGTTGTCTCTCTGGAGGTATTTAGAGTTTAACTTAGAATTTAGTCATTCTAACAAACATATTCACCTTTAAAAGATCCAAGTAGTAGCAAGTACATACTTCCCCTTATTAAAGCACTGCTGATCTAAATCGAAATCAAGATGACCAAGTCAAAGGGACCATAGGCAGATGTCATAATGGCTAGGAAAAAAAGGCATTTAACATTCAAACATATCAAGTAAACTGTCCCACATTCAATTCGAATATAGTGAGTGAATGCTTACAAGTTCTTGTTTGAGAGGTAAATAAAGGGCTTGGCAGAGCTTGTTTTTTTCATATCTGACGGCAGTAAGAAATATCATTTAATGGGACACCAGGTTATCTTGTCTTACAGATATCATAACAATTTGCATGATAACCATTTGCAAAAAAAGGTGATGAAGATAGTTCTAGCTTCTGTGCCACATGTGATACGTTTCAAACTTGAGGAAAATATGGAGAGATGTGAACTATATGATATCTGTATGACAGCACAATCAGACGAATTGAGAACCAAAAGGTCTAGAAATAATGAGATTAAAAAAGAAGAGCCATTAATGGTTCCATGTAAACTTAACAAGGGGTTTCCAGTAGAGTGCCCCCCCCCAGTGTCTGTACTTGGTCCTATGCAGCTTTACATTTTTATCAATAAATTGGATTAAAACATAGCAAACAAAAGGGCTGTTGCCCTTTCTGATCCCCAGTTGTTAATGTTGTCCCTTTTACACCGTCAAAATAACTTCGTATTTATTTTGTATATATTTTCTATTTACTTTTCTACGAATATTTTGTGCCCCTCCTTCATCCCAAGTAGACTATAAGCTCCCCAGGGGAAGACATTTTCTCACTTTTATATTTGTATCCCCAGTACCTAGCCAAGTATTTGCACATACTAAACAGTTAACAAAGGGTTGCTGATTGACTTGGGGTTGGCATGCTCACTGAATTTTCAAATGACACAAAGCTGAGTGGATGGCTAACACACAGTTCTGGTAGTCTAGAATACTGAGTTTAGGTAGGATAGATATAAAATTTTATATCTACGTTTAAAACTCTACTTCACAAGATGAGGGCAAACAATGTAAGACTGTTTCTCTGAAAAATATCTAGGGGTTTTACTAGAGTGCAAGCTCAGTGTAAGATACAGGCAATTTTGGGATACAGTACGAGAGGCATAGCTCCCCACAACCTCAAATGCGGCACATCTGGAATGCTTTCATTTCTGGGCGCTGCTGAGTGTGAGGAAGGACAGAGATAAGCTGGGAAGTGTCCTTCAGTGATCAAGTTGACGATCAAGATTGTAAAAGGTCTTGAGTTCATACAGGAACTGGTGAAGTTAGACACGAAAAAGAGAACAAATACTCGGCAGGGAAGGGTTTGGAAGGCAGGAGATAGGATAGATGTGTTCAGGTATGTGAAGGGCTGTCAGGTGGAATAAGGATTAAATTTGTTTTGTTTTGTGTCCAAAGGATAGGAACAGCAACAGCTAGTATAAGTTGTCAAGGAGGAGAATTTAATTTTGATGTCTGGAAGTTTCCTAATAATTAGAAGCATAAGAAGAAGCAAGGTGATGCGGTAGATAGAAAAATGGTCCTGCAGTCAGGAAGACCTGAGTTCAAATCCTGTCCTAGATAATTAGCTGTGTGACACTGGACAAATCATTTAATCTCTCTGTTTCCTCATCTGTAAAATGGGGATAATAATAGCACCTACCAATAACAACTTAACTCCAAAGGTTGTTAGTGTAAAGCTAAAATGAGATATTTATAAAGCACTTTGCAAACCTTATTATATAAATGGTAGCTATTATTTTAAATAGAAATGGTCTACGTCAAGAGGTAGTAGGAGGTAGCAGGTTCCCTTTAATAGAGGTCTTAAAAGAAAGGTTAGATCAGGGATGGGGAACTTGTAGTCTTGAGGCCACATATGGCCCTCTAGGTCCTCAAGTACGGCCCTTTGTCTTACTAAGTTTGGATTCAGTCAAAGGGCCACACTTGAGGATTTAGAAGGCCACATGTGGCCTTAAGGCCACAGGTCTCCCACCCCTGGGCTAAATGATTGCTTAATGAGAGTATGTTTTAGATGTGATTCTTTTTGAAGTGTGTTTTGGACTGCTAATGTCTTTCTAACTTTGAAACTCTGATTGGGTTGGGCTATACAACAGCATAGTTAGGTGGACTTGAGATTAATTGATGGGCTGGACCCTGTGAGTAATGAGGAACTGTTCTATGTCAGCTTGGTAGATTGCTCTAAGGATCTATGCTTGGCTCTTTGTTATGTTTTGTTTCTGGCAAAGAAAAATAAAGGAATAGATGAAATAAAATTTTTAGATGACACAAAACAGGTAAGGAAAGCTAAAATTTTGGATCTGAGAGTCGTCAGAATCCAAAAAGATCCTGAAAGATGAATGCTGGGCCTGATCAGCCAGGCACTATCCTAAGCATTTTACACATATTGCATTTAATCCTCTCAACAACCTGCCAGGTAGGCTCTGTTACCTTCATTTTATAGTTGAAAAAATGAGGCAAATAGAGGTTAAGTGACTTGCCCAAGTGTCTAGGGTTCGATTTAAACTCAGGTCCTCCATGAGTCCAGGCCCAGCATTCTAACCACTATGCTCTCTAGCTGCTGCATATACAGATAGATAATGGGCTAGCTCAGGAGGTCATGGGTTAACACTAAAGAAAAGCCTTCAAAGAAAAATCTAAATAGGCACTTTCTATTAAGTAGATTCTCATTCAGGGACAAGTTAAACTTGATGGTCTCTGAATTCTCTTCCAATTCTGAGGCTTCGTAAATTTAACTAATGCTTACTGAATCACGATCATAGACAAACGGATTAAGCTAATTAGCTGGCCTGTCTCTAAAAGGACCTATAACAGGGAATAGGAAAACTGATTTCTGGACAGTGTGGGTTGGTAACAAGCTGGAGCACCTGGAGGACTTTCAGCTTTTATAGGGAAACCCTATCACAAGGAGTTAGATGGTCAAGGATTGGGGCCAGCTAGAACACAAGTAATGTCCTTGCCACATTTCTCACTGGTAAGCACACCAGAGAAGAGACACAGAATCATACCCACATTGGGGAAATTTTATTTTTGGAAACTTGGCTTATCTGGATCTCACTTGTAATCTGCAAACAACCTAAACCACTTAAAGCAGGGGTTCTTAACTTGGAGTGGGGGGTTACTGGACCCCTTTTGGCAGTGTAGTGAAACTTTCTAACCCTTTCTCAGAATTTTTTTAAAAAAATAATTCGTAATGGGAAGAAAAAACAAATTTCAGTTACAGGTTATTGAAAATAAAGATATAATTTTTTTCTCATCCACATTCACAGACCCCATAAAATCTATACACAAACTCCAGGTTAAGAACCCCTGACTTGAAGGCACCAAGTAAGTCACCTAGATTAATTAGCAACCCTTAAGTCTTTCCTCTTCCTTAAATATACTGGCTAATGCAGTCCCCACATCCTGCCACAATGGTATAACATGCCTTTCCTAATCCTTCCACAAAGTATTGTACTCCCGTCCAAAATTAGGATCATAACTTTAAAGCTGGTAGGGTCTTTCTAGGACGTAAATTTCAAACCCCTTCAGTTTACGGATGAAGAAATTAGGTACTAAGAAAGGTACAGGGAGGTTAAGTGACTTTCCCAGGCCCATGCATCTAGTGATGTGGGATCTGAACTAAGGTTTTCATGACTCCAGGTCCAAAGCCCCACTATCCACGACACTAATTGGTGTCTGTGTGTGTGTGTGTGTGTGTATGTACCTATGTGCTTCTAGTATGATGTCAGCTTCTTGAGGGCAGGTAATGTTTGATTTTTTTTTGTCTCCCCAATGTTTAGTACAGTGACTGGCAGGTGCTTATTAAATTGAATTTTCCTACTTTCCTCCTTGATCTCTGTTCCTCAGCGTAAATAGCCTTGTAAAGCCACACTTTATTAGTAACCAATCATGCTAGTTCTTTGTGTAGATCTACTGGAAACTACTTGTCACTTATGACTTCAGGTATTGGGTAATACATTTTATTTACCTCTGACCAGTTCTCCCACTTCTGACACTGTACTTGAATTATGGATGGAAATAGGATTTGTCTCCAATTTCTACATAAAGGTAAGACCACCATAAAGGGGTGTAAACATCCTTATTGTGTATGAGAGGGAGAACCCAGCAAGTTTACACATCAACAGGAAGAAAGGATGAGAGATCAGTGGAACCTGTCCAAGGAAATGCTCTGTAGTAGACCACTGCTGACCACCAGCCCTCTTCATGCATGTAATTCAGACCATCATAACCAAGGCATGACCAAGATTCTGTGGCAACCTTTGCCACCGCTCTGCATGTACTGGCCAATGAATGCCTCAAATTAAGTCTTATGCTTTCTCTTGTGTGAGCAAAATGTATCATAACATTGCCGGCCGGGCTGGTTATTTGAAAAACATTTTAGTTGCCAAAGAAACCTCATTCTATGCATGTTCATGGCATCTCTTAAATATTCCATAAGGGGTCCATCCAATCTGTTGGGGGATTTCTTCTAGATCTCTTTACACTGCAGGGATACCAATACTGGTTGCATTGGTTATCTTTGTTATCTTTTACACTTGCTACATGGCTATCCCACGTCTTTTTCTGGTCATACATGTCTCTGATGATATCCTTTATACACACCCCTTTGTCCTACATAATTTATTGTGGGTATTAGTTTGCTGCCTACTCATACTCATTATGAATGTCTCTGTTGTGCTTTGGTATTCCATGATTTATACCACACAGTATCACTGGAAAAATATTTATTATTTTGAAAGGGGACTTTTTCCATAGAGAAGTCTGGGAAACAATACAATTTTCAAAAAGCAATCTAACTCATATACCTATTCAGGTTTGGACCCAGTTCACAGTCCATTAACAAGTCCCAGATAGACCAATTATAAAAGTTGACCACTCAACTGCTTATCATAGTCTCCACAAAAGGCATTCTTTATCTACTTGGTCTTCTTGTGTAGATCATTAGGTTGAACACTTTGGAGTGCTTATGGAGTTCACTTAGAAGATTCTGCATGTTCTGGACTTTGCTACACTCAAGATGTCTTGTGCAAATATGAATATCAGTAGAGACTTCATCTTCTGTTGGGAATCTCTTTTTCACGTGGAGTCTCAATTGGACATTATCCTCGATGGTAGCAAATCGGTATTGCAATCAGAAATCTCCTTGTTTTATGCTTTACTCGTGATTATTAGGAGGGTTGCCAGAATTCCTTTTATTATTGCATTTTGCTAAAGTAATTTTGTGTGATTTTGACATATGCATGGGAGACAACCTATTAGAGAAGAACCTTTAAGGACACTACCAAATCGAATGCTTTTTTTTTTTTAACAGAAACATAATTTATTTGTATAAAATTAACAAAAATCAGCTGGGCTGCATATTACTTCTCTTCCTGAATGGACATCTGGGCAACAGCCTTCTGTGCTTCATCTGCAGCATCAGTGGAGGCCAGCGGATACCATCTGATGATACATTCAACCAGTTCTTTTGTTCTAATCCTGCAGTGGTTACTTCTGAAAATGTGCACCTCTGCTTTTTCGGGCTTTTCACCATCTTCCTTTTGATTGAATAGATCTATTTTAATCTGAGCTCCCGAAAGGGTCTCCATGGCTCAAATCCTCGATCCTTTCAGCCCTATTAGGGCCCCCACGAGCCGAGCCTCGACCAGGAACCGCAGAGGGCCTTTTTCTTGGGGCTTGGGTCTCGGGTCGCGGTGTTCGAGAACGGGTCTGGTTATAGTTTTCTCGAACAAGCTGGTTACTACTAATGGTGTCCTCGGGACACCCGAATGCTTTCTTATAGTTAGGAACAATCAACAAAATAGGAAGCTGTATTCTCCATGTCCTTCATTTGTGTGATTATGGAGATGTGGACTGTCATAGAATATTGTTTGTGAAAAGCTTGTGTATTCCTTTCTCAGATTTTCATCCAGGATATTCTAGATGTGTGTGTAGATTATTCTCCTATTGTAGAACATTGGTAACTAATATTAAGAGTACAAGTGTGATGACTGCAATGTCAATGATTAGAAAAATTTATAGAGCATTTTCAGTTTCGATCCTTTTTTCTTTTCTCCAGTTTGATTCTGAAGTACTCACAAGATGATATGACTTAGTTGGGTCTCCAGGCAGATTTTCAGTATTTCTATTGTTTCAATCCTCTAGTTCTTACTGTTTGATGAGGTGATACAATGATGTCACATCTTGCCTTCATTTAAAACAGGTAAATTCAGCGACAGACATTAGGAGGGAGGGGAGACCCCTGGACGGATAGTGGAGAGGAAAGGGAAGAGAAGTTGAAAGGAAGAAAAGAGGGAGAGGGAATAACAATTTAAAACAGTATGGGTGATTCTTTCCACCATCCTGAAAGAGTATGCCCTGGAATGAGCATAAAATGGGAACGTGAATCAGTAGTTGTCTCAGTTCCCACATGTCTATCCCAGTGTAAGCATCCTATTGTACTGAATGTGACTCTAGAACATCTTCTTCATGATGTCTATAAAAGGTCCTATTCATTCAGCTTAAGTTGGTGGAGCTAATGAGAAAAATATCTTTAGCTGGCTTTTCTAGAATTCCTGGTCAGCTAGAAGGCCTCTGCTGTGTTTCTACTGACTTCATAATCTTTCTTCTTGCCTCATGGTGAAGTAGGGATAGACAGTAATATGGTGGTTCAGTCACTCTCTAATATGTATGTATATGTAATCTCCAATATAATCACAATTATATGTGATACCCTATCAAATGTATTTGTCCCTAATCAATTTTCCTGCTAGGTAATCAGTTGTTTCCAATCTGTTATACAGTCAATTTCATTTTCTGGTAATGATATTTGGCACTCGCTCTGTCTAGTGCCACCCGCCTCACTTCTAGAAGGAAGAATTCATCATACAGAGGTAAGAGGCTTCTGTATAGACTAAAAGCCAGTACTCCACATCATTCCTTAATTCTCAGTTCTGCTTGTCAACATATTTTGGCCTCTCTGTCTAACTTCCCACTGAGGGTCACCAAGTATTAAAGCATAAGCTGATTTCATTTAAAAGGGTTTATCAAGTTATTTGTAGAATTCCTCAATCTCTTCATCTTCAGCAAGAGATGTTGGTACATTAAAATCAATTAGTTTCACAGTGATCTTTTTTCAACGAAATGTCCCATGAAATAGTGTTACTGTTTCACTTTGGATACATGATAAAAGCAACTTCCCTTTTTTTTAAAAAGGCCACTCAATTTCTTTTGAGTACAAAGTAAATAAAGTTACTAATGTTGCTGGAGAGCACACAATTGACTTGGATTTTTTTTAAATGTGTGGTTTTTTTCCCTGGTGTTTCACTTTTGTTTTCTTTTTTAAAAAACACACACACACAATATAGTTATGCATACACTTAAGTAGCCTGTCTAATCTAAGTGATCAGGTGGGGAGAGGATAAAAAGAAAAGGAAAGAGAAAGAGTAGGAAGGAGAAGAAACAAGGAAGGAAAAAATGAGCTCTGACACCTACAGCACTTCTGAAGTGGGGAGAAGCAGGTAGGGCATTGCTGCTAATGCAGAAGGTCTAGGGCTGGCTTTGCCAGGTTCACCAACATGAAAGCAACAGCTTTCCCATGGCCTCCTGAGCTGGGTCACAGGTAATCTGTAATGAGCAACTTGGAAAGTTCCTGAGTGAGCTGGTGGCTTTGATACAGTTGTCATAAACAGACAACTTGACTTTCCAAAGGAAAAAATCCTGTCTACCAATGGCCTGGGTGTGATTTTGAAAGATTCAGATGGTGAGAGATCACTTCTCTAGAGCACCTTAGCACTCACACAGGAGCTGTTACTGGAAGTGGAACTCAGGTATCTTTTGTAGTTGTCAAAGATTGCTATAAGTGAACTGCTAGGTGGGATTACTACTGTGTTGTTTGCTCTTTTCTTCTTATGATGATACAAAACTTAGGTGGTAGATCCCGAGTGGCCCCTGTCAGGCAACAGGCTGTTGCAGATGATCCCAGATAACCTGGGTTGGAGAAAAAGGAGAATACTCTACGGCACAAAAAAGATTACTTTTTCTAATAACTCTTTATTTGCACCTCCAAAGAGAGCTTGTAAACTGTTCTTTTTTAGCTGAAACTTTTTTTCTGGTTTCATTTATAATTGGTATCATGATTTATATGATTCAATTAGTCCAGTAATATGATTAGCCCTTAGTTAATGGATCAGAATCTCACATGAGAAAGGCAGGTCTCAACCAACAGTTAAGAATATGCTTATAGTCTAAAGAATGTGTGATCTTAGTATGTTCTATTCTCCTCTCTGCTGTTCTTCCAAGGTCAGGACAAAAATTTTTAAAATATTAAATTCGTTGCAAAGTTGGGAGTGGAATATATCTCAAACTATTCAGGCCTTCTGAGACTAAGACCTAGGTTTTCAGCTACTTAGGGTGGAGCAGGGATGGGAGGAGAAAGGTTATTCACTTGAGAACAAGAAGAAGGAGTCAGTAAGCTCATGAGTTTTAAGAAATAAGGATTTTAGCTAATTAAGTTTTGGAACTGGAAAAAATTCTACAGATTAACTCACGTAATAGCATCTGGGGATGACAATTCTCTCCTACATTTCTACCCACAGTGCACTTTAAATTCAATCTGAATTCTACTCTATAAGCCCAGAACCACTGATATTTCTGATAAAGTTGAATAAGGCCCAGGACAGAAGATATTTCTGAAGAGAAATTGAGGAAGGATATATCATCAAAGAGAAAACAGTATTAGGATGATAGAAAGCCAAAACCCAGGACTGTCATAGCCAATGAAAAATGTTTGAGAAGAATAAGAATAATCTAGGACCAAGGTTGTCAGGAATCACAGTTTCAGAAAGGGGAGATTTCTGGCCTCTCATGGCTGTTCACTGCCACTATTTTTTTTTTCTTAGAATTCTACAGCTACTGTAAAGTTTTTGATTGGTCTGGAGAGGAAACAAAATAGACCTTGCTACTGGGCCCAATGTTGGTGGCTACTTTGATGAGAATGAAATGGGTGGGGGGGTAGGGGAGGTGGAAGAAGAACTAGAATGGCAGGAAGATACAGGCAGTGCCGGGCAGAATGTTAGGGAGGGAGGCCACTAGTGTTTGGGGAGATCAGGAAAAGCTTGAGTTGGTGCTTGAAAGAAGTAAAGGATCCTTTGAGGCAGAAGAGGCAATGGGGGATAACTAGTGTAAGGGGACAGAAACAAGGAGACAGAGTGCCACATGTAAGAAACAGAAGGCCAGTTTGGCTGGACCACACAGAGTGAGAAAAATGGAGTCACGTGGAATGAAGCTAGAAAGACAGATCAGTGCCAACATATTCAGGTCTTTAAAAATCCAACAGAGGAGTTTATCTTTTATCCCAGAGGCAACTGGGAACCAATGGAATTTTACTGAGTAGAGGATTGACATGATTTGTACTGAGCCAAAGGAAAATCACTTGGCAGCTATGTTGATTGAGTAGGAGTAGTAGAAGAGACAGAAAACAATAAGCCCATTGCAAGTGAACAAGCAAGAGGTGGCAAGAATATGAATGAAGAGGTCGATCGTGTAAGAGGAGATGAGGGTTCTAGTTCATCACCCTTGTTTCATTTTAAGACAGAAAAGTTTCATGAAGAATTACTACATTCTTTGAGACCCACAGAATGTTACAGCTGGAAGCTGACCTTAGAGATGATCTTGTTCAACCTCATATTTTACTCAAGTGCCAAGTGTAAAATCGAGTTGCCCACTCTACATATGCACTTTAAAGCTTCTTTTTCCAAAAGTGAAAACAAATTTTTATCCAAATAAAGTCAAGTCAACAGATCATAGATTTAGAATCAGAAGGTACCTTAAAGGCAATCAAGTTGAATTCCCTTGTTATAGATGGTAAAATTGAAGAGCAATTATTTATACAAGGTCACAAAGAAGTAAATGGCAGAGTAACAGTTCAAAGAGCACTCAACTAATTCTAAACCAGCCACAGGAGATAGGAATTAAATCTTGAAAAACTAAATCCTAAAAAGTTAAAGGAATGTGAAACAGTTGTTTTAAATAGCTTACGTAAAATGGATCTCCCACTAATGATATGAATATTAGTCTTCTCTTTGCCTATGACTTGACTTTTCAACCAAGACTTAGTACAAAAAAGAAAAAAAGGTAATCTTTTTTTTAAAAAAGCATGTTTTTTTTGTTAAGGATACAGACTAACTAAACAAAGAACAATGTGATTTAAAATTTTAAAGCATGAACTGTATGATTTTTCCTCTTTCCTTTAGAAAAACTTGAAATGACATGGAACAACTCTTTGGACTTTTGTGTAATTGTTTTTAAGTTTTAATGGATCTAAACCTGTGATAAAATTACCAATTTCACTGTTTGCCACAGGTTTTGCTCTTATACCACACACAAACTATACCATTTCTTTAGCTGGTAGACTACTTGATATAAGATGATTTCAAATGTGGTCTATCATATCTCTACTTGATTTGTAGTTTTGCATTACTTTTACATTTCTTAAATGAACCACATCTATTGGTTTTGACTCTTATGTCACCAAGGCTTGAAAACTTTCTACTTTGTTGGCTTCTTTTTTAAATGTAGGAACATGTAAATTATTTAGGTCAGAAGCAGAATAGTAATGTTTTTTAGCAGCAAGAAAAATGACAACGAAGTCTGACAGTGTGAAAAGGTAAAATTAAAATCTTTGAAGTAAAAATGGTAAGATAATTTCAAAGTTATAAAAATAAGCCAGCATAAAGTATTTAAAATTGTTGTTTCATGTTTGTCCTTAAAGGAGAAAGTTTAATTAACTTAGTTAATTTATTATAGCTTGTAGAGGAAAATATCAACACTGAAATTTAACCTTTTTAAGAAGTATAAGAATGTACACCATATCATCAAAGTGTCTTACCAAACTTTAATTATTGATTCTTGGATTCTATTTTGTGCTTTATTATATTTTAAAAGTCTAAGTTTTCCTTTTAAAAGTAAAAAAAAGACAAATTAGGGATTTTCTTAAAATAAATTGGAAGGAAAATAATGATTTGCCACTTAAAGAACTCACAGACTACCATGACTCATTTTCCAGTCCTAAAAACGATTTCCATGATAACATTTATATCTTTACATTTCCTTTATAATGAAATCAGCAGCTAGAGATGACTTAGTATTAAATTCAACCTCCTATTACAGCAATAAATAGAGGATTGCTGCATCTTCTTTAAACTTTATAAAAGACATTTAAAAAGCTATGAACAAAGAAAACGGAAATATTTTGGCTAGATCAGTAACATTTAAAAGCAATTCTAAGAAGCAGATGAGTAATTATGAAGCCTCCATAGCTGTATTTAGAGTTTCTGAAAAAAGATTAGCTAAAGAAGTAGATAGATGGCACAGTGCATAGAGTACTGGACTTGTGGTGAAGAAGATCTGAGTTCATATCCTGCCTCAGACATCTAACGAGTTGTGTAATCCTGAGCAAGTCTTTTAACCTCTCTCAATCTCAGTTTCCTCATCCACTAAATGAGAAATAATAGCAGAGACTTCACAGGGTTGTGAGGACCAAATGAGATAATAAATGTAAAATGTTCTGCAAACCTTAAATGCTACAGAAGTGCTAAGCCTTATTATTATTATTATTATTATCACTGATTTTATGTCACTCATAAAGTATTAATAAGTGGAAAGGAACAAACTAAGACCTAGAAAAAGCAGTTGAAAACAGAACATTCATAACTGTTACTGACGTGAAAACAAGAAGCATAAGTTTATGTTTAAAAATCATTGGTTGAGTTTCCTGTATTTACAAAACTAGCATCCCTATTATCCCTATTAGCCGCAGGGACTAATAGCACAATTTACATTACTGTTCAATTGTAGGCGCCAATATTTTAACCTTAAATAATTTTACATATGAAAACTTAGGCTACAGAACTCCACAGGTATAACTTAAATCAGCATTCAATCTAGAATCATTTTCAAGTTTTGTAGCTGTTTGTCAGGATATACAGTACCAATACTGCAGTCTACAATGTGAATACTTTGTCTTCATTGAACTTCAGTAATTCCAAAATCTGCAATTAAAAAAAATTCATTTACATATTATCAGTTGCATACCTTGTCAATCATTTTCCGAGCTTCTACTTCTTCACTGTTGGGATTTTCCAGTTCAATGGTGTAGGTGCCCTTGTCACTTTGGTCGTCATCATTGTCCTTTTCAGAAGCAGCAGAAACAGGCTGAATTTTTAGCTTTTTATCCGTCTCTTGGCTTGGTCTATGCCCAAGACTGCCTGAACTTCTTAATAATGCCGTTTGTAGGAAGGGTAATGACACTGATGGCTCTTCTGATTTCTGTTTTAATAGTTTCCCATGTGGAACACCATGCCCTGCTCTGTGGCGTGCAGAGCTAGTCTGTAAAGAAAAAGAAACCACTTTGGCATCTGCTGATGTAGGTTTTGCTTTCTCAAGTTTTGTATGTGGTGTTGAATAAGGAGTTTCCTGACACAAGGCTCCCGCACTTTGAGTAAAGGAATATGACCGCCTTTTTCTGGGATTGTCTTCATCAAAGAATTCAATCATAAAAGCAGTTTGACTTACAACAACTTGTTCTTGATGTTTTTCTGTAGACTGGGCCTTCTGATGTAGCTTTTTCTGTTCTGAGTGGTGACGCCTTAAATGCTCCTCAAGAACTGCTCGCTTGCTACAATGCCTGTGTACTCCAGCATTTTCTGAATCGCTCTGTGTGCCATCATCATGTTTATTCCCTATTGATACAAAGAAAAACACATCATGACGCTGAGATGGGAACATAAAATCACATGTACACGACACAAAACTGACATCAAAGTCTGTTTTTTGCTTTGATTTATCCAAGGTCTCTCTGTTCCATTCAATAACAGGCTCTGCATACTTCCCTCAAGCTTAATACTTATGATATTCTAGTTTCTATTAGCCAAACAATAAGTATTTTATAAACACATCAGGAATAAGTAATACAAATTATATACTTTCACCTAAATTTCAACACAATAAATCTTTAATCTTGATTTACTAAAAAAAAAAAAATAAAACAAAAATAAAAACCCAGTACCACATCATCTGTATCATTTTGTATTTACAATTATAGTGAAGAAGCACCCCTCTCTGCTTAAATCTTGAGCCTATTTAAACAATCAGAAATTTGATCCTAATAGTCCTAAGGAGAACTGAAAGGAAAAACTGGGTGATCACATGGAAATGATGTTCTGACAAATACCTTATGAGAATAATAGGACTTCAATGTTATTTTAAACAATCTGATTTGCATGAACTTGCTAAAACTAAAGTTAAGCATTATAACTTTACTGTAACCTTATTGCATATCCACTGAACAACAAACAAGGAAATTTGTGGTATTGTCTAGAGCCATATGTAATAGATGTCAAAGTGCTTTCTATTAAGAAAAGGAAGCTAAGTGTCATAGTAGAGTGTTAGACTGGGAATCTGGAAGACTTGAATTCAATCCTCTCTCATACATTAGTTATATGACACTCAACAAATCACAACTTCTTGACCTTAGTTTCCTCACCTATAAAATGAGCATAATAATTAGCAACTACATTACAGGGTTGTTAAAAGGATCAAATGATAACATAAAATAACATAAGTAATGTGATTTGAAAACATAATACTATAAGCATACTAGCTATTATTATTATCAACATTATTACTATCTATCTTTACAAATTATATCAAGTAATGATAAATTACAAAATGAAAAGGCAGCAATTCAATTAACTGTATTTAAAAGTTTATTTTCAGTAGTGTACCAGCTCCAAAGAACTAATTTTCAATGTGAATATTTACACCTCAGAAATCAGCAAACAGTATAAATCAAGGCTTGACTTATTGTTTGGTTGATTGTCTAGACTTAAGAAAGTGGTGGAAAAAATGTTACTAATGCAGATTAAACTTAAAAGTATATTGTGCATATACTGTTACTAGTGCAGATTAAACTTAAAAGTATATATAAGACCCCTACCCCAAGAGTCAGTTGTTAAAGATTTGCCAACACACTCCTGTGGTTACTTTTATCCTTCCAGAAAATTTGGAAACTAATTTGTAGAACACTCCTCAACAAATTTTATATCACAGAGTAAAAGTAATCTTGGGTTACATTAAGAGAAATATATGGTGAAAGATTAGGATATATCAACCATGGTTAAACCACACCCCAAAAGTTCAGTTTTTGGATGCCACATTTTTAAGGAAAGTCATAGTAAGCCAACAGGCATTTATTAAGTTCTTACTATGTGCCAGGAACTGTGTAAGTGCTCAGGATATAAAGAGGAAAAACACTTCAAGGAGTTCACATTCTATTGTTGTATGAAAGTTATATACAGTATGAGGTGCAATCTCAAAGTGAATGCATTTCTAGTGGGAGAATGGGGGTGCAGAGAAGACTGAGGAAGACTAATAAAAACCTCCTATCCATTAGAGGGTTTTTTGAACTGCAACTTGAAGCCAGGGAAATCAAGAGGTAGAAGGAGCAGGATATTTGAGAAAGGAAGAACAGAGTGGGGACATGAAATGTGTGAGAGGAATGGCAAGAAAGCCAATATAACTGAATTCTAAAAGTTAGTGGAAGAGAAAAAAGAGGAAGAAGACTGGAAAAGTAGAGAGAGCTTTAAATGAAGAGCTTTAAAAGCCAAAAATAAGATTTCCTATTGACCTTGGAGGTTATAGGGAGACAAAAGAGTTTATTGAGTAGGGGAAGACATAGTAAGGCCTGCACTTTAGGAAGCACACTTTGAAGATAATGTCAAAGGCTTCAGAGTGGTTAATCAGGACCAGGACTGAAAAAAGGGTATTAGGTTTGACAGTAAAGAGATCACTGGTAACTTTGGAGAGAGCAGTTTCAGTTGAATAATGAGGTTGGATGCCCAAACAGAGAGAGTAGGGGGCACTGATTGTAGATAGCTTTCTCAAAGACTTTAGCCAAAAAGGAATATGAAGTGTAGAATGAAATGTAATGGTGATGGTCTGATCATGTGAATTTTTTTTTTTAAGATTGGTGGGAGTCAGGGGGTTAGAGAAGCAGGGGCATGTTTATATACATAGATAAGCTAGAGAGCATCCAACGTTGGGTAAACAAGATGGTGAAAGCTCTCAGGATCAAAAAATATGAGAACTAAAGGAATTTTGGGGGGAAATGGCATAGAGAAGACTCAAGGAAAGAACATGATCGCATAATCCTTTGACATAATTTCTTTTTCTCTTTCTCTTTACTCCAGTCTCTGATAATGTGTCCCTTATTCTGTTCAAGGCTAATTCCTTGTCTGATCCCATCCCCTTCCTTCTACTCTGGCAGATACAGGGGTGGGGAACCAGCAGCCTCCAGGCCACATGTGGCCTCCTATGTCCTCGGGTGCGGCCTTTTGACTGAGTCCAAGTTTTACAGAATAAATCTTTTTATTAAGGTGATTGGTTCTACACATGAGGCCTTGAGGCTGCAAGTTCCTCACACCTGGATATAGATTTGTTGCCTTCAATTCTTCCTTTCCTCAGCTAAAATCCTAGAAGAGGCTATGCATACTTGTTGCCTTCACTTCCCATCTTCTCACTCATTTTTCAGCCCTTTGCAATTACGATTTGTAACTTCAGCACTCAAATGGAACTGATCTCTCAAAAGTAACCAGTGGTTCTTAATTGCCAAATCTAATGGTCTATTCTCAGTCCTCATCTTCTCTGTCCTCTCTGCAACAGTGGACAATGGTTACCACCCTACCCCTGTGAATAGTCTCTATGTTCATGTGCACATTGTCCTTAGTCTTCTTTGCCAAAACACCATTCATACCAAGGACTTTAATTGTAAGTGTATTCCAAGGCTCTTTCCTAGTCCCTCTTCTCCCTACATGATCTCTTAGAGATTTCATTAGCTCCCAAGAATTTAATAATAGTCTTTATGCTGACATCTCTCCAATATAAATATCCAGTCTCAGTCGCTCTCCTGAGTTTAAGTCCCACATCGATAACTCAATATGTCCAAAATGAATTATCTTTCCCTCTAAATTATTCCTTCTATCAAACTTCTTTCTTTCTACTGAAAGCACTACCATTTTTCCAGTCAACCAAGTTTATAAGTTTGGCATCATCTTAATTCTTCTTCCCTTTCACTCACAAGACATACCCAATTAGTTGACAAATCTTGGCACCAGTACATTTCTCATGTCCATCACCTATCCCTCCCCACCCAGCAGCAATGCTTTTTTTCGGGTTCTTATTATCTCTTGTCTGGACCACTGCCATACCCCATTAAGATCTAACCATGTTAATCCTTGATTCAATAAATCATTGGCTCCCTATTTTGTCTAGGATCTTTTTGCTTTGCATTAAGAACCCTTTACAACCTAACCCCAACCATCCTTTATATAATTGTTGCATGATACTTCTTTTCACACACATTATGGTCTAGCCAAACTGATCTTTTTACCATTCTTCAAAAATGACACTTCATCTCACATCTATGTGTTTTTGCAATGATGGTCCCCAATGCCTGGAATGCACTCCCTCCTCACCTCTACATCTTAGAATTCTTGGTTTTCTTTAATGATTGACTCAAATAATGCCTTCTACATAAAGCCTGTACTGATCTTTCCAACTGCTAGCTATTTTCCTTAAAAAATTGTTGTTCTTTAGTTGCTTCAGTTGTGTTGCAATCTTCATGAACCCATTTGGGGTTTTCTTGGCAAAGATATTGGAGTGGTTGCCATTTCCTTCTCCAGAAGAGAAAACTGAGGCAAACAGGTTCAGTGACTTGCCCAGGATCACACAGTCACTAAGTGTTTGAGGCCAGATTTGAACTCAGGAAGATGAGTCTTCTTGACTCCAGGCCCAGCATTCTATCCACTGAGACACCTAGCTATCCCTCCTTAAAAACTACTGTTTATCAATTTTCAACATAGTTTGTTTTTCTATATACATTCATACATGCAAACACACATGTCTTCCTTGGCTACACTATAAGCTCCTTTATATCCTGAGTGCCTGGTACATTAGATAAATACTTTGCTTTCTATTTTTTTGATGACAGCCCTTTCCAGCATTTGCAGGGCTATTACGTGGAAGAAAGAGTAGATTGGGCCTCAGACAAAAGAACTAGAAGTAATGATTATAAATTATAGGGAGTCAAACTTAGGCTTGATGTAAAGAAAAACTTCCTAATAGCTAGAGATATTCAAAATTAGAATAGGCTGCTTTGGGAGGTGGTAGATTTCTCCTCAGTGAAATTCTTCAAGCAAGGACTGACTAACTTGGTATAACCTGTCAGTTATATGGCACTGGGGATTTCTTGTGCAGCTATGGATTGAACTAGAAAGTTTCTCAAATCTCTTTCAACTCTGAGGTCCTGTGATTCTATGAAATGTGTTTTAACTGGTTTTCACATTCATTTACATTCTTATTTCCTTGTATAAAGAGAAATAACAATCATATTTGTATGTATACATGCTAATTCTGAATCTGAGTTGATTTCTCAACTGAAAATTAATATATATATATATGACTGAGAGTTACATATAGCACTACCATCAATTAACATTTACAGAATCCATTTTTCAAATATCTAAGCACATCCCTGATTTTTTTTTTAACTTTTTGTAAGCCTTCACTAACTATGCTCTGTTATCCTAGGAATATCCTTTGGTAAAAGGTCTAACTTCCTAGAAGAAAGGAGGTTATAAACTATCTATATTCCTATGATATATAAACATGTGCTTGAGAACTATATGGGTTTATGGCACTGTACTAAGAAAAATCAATTCAAGGATCTGTTTCTGTCTACTTTGTAGAGTGTCATCAAGTAGATATTTCTAACAGCAGTCTAAAATATCATGGTTAATAATAGTCACCATAAGCTAACTCATACTTCCCTATTCTGTTACCGATCTGATGTAAAATTTTATGCATATTATTTGACCTTTCACTGACTCAGCATGCCCATAAGCTAAATCTGAATTAAATGCCAAAAAGAATAAAAAAAAATCTAATACTACCTTGCTTAAATGTGAATTTATAATGAAGTTAAAAGATATTTTGGATATATGCTGAACTTTGCAGCGAATCACAGCTTAAATCAGGGGTGGGGAACCTGCAGCCTCGAGTCCACATGTGGCCCTCTAGGTCCTCAAGTGTAGCCCTTTGACTGAATCCAGGTTTTACAGAACACATCTTTTTATTAAGGGGATTTGTTCAGTGAATTTGGACTCAGTCAACAGGCTGCACCCAAGGACCCAGAAGGCCACACAGATGGCCTTGAGGCCACAGGTTCTCCACCTCTGGCGATCGCCTCTTTTTGTGAAGATTGTGAATCTATTCTATAATTTACTGCCAAAATACCTTAATATTACAAACACCCTAGGCTACTTGTTGACTAATTTAGGTACAACATAATGTACTTTAATAATGAAAACCTCAGGAGCAAATCTGGAAAGCCCACAGAGAACAGAACTCTCTCTAGAGGACTGGATTTTAAGGAGTCAGCCTCAGAATTCCTCAGTGCTCTGAAAAACTGGCCACTGACAACACTTAGCAGATACGAAAGGAGGAGAAAGAGATGGTACATAGGAGAAGTAAAACAACTCAGGAAAAGAAAGGGTAAAGAAAGAGGAAAACAATTAGAAATCAAAGATGAGAAGGAGGCAAAGAAAATCAATGGCAGGAGAATAAGAGGGCAATAATGATTTATAAAAGTGTTTCTAATGTCTCTAAAATACCTCTCCAAAGGATGGGTGATGACTAAGACTCAGACTATGAAACAAATATGAAAATCTTCAATATAGTAACTATTCAAAAAGTAATGTGGACCCAAAAGGCAAAAATATTTAAGATGATTAATGATACTACTAAGTAGTACCCTCTCCCTCTGATATTCTCTCAGGGTTTTTCTCCTACATGACTGCTCCATATCAAGTTTTCAGTTGGATCTTCATCAATACCATACCTCCTACCTACAGGTATAGGTCAGCTCTGTCCTGGATCCTCTTCTCACTCTACACTCCCTTCTCTTGGTGATCTCATTAGCTTCCAAATACCTAGTTATCACTTGTATGCAGATGACATCCAGATCCATAAACCCAAACTCCATCTCTTTCCTAAGCTCTAGTACCACATTACCGACTACCTACTGGACACTTCAAACTTGATGTTCTAGGGAAGCTAAAACTTAATATATACAAAACAAAACTAATATCTTTCCTCCTAAACCCTCTCTTATACCAAACTTTCCTGTTTCCTATTTCTGTTGAATACTCCATTCTTCTTCTAGTCACCAAGTTCCTAACTCAGGGGCCTCAGAGGCCATCTTGTGTAACCTCTCACTTTACAAGTGAAGAAAAGGAGGCCTTGGGGGAAGGGGGGAGGGTAGTGACTTGTCCAAGGTCACAAAAGGGAAAAGTTCCAGAGGTAGGCTTTTAATCCAGGTTTTGTGACTCCAGAGCCAATGTTCTTTCTGCTATACAACAAGGTCTCTCAAAACCAAGGTCCCACTGATATAAACACTGAATTCAAAGTCCAGAGTATCAAGCATCACAGGTAGAATTCTAACCATGGTATTACCCCAACTCAATAAGCTCTAGTAAGGGTCCCTATTGCCTCTAGGATAAAATATAACTTCCTCTGTTTAACTTTTAAAACCCTTTACACCCTGTCCCCTCCTGACCTTTCTAGCCTCATTATTCATCATTCCCCTCCTGTGCTCTCACTGGCCGCCTCTCTCAGTTCTCTTTCCATCACACTCCTTCATCTCCATGCCTCTGCTCTGACCTTCCTCAGGGGAAAGACCTAGATATCATGGGATCCCTAACTTCCTTCAAGACACAGCTCAGGCACTACCTTATGCATGAAGCTTCTCTTGAGACCCTCAACTACTAATGCCTTCCTTTCCCTAACTACTTGCTATTTATTATGTACATACTTATATATTATCTTTCTTGATACAATGTTAACTCTTTTTAGGGAGAGGCTGTTTCGTTTTTTGT
The DNA here is from genome assembly GCF_011100635.1 of Trichosurus vulpecula. Lineage (NCBI taxonomy): Eukaryota > Metazoa > Chordata > Mammalia > Diprotodontia > Phalangeridae > Trichosurus > Trichosurus vulpecula. Next base: position 137,804,640 of record NC_050576.1, on the reverse strand, counting down.
CTTTGTTTCCCCAGCCTGGCTTGCAGGAGGCATTAATAAATGTTTGTTGATTAAGGTAAAAGAAACAAAACTCTAGAATGGAAAACAGAAATCAAACAAACTCTACCAGCACAATGATACAATTAAGGAAGAACATGAAACTTTATAAATTGTATCACTGCTTGTATTTGGTTATGCTAGGTAAGTGTAAGAACTGAAAATGATTACTTGAACTAACAAAATTCTATTTTTTCCTATTCTTTTTCAAAATGACAAATGTAAAGAGATAAGATAATTTTAATCCTTAAAGGGATTGTGAAGAATTGAGATTTTGTGCAGTGTGGTAGAAAAGGCCCTGGAATGGAGTCAGTAGGATATGGGTTTAAATTTGAGCTTTACCAGTGACTGCAGGCAAGTCATTGAATCTCTTCTGAACTTCAATTTCCTCATTTCTAATAATAAAGTAATACTGAAAATGTTATTATCTAGTCCATCTATCTCATTTAAATATAAGGAAATTGATGGGTCATAGAGCTTAGCTGCATAGTAACTAGAATTTAGGCCTCCTTCTCCCAGTCTAGTGGTATCTTCACATCTTACTGTCTCCTCTAACAATTAAGTTTGTCAGGCTTATAGCAACAACTACATTTATAATTTTTTTCAAATACAGGACACTATATTAAAAAAATACAAAAAATGTTTTACCTCAATACCAATAATTAGAAATATTTATTTTACAGAAAGAAGGTTTCTTTTGGCAAACTAAAAAATTTATCTGTTGTTCAGGTAACTCAATAACTCAGTGGTTTCCTCACCATCTAAATATTACTAAAACACAAATTCAATGTGCCCTATAAAATATTCATTTATAAATAAAAAAACAACTTATCAATAGTGCTTCCTTTTGTTATCCCCTACTATGACAGGTACCTGTTCAGATGTCTGACTTTTTGTCTTTATTCAACTCATTATGTCCTGAGAATCACCTCTAACAAAATTTCCTAAAGGTAAACTATCAATTTCTTTTTAGAATAAAATTAACTTTAATGACTGACCTTTCACTTCAGAATATTTTAAATTGGGTTTTGTTATATATTGAATACCACTCCCCCCACCCCGCCCCAAAGCTCATTACTAAGCAACTAAGCACTTACAGAAGCATAAGATAATAAGAACTGTCATTGTTTTGTGTCATCATGGGGGGAGGAGGTAAATCATCATGAGCTTTGCAAGACAAAGTATGTATGTATTCCTAAGTCAAATGGAGATTCCTTATACTGAAGGCTTCCTCATGAACTGTTAGCCGCAAAATAAATACATTTTTTTAAACAATCCTCCTAGCTTTCCCTTCTAGTCTTTCCCCTTCAAGATGACTCGTGGTCTTGATACTAGCTAGAAAGCAGATGTGCTCAGAGCTATCACTTAGACTAACTGAATCTTAAAGCTCTAGTAGTAAAAGAAATTAACTCATCATGTGTACAGAATAAAACTAAACTGTGAATTGTGACATTTTCAGACATGTATTTGTCAAACTTAGTTATTTCTTCACTCTATCATTTAAGTTTTGACGGTGGTTTTATGCTGGCTAATTACATAATTTAGCAGTTTTAAGTTATGCCTTTCTAAATTGAAGATCTAATAAAGAACAATTTTAAAACTTGGTAAAAGCAATAGAGATGATTGACAATACTACTACTTTGTGTTTACCACATATACATGCATAATAATGTCTCATCTGGCCAACACCATTATAGAGTGAATTTTCTAGAGGACTGACATTTACTATTTGAAACTACATTTAAAAAATATACTTTGATGAAAAATCTTCTAAAATATATCCATACTATGATACTATAGTAAAAGCTAAACATAATTAGCCTTTTATTGATGGATCAAAGTCATGATTATGAACTTTATTTCAGGGTTTCTGTATTTTAGTTATGCCTCAAAAATACAAATGTCATGTCAATGGTCATGTCACTGAAGATTTAGCAAGATAATTTAAAAGGGAACCAAATTATCTTAAAATAATACACAGTTCTGAATGACAAAGTCATGAAGCATTTCATATATTTATGATCTTTCTCCTACCCTGACCTCATATAACATTTTTTTACTCCTCTTTTATGCACTTATCAAGTACTGAATTAGTTATTTGTTTATATATCATGTCCTCATTACTAGATGAGGTCAGTAACCAATTCTTTTCTAAATGTTATATCTCTTCTAGCACCTAGCATGGTGCTCTGCACTTAAGTAGGTACTTGATAAATATCTGAATTCAATTTTGCCTTTCTTTGTATCCTAAGTGCTGAACACAGTGCCTTGCAAATAGAAGATGCTTAATAAATGTTTGCCGACTTGACTTGGAAATGAGCCAGTCTTATGTTTAAAAAAAAGTGACATGACAGGCTTCTATTCTTCCATCAAATTGGCAGAACTCCAACTGACAACATTCAGAGTCCTGGTTAATCTCATCTGATAGTGAAAGTAAAATTATAGTTCATTATGAACACTGAAATATAGTAGGATAAATACAATGTATTATAAGACTAATATATTATTTCCCAATAATATTCAAGACACTTAAAGATGATTTTAGAAATAAAAATCAAAGTAGTGAAAATCTCTAGTTAGTTTAAGTAGCAAAACCAGGAAAAAAATCAATTTGATAATTTGGCTGATTTATCCCTGTATTTCTGATGTAAAAATATACCTATCTTTGATTAATCATTACATTTATAAAACATGAGAAGCATCTCACAAACATTCTAATATGTGACTCTTTGCTCAAGAATTTAATGTTAGAAATAGGCAATATATAGTATTTTTATTTCCATACATAACTCTGATTTTTAACAATACCCATTTGAAAATAATATTAAATAGTATTGTCATTTTTATAAATGTAAAATTCTTGTTCTGTATTAAAATGATTTAAAATCTCATCCAAAGTCTAGATAGACATTTTAATAAAAGTATCATAGTACCATTTAATTCTCCTTAAGTCCTTCATTTCCATCATTTCAACTTAATATTATGTCTAATTTTGTTTTCTGTGATATGTTCTATAAAATATTTTGCTTCTGATGGGAGATAAAGAAGCATATTTAACGACATAAAAGTCAACCAACACCAACAATTTGGCTTTCACAAGAAAATGAGTAGCATGGAACAGTGGAGAGGCTGCTGGCTGGTCTCAGAGTCCTGAGATCTGGGTTCAAGTCCCACTTCTGACTCTTAATGATGTTTAGCTTTGGACAAGTAAATTAACTTCTCATTTCCCTCTGGCAATTCCCTAACACTTTAAGTTGTAAAACAGTCACTGATCTGACTTAGTGAAAGGAGTTTCCTTCCCAGAACATACCTATGAAGTCACAGGACCAGACTTCCCCCACCTTTCATCCCCTCCCCTCTTCCCCCTGCCCAAAATAAGGAAAACAGAAAGAAAAGTGAGGAAAAAGTAAATGAAGGTACATTATTATTAACAGAATAAAGTTGGATGATGACTGTTGCTTGCTTTCCATATGTTAAATAGAATTAATTGAACACCTTAATCCACCATATAAGAAGTCACACAACAATACACAGTATGCTTACTGCAAAATCATTTAATTTTCTTTACCACAAAATAAGAACTGAAATGATCAATTAACTTTACCTTTCAACCGTTTCAAGTAAACTGGAACATCACTTTTAATACTTTTGGAGTCCTCCTCTGTTCCTTCCCAAATCATTCGAGGAGGATTGTTCTGTGCCAGCCAGTCAGCAACTTTATTTTCTGGTGCCATCATTCCAGTCTGAATCCCAGGAAGGTCTTGAGCTCCTGAAGGAGAGGACTTCTTCGACTTATGGCGCTGATCAGGAGTAAATTTTGTCACATGGTCTCTAATAGTTACTTTGCCTGGAGCATTATCATCAAATTCAATGGTAAATGAAGCATGCCCTGCACCTGCTGCATGGGAGCTTTGTATGTCTTTTGTTGGAATTTCATGAATAGTGCTCTCTGTTATTTGTGATGGTTGCTGGAATTCTTTTGTAGGGATTTCAAAATAACTTGGTTCCCTACAGAAAGGATAAAGCACTTCTTCATTTGCAGTTGCAGAGTGCTCCTCAACTTGCTTGGCATTTATGCTGCACCCTAATGAGAAAAATAAAAGAAAATTCAAAATATTGAGGAATTTCAGGGGAATTTACAGGGAATCCTGGTAAAGGCGACTTACCCTTAAAACCAAAAGACAAGGAATCTGAATAGAAGGTCTAAGCATATGAACTCAGGAGTGTTATTCATACTGGAGAGTGAACAATATTGAGGAAAGACGAAACTTTTATCTTATGCCACTTTTAAGTAAGAGGCATAAGATAATGAAGGTAAGAAAAACAGGCAAAGAATGGGCATTTCATTGTTAATCATGCTTTTTTTTTCAACTCTGAACTAGAATTCATCAAAATACAATGGAAAGGAATTGGAGTTTTCAATCTATATGGAAAATGTTGCTTAATAACTTTACTTTTGACATGATATAAATACAAAGTTCAGGGGAATTGCAAGGGATAAAAGATATTATTCATGAGGACTAAAACATGAAGCCAATATATAAAAGATGTTTTAAAAATAATTATACCATTGGCTATTCTTCCTTATCATTAAGGAGGCACTACTTTGGTAATGACATATGAAACTTAATTATTGAGGCATGAGTTTAGTATTTTCAATAAAACTGATTTAAAAAAGGACACTTTAAGACACCTTAATCAAGTATAAGAGAGCAAAATATATATATTCTCATTTACCAATAGCTAAAAAATCAAAGCATTAATGTGAAAGAAGTATAGTAAAAATAGAAAATCCTACTGCCAGCTGATTTCTCCACAAGAAAATTAGGTTATATTTCCATAAAGCAGAATACATATGCAGGGATGTCAACCATTTCAAAGTAAAGCTGAATTACAAAACTTAGCTCTACTAACAGTAGCATAGAGAATGAATAAACTTGTGAATACTACTTCACTGTTGCTACAGAAACTAAAATGATTCAGATTTGTAGGCAATATTAAAGAGTATATTTTGTGCTCTAAAATTTAATTAAATCTTAATATATCATTTAAAGGCAAGCATGCAAAATTCAAAACAAAAATTAAGTGCTTCTTTGATTCAACAAACAAAAAAGTCATGTCCTAAGCAAGATGGTCAGAGGCAAAATAATTTCTTCCCATTTGTCTGAAGGAATTTCCAAGTTCTGAGAAGATTTATCTATATCTATCCTCTAGTTCTCCCCTTCTTCCTTCTCCCACTCCTCCCTTACCTAGAGGAAGCAGAAGAACTTGGAAAGAAAAGGCAAAGAACACAGACTAAACATTTTCATTTTTCAATCAGAGAAGCTACATGGTATAGTGGCAAAGATGCTGATTTATGCTCAGAACGCTGGGTTCAAATTCTGGCTCTGTCACAACCTCTGTGACCTTGGATAAGTTATATAACCCCTTCAGGATTCCTCATCTTTAAAAAATGAGAGCATTAGATTGGATGACCTCTCAGGTCACTTCCAGTTCAAACTCTGTGATTCAGGTCACTTCTACCATTCAATACAAAATACGAAAACTTTTGTCTTCTGAGTTAGCATTTGAAGTACTCTATTCTTGATGATAAGTGCCTGCATTGGTTTCTTCACAAAAAATATTCAAAAGATGAATATCTTTTGGATACGGGATATAACTTAATTCCAGGTGGATGAATGAAAGGAATACAGCAATAACTTTGAGCTTCTGATGTGAATGATTTTAAAGATTAGAGGAGAAATCAAGATTTATTTCCAAGAAAGAGGATCTGCCAGATTAAAAAAAAATCCAAATGGAAAGTAAAAAAACGAACAGCCATTAATAATAAATTTACTTAGTTGTTCAAGTTAACTGACAGTGAAAGAATATTTAAAAGTTCTAGGATAGCAAAAAGCAAATTTACATAATATTGGGAAGAAAATATACTTTTAAATTGTCTAATGTCCTCAAGGTGAAAAAACTAGTTTAATTTTATAGATCTATAACTAGAACATCAGATTCTAAGTCAGGGGGCATTTGCTAGGTGTGTTGGTTTTTAAAAATTAGAATTTAAAAAAAAACAATAAAAAATGTGACTATCTGAAATATTCAACAAACATTTCACTGGCAATTGCATTTTTCAGTAAGGATAAAAGCCAAAAAGGGAGGCAGCACGGCATAGTCTTGCTTTTGACATATACTACAGACCACAGGCTAGTCATTTATAACCTTTTAGTATTCTAGACAACTAGTTAATACCGTAATATACAAATGAATTGCTGAAATACATCTGTAAAGAGAGTTTCTATAACATGGAAAGAACTTTTATATGAATGAAGATACATATCAAAGAAAGGAAAATATAGACCAGATAAGGAACATTTTGTTAATTTATTTATGTATTTAACAAATATTTATGCAATTTCTTAAGCATATTATACTCTTAGCTAAGTCAAATAATATAGTCTATGATTTGAAAACAGGACATATTCTTTAAAATGTATGTCCCACGAAACCATGGATTTTTTCCCCTTTTCTTTGTATCCACAGTGCCTGGAAAATAGTACATGCTCAAAAAACATTTGTTGACTGAATTACTAATATTCCAACTTCAATAAAGTTTGTACAAAAAATATAATACCACCTTGATTCACTTGTATTTGTCCTGACTCTCTTAGCTTACTACAAAAGAGTTGGGGGAATATGGAATTGGCCTTAAGTCTGTAATTCCTTTAAAAATTTTTTTTCCCAAGGGGATGAGAGGGGAGTGGGGTGACAGAAGGGAGGGCTGACTGGGGAATGGGGCAACCAGAATATATGCCATCTTGGAGTGGGGGGGTGGGCAGAATGGAGAGAAAATTTGTAATTCCAACTCTTGTGAAAATCAATGCTGAAAACTAAATATATTAAATAAATTAAATAAAAAAATTTTTTTTCCTTCAGACAGAATTTGGACCAGCTATTTGCCTAAGGTGCTACCTATCTGTGATTACTGCTGTCACTGGTACCAAGGTCCCAGTCCTTGACAATTTGAGATTATCCTCACAAACCCCCTTACATCTTTAGTCAGGGTATACCTATCCAAACTAATCTAAATATTCTAGTTATTAGAAATTTATTCTACATACACACACATATACATAGAATACCAATATACAAAGAACTACATAAATTATACTTTATGCTAAAGTCAGATGGGATTTGACTCAACTATTAATTAACCACAATTTATAATTGCATAATCACAGTTTTAGAGCTAATACTCTATTTGTATTATATTTTTTTCCTTTGAAAATATATAAAAACAAATTTTCAGTAAGAAAATCATTTTGCCATTACTATTTATAGGACTGTAAATTAGTTCTGGAGCTGGAAAAATGAGGGGAGTAAAACTGGAGGAAGGAGGATAGAGATTAGTTCCTTAACAATGCTACTGTCCACCTCACTTAAACGGTAAAAGAATCAATCAGTCTCTTCCTTTCCTTGCTACAGAGTCACTGTACTAGCTGACAGGCATCAGATCAACGAATTCATTCTGGTGTGGAAAACCTAGACTCCTGTCAGATTTAAGATACAGGCCAATTTTCAATACTCATGTATTTATTCATTCATTATTCACTTAACCAACAAATTTAGGGTTATAAAATTAAGGGTTCCTATACAGTGCAATCACCACTATCATTACTACGTATGCTCCTTAAAGGCAGGTATTATTTTTTTGCCTTTGTACGTTCAGCACTTAGCACAGAGTCGGCACATAGTAAGTGCGTAATGAATGCTTATTGACTGACCATGGCCTGCTTTGTGAAGTCAAACACTGACTTGTAGAAATTAGGGTACTGGCTTCTCTTCAGACCTTGTTTTTGAGAGGGATGATTAGAGGATACCAGTAAGTCTCTTTGCTCTAGCCCTGTTTAATAAACTTTTCAAAGGTTGTCAAACCTCAAACTAGGCCCTCTCACTATTACTTTTCTTCAAATGACCATGAACATCAGCTTAATATATAATATCATTTACTTAAAAGTCATTTTTCTAGAAATTTCCCAAAACACAGAAAACAGCTACAAGAGATGCTACGAAGTTCATGCATATGATACAAAAGCACAGCTGTAGGGATTGTAGATAATGATAATAATAACTCAAATTCATTTAAACTTGTACTATAGGCAATTCTCTAAGACTATAAATTGCAGAGAAGGTACTGGCCTAAATTGTTAGAGGGAATTTCCTCAGCTGGCAATCCCCTATACTAATGAAATAATGGGGCCTGGCCCTAACTCTATACCCATCTATTTATAGTTACACAATATTTAAAATACATTCTTATTTGATTCTCAAAACAACTTTGTGAACTAGGCAGTACAAAGATTACTGTTCTCATTTAGAGAAGTTAAATGAGTCAACAAAAGTCCTGAATAATTAAGTGACTGGGCTGAAGCTAGAAACCAGGTACTGTGACTTTCAAATCTAGTCGCTTTGCCACCGCTTTTTGCCATACATAAAATGCTTTGCAAACCTTAAGCTCCTATATAACTGAAACCATTCGTTGAGAGGCAGTGTGAAATGGTAGATATGGTGCAGAACTTGGAATCAGAAAGATTGGGATTTGATTCCAGGTTTTGAAACTTATTAGCTTATCTGACCATGAGAAAGTCACTTAATATGAGTCTCAGTTTCCTCCACTGTTAAACGAAAACAATACCTGTAGCACCTATCTAATAGTGTTATGAGCATTAAGAGAATGAATGTTTGAGGGTACGTTTGAAGGTTACTGTATTTTTTGAACCTTTAAGGTCCATCATACAATTGTAAAAATGCAAACCACTACGGAATATTGTTTTCAGCTCCTAGCTGCTCCCTTCTGATTCCCCTTGCAAACTTTAAAATACTACATAAATGTCAGTGAATGTAACAGATACTACTATACCCCAGAAGACCTGCAGCCTAGAAGATAGTGTAGCATAATGAAAAGAGCACTGGATTTAAAAACATGGACCTTTGTTTCAGGAAGAAGCTTAGCATCAATAACAGAACAACATCAATCTCACAAAAGCACTCCAAATCTTCATTCTGTTGTTCATTTCAGGTCACAGTTTACTCTGAATTTGCCATTTGTCCAAAATGGAATACTGTTATCTTCAGAGTTTTTCCAATTCACTGTACACCAATCTAGACAAATGACATTTTTATCCACTTTTTCTGGTATACAGTCTAAAGTTTTCGGAGTGATTATGGATCTTAGGAAAATCTGCCATATTCTGGGGATTGATACAAATAGCATATCATCTACAGAAAGGAGCATCGGAAGGGCCTCAGCACCAGTATATGGAAATTCCTCTTTCAGTCCTTGACTAATCTCTCAACATACCAGCAGTGAACCGCTTGGTGAACATTTCTATCTCTCTTAAGCCTTGATATTAATAACCAGTGACAACCACAAAGTTATCTGTGTTGTTATGTCTCTTAATAAATTTTCTTATGATTCTGACATATGCACATTTATTGTTTTTGTAAACAAGGCAAAAGCTTTTGCCTTACTGAACTCACTGAACAGTAAGTGTGTTCTTGCAATTTCTGTACCTTACAGTCTATTGTACAACTGTAAAAACGTGATTCATTGTGGAATAATGCTTTCAACTCTTAGCTGCTACTCTCCTCCTTCTGATGCACTCAACAAAGATGCCTTTGATGATTTGGAGATTATTTGCATATTCTTTTTGTGGAGATTGAGAAAATGGGCATGTAAGCTGGTAGTTATTGGGATTCCCTAAGTCATCTATTTTGTAATATGGTCTAAAATGTTTCACCATTCTTCAGGGCTATGTAAGAGAGGTGATTAGCTAGAGAATTAATGCTTGAAGGAACTAAAAATTGTTTCACCTCTAGTATATACCTCTGGTGTTGTTCAGTGGCTTTTCCTATCTTTTTCCCCTTAGTCCAATATCTACTTCCTCTTCCAGTAGCTTATCTGGGACTGTGATAATAGAATATAAAAATTTGGAGACTCCATGGCCCTCAGTAATGAAAAGAGTTTAAAAAATTTTTATTGTCCTTCCAGTTTCATCCTTAAATGTCTATGTGATAACACTGTTTAGCTTAATTTCTTATTCAGCTTTAAAATTGTTTTCCTTCTACTGTTTGTCACTATTTTATGAGCCAATACTACTCATAATCTTCCACCATCTCGTATTATAAGATTTTACAAACAAGTTTATAATTTACACTACTGCTGTCCTTGACTTCTATCTCTCTGACAAAAAAGATCAACTGTTTGTTGACTAGGTACTTTTGTTATCATTACTGCAACTGAATTATACCTTATTAAACTTCTCCAGGAAACAGTTAAAATTAATAAACAAAAAAGCATTCACTAATCATCACTATATGACAGAATCTGTGCCTGGTGCTCAGGATACAAACATAAAAGAAAGAACTGACATCAAGGATTTAATAAGAGGGAAATAATACATACAGGGGTAGTAAGGGAAGGGAGTTTTAAAATGAAGAGTCAAAAGCCCCATAAATGGAACCATAGTATAGTTGACTCATACTACTTCCAGTAGCAAGATTAGTACTGATTTGATTAGTGTATTCAGAGCAAGACTGAAAAAACATGTTGGGCTGCGTTGAGGGGAGGTGTGCACACATAATGGCAAAGCAGATAGCAAGATGCCTAAGAGGGCCTAGATCAGGGTGGGAAACCTGCAGCCTGAAGGCCACATGTGGCCTCCTAGGTCTTTGGCTGTGGTCTTTTGACCGAGTCCAAGTTTTACAGAACAAATCCTTTTATTAAGGAGATTTCTTCTGTGAAGTTTGGATTCAGTGAAAGGGCTGCTACTTGAAGACCTAGAGGGCCACATGTGGCCTTGATGCTACAGTTTGCCCATCGCTGGCCTAGATTTCTTGGAAGATGGATGTGAAGCATGGCTGGGGGGGCTAGCTAAATATAATAGGTTAAAATGAGTTTGCACTCAACAACTATCAAAGTTCTTTCCTCCTTCCATTTCCCTTTTTGAAATAAATAACTTGTTTATATGTCAGAGTTATTTTAACTGCATACCATATGTTTTTCTCATTTTTATTTTACAAATTTTGAATCATTTTTTGTAGTTTGGTTTAAATGAGTTTGACTGTAAGAATAGATTATTTAGAAGAGATTTCTACTTTAGTAGAGTTGTTTCAGTTTATTACAGAATAATAAATCTCAGTTTTTGTGCATATCCAGTATATGCTGATTCTCTTCTCTAAGAAGGTACAGTATTTATGATATATAGATGGGAGTTTTAAGTCTACAAGCTTTTAGCATCTTACTACTGAACCTTACTTCTCAACATATTTTTTGCTGTTCAGCCCTCTGTCTACTTTTATATTCAGATGTTGTTGTTGAGTCATTTCAGTTGTGTCTGACTCTCTGTGATCCTATTTGGAGTTTTCTTGGGCAAAGATACTGGAGTGGTTTGTCATTTCCTTCTCCAGCTCATTTTACAGATGAGGAACTGGAGGCTAAGAGGGTAAGTGACCTGCCCAGGGTCACACAGCTAGTAAGTATCTGAGGCTAGATTTAAATTCATGTCCTTTTCACTCCAGGGGAAGTGCTATATCCACTATGCCACCTAGCTGCCCTATATTCAGATGATGGAAGTATCAAAATATATGCTGATTTAGTTTAGGGAGTTTTACCAAATTTTTCTTAGGATTTCTTAATATTTTCACCTTCTAAAACTGATATTGGTGTGTACATCACAACTATATTCATAGTGGCCTTTCTAAGCCTGCTTATCATGAGCACAGTAGTCTAGTACATTTAGCATAATGGGTGGCACATAATATTATTTATTGACTTGAGATGATCAATGCCCCCATGAAATGGTGTTTCTCAATTTCTTTAGAGAGAGGCACAATAAATTTACCAACTCCTTTACTTGCTTCCCTAAGGAAAGCCATTTAGCTGCAACTTTCTTTGGTCTTCTGATTTTATGACTGAATTACCAAGAAAAAAATAAAATTGAGTATTCTTCACTTAAGATGGTGGGACATATGTAATTCATTTTAGAAATACTTCCATTAAAGGAGTTACAGTAAAATAAATTTTGGCATATGGGAAAGAATTTTAGTTATACTGAAAATCATTATTGTTAAATACTTCCCAAAGATAACAGATACACGTGTCACTATAAATGTATGAAAATAATATAAGACAAAGTACATTAAGCAAAGAAACATCCTAAGAAAATTGAATAGCCTTTTTTTATGTATAACATTTCCATATTAGTCATTTTGTAAATGAAGACTCAAACAAAAGAAAAAAATGAAAGAAAGTGAGAAATAGCATGCTTCAGTATGTATTTAAATGATACCAGTTCTTTCTCTGGAGGCAGATAGTATGCTTCATCATTAGTCCTTTGGATTAAGTCTTGGATCACCGTATTGCTCAGAAAGCTAAGCCCTTCACAGTTCTTCATCAAACAATGTTACTGTTACTGTGTACAACATTGTCCTGGTTCTGTTCGCTTTACTATGAATCAGTTCATGTAAGTCTTTCCAAGTTTTTCTGAAATCATCTTGCTTGTCATTTATTACTACATGATAATATTCCATTACCATCCTATACAACAGCTTGTTTAGCCATTCCCCAGTTGATACACATCTCTGTGATTTCCAATTCTTAGCTACCACAAAAAGAGCTAATATAAATATTTTTGTACAAATAGATTCTTTTTCCTTTTTTTGGATGTCTTTGGGATATAGACCTAGAAGTGGTATGACTGGATCAAAGGGTTCACACAGTTTTACAGCCCTTTGGGCATAGTTCCAAATTGCTCTCTAGAATGGCTGGATCATGAACTAAGATTCTTCAGTATAACATGAAAATTAGTCATATTTAAAGGATTAAAATATGACTCAATTACACAATATTATATCCTCAGCAAACCTTCTACATATCTCTAAAATTCTTAATGAACAGCTGTCTGTTCAGATTGTAAAATATACCCAAATTGCAGATATGCCTGAATTTCACAGCATTGTAATAAAACAGTACTTTTTTTTTTTAAAAAAAAAATTGTACTTTTAAATGACTGCATAGCATGGATCATTTAAAATAATTTTGATTCTCTAGCTTAAAATGAGATCATAAGAAAAGAAAGCAAAAGGATAATTATGGCAAACCACTCTGAAATTTGAATTTTAAAACTTCAGAAGCATTTTTTATTAATTTCTACATTTTAGGTACCATACACCCAAATTCATAAAATGTGGCACAAATAGAGATCTTTTACCTGAAGCTCCAGTATCAATCATTTTTTCTTCAGGTTTTCCATCTTGTTTGAAAGCGTTTTCTTCATCAGCTTCATCATCACCCCACCAAGATGGCTGCCCATACAAAGGAGTACCACGGGGCATAGCAGAAAGATCTAGAGACATTTTAAAGGAAAGAAACTGAACTACTTTGTCTATACGGAAAAATTAAATAAAAGCTAACCTACTACAAAATATTACAAGTGCTTGGTTGCTTTATTTATTAAGGTCAGAATCAAACTATGATCTAGTGGTTAAATTGCATTATAAATTTAATACCTTCCTATTTTGAACAGACTTTATTTAACGTGACTATGGTCAAATGTTTGGAAACTCTGTTCTCCTTGTTCTCAAACTGGCATGCAGTTAAATAATACCATCTGCTAATCTGAGTACGACACCCACCTATAAGCATTTTGAGAGACTTATTTATGGATGAGAAAATAAAACAAAAAGACTTTAGCCTGCCAATTTAGCTGAATCAAGGTGACAATGTTTTAATAAGCAACTCCCCTCTAACCACCCAGACTAACAGACTTCTGGCTGGTTTCCCTGACACAGATCTCTCTGCACTCCAATCTATCTTCCACCCACTACCTAAGTGATTTTCTGAGAGTGCAAGTGGGATCATGTCACCTCCCAAACTTAATAAACTCCAGTGGCTCCCAATGACCTCCAGGATTAACTATAAAATCATCTGGCATTTAAAGTTCCTCATAACCTGTCCCCCACCCACATTTCAGTCTTTCTATACCTTAAATCCTTCACCCTGAATACTCTGTGACCCAGTGCATTCCTTTTCTTCATAATTTCCAACTCATCCTCTATATAGATTGTTGGGTATGTATAGTTGTTTGCACATTGTCTCCCCCATTAGATTATGAGCCCTTTGAGAGCAGACACTGTCTTTTGTCTTTCTTTGTATCCTAGCATAGTACCTGGCCCATAGTAGACATTTAATAAATGCTTACTGTTTGAATAAAACAACTTCCAAATAGCTTCAGTTTTAATTAAAAGAGATTTTCCTTGTCAACATTTCCTATTTACCAGTTACTATAACTGGCTTAGTATGTCTTGTCATATGAATTATGAAATATGTATGATACCTGTTAATGCAAACATCCTCAACCAAATAAAATGATAAACTCTAGATATATTAAAGGTTCTTTCTTTTAAAAATATTTCTATTAAAATGAAATCTAAAAAATAAAAGGGAAAAATAATTTTGGTATGGTTTCCATTGCACACCAGAGGATATAAGCTTTCTATAAAAAGTATTAAAAAGGAATATCTTTAAACAAAGCTGGAAATGGAAATTTCACAAAGCACTCTACTTTCACATGTGTAAACTGAGAGAACTGGATGGACTAGATCTCTAAGACTCCTTCCACTTCTAAATATGTGATCCTGTGTGATTATTGAACTTAGGCAAATCACTGATTATATCATTGTTGATGTCAGTGTTGATTATATCATTTAACTTAATGAATTACGATTGTCTCTAACACCTTTCATATATTCAATTCTAAGGTCTATGAGGTAACATTGGAAGGCAAGGCTAGAAGAAAAATTTCTATAATTACTTCTAGGATTTTTTGATTTATTTTATTCGGTCAAGTTCTATAGTTTCATCCATGGCATGAAAATTCCTTCCATCAATGTCTTAAAAAGTTGCCTAGGGTATTAACATGCTCAGTGTGATACCCACAATTATTATGTATCAGAGACAGGAATTAAATTTAAGTTTTCTTGATTCATAAAAAGGATATCTCTATCTATTAAGCTAAGCTGCCCTGTTCTTTTTTTCTATAATCCCTCTCTGTCAAATGTTCTTTTAGATTCATGTTTTAGAGGTGGAAAAAATCTTGGGAATTATCTAAGTGAATCTTATTTTAAAGCTAAGGATTCAAAGGCCCTGGGAGACTAAGTGATTTGCCCAACATTACATAGATTGTACAAATGTGATAGGTAGAATTTGAAAGGTCTTGACTCCCAATCAAGCACTTTCAACTAGGCAAAACTGCCAATTCATTTCAAAGCAATACGAAAAGATTATACCCCCTCATTCCTTGCAAGAAATCCCTTCTTGTCCCCCAGGGTCTACAAACACAGAAGAGTGGAGGCAGGATGAGGAATAGATGAAGGTACATAAACCAGAAATGTAAAAATCTCTGTCAAGGTTTGATAAAGAGAAAACAGGCAATGATCATCCCGGTAAAAGTGGAAACAGCAATGCTCAGAAATGCTTCACTAAGACTGATGACTGATGGGAAATGGGAAATTTTGGCACAAGCAACCAACTTCCTTGCCAATTTTTAAGCTGAAGTACCAAGTAACTAGAGGAAGTGGGTGATACAATGGATAGAGCCCTGGGCCTGGAGTCAGGAAGACCTAAGTTCAAGTTCAAATCTGGACTTAGACACTTACTACCTACATGACCCTGGGCAAATCACTTAACCTTGTTTACCTTAGTTTTCTCAACTGTAAAATGAACTGGACAAGGAAATGGCAAACCATTCGAGTATCTCTGCCAAGAAAATCTCAAATGTGGTCATGAAGAGTCTGACGCGACTGAAACTACAATACCAAGGACCTAATTCTAAACTCTAAAGGGTAAATGAAATTTTAAGCACAACTATGTCAAAATTTAGACATTTTTGGACATATCTAGAGGTGTCCATCGATCTTCTAATATAGCCTTTGATTATGGCACTGTAAATAAGACCTTATAAAGAAGTCATTATAGTGATTATTTTAGAAGAAAAACACATTGGGGCAAAAGGTCATGAAATACCCCATCTTTAAAATATATTCTGCAAACTCCCCAGATATTTACACATACTACAGAACCATCTATATATGTATTTCTCTGCACGGGAATTTGAACAGGTGACAAATTTTGTTGACTTGTATGTCTCCTACAAGTACCAATTGGAGGGGTTTTCAGACTTTATCTAAATCACTAGAGGCATTCTCTAGAATTAGGAAGTTTCTCAGACAAGGGGAAACCTGAAGGGGAACTACCATGAAGGTACGAGCCCTGTCCCTCAAAAAGAGTTGAAATACACCAGGGAAATGCAAGAACTGGAACTAACATACCTATTTGAGGCTATATAATACTTTTTAATAATGGTGACTAACTCAAAGGATAAAGTCAATAAAAATTATGCATGTAAAACCAGTTTGAAAACATAAGGCACAAATACAAATTTAAGGAACTAAAATCTGCATGAGCAAAACAAGTGAAATAATCTGTATCATAAAACATAGTAACTGTTTTATAATAGCAAATTATGTTATTTAATTTTAATTTTTTATTAAATTATATAATGATAAACTATATAATAATAATTATAGTTTAATAACACTAAATTGTTCATGCAACCAATATTCAGGATTGATACATAATTTTTCAAAAAAAAAAGCAATACAAATTTGAAACTATAAGCACTAACATGATACTTTCCCAAGTTGTTAACTTACCCACGGATTTTTCCTCAGACTTTAATGTTTCTGTAGCTTTATGCTGCACCTCTGTAGCAGCATCTGCCACTTTTGATTCTACACTTTTGGAGCTTGCTAATTTTGATAATTCTGCTTCTGAAGATTTCTGGGATAACTGAAGTTGACTTGAAAACTTCTCATGCTATACAGCATTGAAACATGGAAGAGAAACATTTATGAGTGAAATCAACTAAATGTACTTATATAAAAAAGAAAAAGAAAAATCAAGACTTTTACCTTAAGGGCTTCCTCAGGGACCCTCATTTCACCTCGTACTACAGTAAAAAGATTAGTATGTACACTGGGCTAAGGAAGGATAGAATTTTAAAATTCTGGCAGTTATTTAAAATAATCCCAAATAATGAGGATCTTAGGCAATTTTAACAACTGGAACAATACAAAACATTATACATTCCTTTTAATGTCAAATATTTTAGGAAAAATGCAAATTTTCGCAATAAAAATCAGTGGTTTTCTTTATGGACTATAAGAGAGAAAATTTTTTTTATAAGTTTGAAAATGCAACAAATATTTTGAACATTCACCTCATAATCTGATTTCACCCAAGTACCTAGATAGTTCTAGAAGTGCATAAAGAAATTGTTCAGTCTTCACTGAAACCAGTATTGGCCAGCAATGAAATCAAAGCACCTGGCTCAAATTAGACTGCTAATCATGTCAATGTAAAAGGAAGTATCTCATCAGTGATTACTAAACAGTACATCCAGATGTAATAAAAGTGAAGATCACTGAACCAAACAAATTGCAGGGGTATACCCTGACCCAGAATTTCAACCAAAGTCATAAGACATTATCAACAAACAACTAAAAATTGATTAAAATTAAGCATCTGATTTAAAAACTGCATCTACTATTTAAAAGAACACTATCTTTGGTAACTAAAGAGACCCATCTTTCTCACTATATGGCTATATATGCCCCATTTATGTGACCCTGTAATACAAGGTCCTTTTGTAAAGTATGCACACTAGAACTACAGATTTACTGATGAGGAAACTGGGTCTCATACCAGTTAGATCTTTCCTAAGGTCAAATTGCCAGTTACAGATGGAATGGAATGCAGCTCTTCTGGTCTTTTCCTATTACACAAGACTGCCTCATATAATGCTAATTTTTAAAAATAAAAACTTCAGTTAATATACGGGAAAACTAAATATAAATGGAAAACACTTCCATCTCTAAAGAGCAATAACATGAAGACTAAAATAGCCCCATTTCCATAAAACATACCAATTCATTCACTGTAAAATATATTCTGAATTTTAATTTTAAAAATATAAACACTTTTTTTTCTTGTGATGTGATTACAGGTTTTGCCAACTCTTGTTTGCATTCTGGAAGTACCAGGTGGAGAGGTTTTCAACTTTTAAGAGAAGTTGTGTAGGATAGGGAAAACCTGAGAGGGAAGCAATCATGAGGGTCCAAGCCTTTACCTTTTCAGAAAGATATAGAACACATTAAGGAAGTGGAAGAGGTGGAACTAATCTACCCACTTACGTGTCCACAAGAATTTTGAAAAGAGCCTGGCTTAAAAGCAGATATATGAGGTAATTTAAAATTTATGGTCTAATATGAATCATTCTAATCTATACCCTCAGAGTACATTCCTAAAGTAGTCACAGATTCCAGGGTTAGAGGTCAGAATTCCCAGGAATTACATTTAGCTTCCTGTTCAATAAAAACAAAGTCGTGATAAAATACTAGTTGCAGCACTGTAGGGAAATGTTAAGCTGGCCATCATTGGTTAGCTAGCAGGAAGAAGACAATATAGTAAGGAAATGCTATTTTGTCTCCAAAAATCTAGCACATAACTCCTCTTGATAAAAATCTTCAAGAGTTGCTGTGGCTGAAAGATTTATACTGTAGCCAGTCTAGTGGAGTAATTCTCAAAAGTTTTAAAGCCTGATAGACTCTACCAGAGCTTACACTCCACTGAAATAGCCTTTTCGTAAGAACTTAAAAACTGCCACAATATAATACCCATGGTCCATTCAACCCATTATTACTCAATTTTCTATAGCATTGAGGAAAGATTTGTGATTAAGTATGTTTAAATTATATAATGTCAATCTCAAAAGATTGGAGGTGTATCCCGAAACATTTTATCTGCAACATTTACTTACAACTCATTATGGACCTAACATCTTACATTTTTCTAAGTCTCATACAAATTTCTGGTTTTTGTTCCATATCTTTTGAGCTAAGACATCAAGGTCACAATATATTGTGTTATTTTTCCTTTATTTGGTCTACCTTTCTTCCCTTCACAATTCAAAGGTTGTTTCCTACATGTAGAATTGACATGTAAATTACATTTTAATTTTTCCACATTTTTCACAATTCATCTTAACAAAGTCAAAATTTTTGTCATTCCTCATAAGATAAAAAGAGCTCTTTGATATTTAAATTTTTAGCTTCCTTTTTGTTTATTTTTTAGATGGAAATCTCCACTGTGGATTGAATGAATGGCAAGTAAAAACACAATGGATTTTTCCAATGCACGATGCACACATGCATCACAATTTTGTATAATTTCATTTTATTTTTAATATTTTTCCTGATGATACATGATGTTGACGCAGTCATTTTGACTACAATCCTTGGGTCAATGTCTTCAAGGAAAAATACATAACTCTTACAATTCTTTATTGCAATTCTCCCATTTTTTTTTGTTAAAGAGCTTCTTTGACTTTCAGTTTAAGCCTCTCCATTGTTTGTCAAGGAAGTCTGGCTAGTCAGCCTCAGGGACAAGAGGGAGGAGAATCATTGGACATTTCAAGAGTAGCCACTATCATATACCACCTACATTCCATAGACTTCCCAGAAAAGATTATAGCTATGTGAAAGCCATCTTAAAGTAAACAAGTAACAGATTGATATTAATCGACCTGGGAGGCTAGGTGGCACAGTGGATAAAATGGTTGGGCCTGGATTCAGGAAGATATATATTCAAATCTGGCTTTCGACACCTACTAGCTGTGTGACTCTGGGCAAGTGACTTAACTTCTTTCTCAGTTTCCTTAGTTAGAAAATGGGGATCATGATTACATCTACCTCCTAGGGTTGTTGGCAAATAGTGGGTGATAATTCCTTCCTTCCTTCCAACTGACAGACAATTCTAAATTTACTGGATCATAGCTTAAGAATTCATCATCCTACAAATATAGCTCAGATCATTTCCCCTACATTTTTCTATAATGAAAACTAATCTTGTAGACCTTTCACTACCCAATGCACACTTAGGGTTAGAAACTGATTGGAAATCCCACCAGCTACTTCCTCTTCAAGATCATTATTTGATTTTTTGTTTTATCCAGAAAGCTTCCTTTTTACCCTTACCTTTTGTTTTTATGTTTCTATCCCAAATTCCTAACCATGACACAAATTCTCTCAAATTCTTTCTAATGCCATGTAACTGTGAACAAGTAGATACTTGGTAGAGAGCATTTCGGCAAAGAATAATGGAGGAAGCAATAAAAATGATATTAGCATCAGTATATACAGACAAGACAGAAAGAGATGAGGCATTTATAAGAAAACAGATCACAAGCCAGGCATTGAAGTACCACATAGTTGTGATAGATTCTAATTATATGTCTATCTGGTAGATCTCTTTCTCAAAAGCAGAACAGCTAACAATTTCTTGGATGGCCTAATGGTAATTTTCTAGTGAAAAAGGTCCAGGAATCAACAAAGAGATTATTGCTCTAGGATTTGAGTCTTGCTAAGAGGGGATTATTGCTAGAATAGAAATTATTGACTACTGTGAGCAAGTGAGCAATCCATTGTAAAATCTGTGATGCATGAGAAAAGCCAGGCATACTCTGACTTGAATACTAGATTTTCAGAGAAAAAAATGATTCTTAGAAAGGAAAACTAGAATCTTATGAACTAAAATTATATACAAAAGGTTAGTCTAGGAAGGACAGAAAGCTGAAAAGAAAGAAACTTTGAAAACACAAAGAAAAATAAATTGGATGAGGAGAAAAGAGACCTACGTAGATATATAAGGAACTCATCTGCTAATGTTTTTAAAAAAGGTATGTATAACAGATGTAAGAGCAGGTAACGGGGGGAAATACATGATTGTGACACGGTCTTGTGCCAATAGGAACAAGAATGCTAGAATGAATAAAAAGAAGAGGCTGATAAAAAATGCATTTAATGTTATAGTATGGAAACAACAGCATTGTTGCTCAGGCAGATGAGACGATAATAAATAACAGAGAAGAAAAAGATATTCAACTCTTATTTTGCTATTGCTTTCTTCCAGGGAAAAGAACAACAGAACCAAAATGGCTAAATAGAAACACAAAATAAGGTAACAAGAAAGCACCCAGTTGCCCTTGAAAAATTCAAGTTAACAGGTTCAGAAGAACTGCATCACACTTATGAAAGCAGCTCTGGATATACTTACAGAACCACTAAGGGATGGGAGAAGTGCTACAAGTGCTACAGGATTAGAGAAAGAAAAATGTTTTGATTTTCAAAAATAGGGAAGAAAATTTATTCTGCCAACACTATGGTAGAGTAAACGACTTAAATTTCTGGAAAACCTTAAGAACATATTATTAAAGTGAAGAATAGTGATCACGAAGACTTCTTAACAACTAGTCATCCTATAGTAACCTCATGTGAAGGTCCTGGCACACTAACTTTGTTTTATCTTCTCTTTGCTGCCTCTGTTCTCCTTGCATGAGTTAATATGATGGAAGTTTTAGAGAACTGGATAAGCCAATGAGCTAACAACATGCTATGGCAGCTAAGAAAACTAATGCTACCATAAATTACATTTAAGAAAAGTACAGCGTTAAAGCTAGGGAGGTGACAGACATGTTATACTTTGTCTTAGTCAAACTGTGTCTAGAGAACTATGTTTAGCTACGGGCATGACATTTTAAGGACACTGATAAGCTGGAGAGCATCCACAAGTGCAGACAAGATATAAAAGCCTCAAGAATCTGTCTTTGGAGTTATTGGGTGAAGGGGAGTTTTAGTATGGGGAAGAGAAAACTAAAGTGTGCATATTGGGGGGGAGTGCATAATAAGCATATTCAAGTATTTTGTAGAAAGTTACATAAAACAGGGGTTAGGATTGTTGTTTGGCCCCAGAAGACAGATCTAGAAGTAACTGATCATTCAACTACCATTTATTTGGCCCCTACTATGCGCCAGGTACTATATTCTAGAGAATAACAAGGAGAGATAAGAAGGTTGTTTTTTTTTTTTAATGAACAGTGCAAAAAAAAAAAAAAGAAAACCAACAGAATGTAAATACAAGAGATTTCTTCAAGAAAATTTGAGATACCAAGGGAATTTCACGCAAAAATAGGTATGATTAAAAGACAAAAATTGTAGGGACTTAACAGAAGTAGAAGAATGTAAGAAGAGGTGGCAAGAATACAGAGAAGCACTCACTATACAAGAAAGATCTTAACATCAATGATAACCATGAAGGTTTGGTTACTGATCTAGATATCCTGGAAAATGAAGTCAAACGGGCATTAGGAAGCACTGCTAACAAACAAGGCTAGTGAAAGTGATTGAATTCTAGCTGAGCTCTCTAAAATCCTAAAAGATGATACAATTAAAGAGCTGCACTCAATATGCCAGCAAATTTAGAACAACAGTGTCCAGTGGATTGCAAAAGATCAGTTTACATCCCAACACTAAAGAAGGGCAATACCAAAGAATGTTCAAATTACTGTGTGTTCACGTCAGACACCAGCAAAGTTATACTTAAGATTCTGCAAGCTAGGCTTCAGCAATATGTGAACTGAGAATTACCAGAAGAGAAGGCTGGTTTTCAAAGAGACAGAGGAACTAGAGACCAAATTGCTAACATTGGCTGGATTATGGAGAAAACAAGGGAGTTCCCAGAAAAACATCTATTTCTGCTTCACTGACTACACTAAAGCCTTTGACTGTGTAGATCACAACAAAATGTGGCAAGTCCTCAAAGAGACGGGAGTACCAGATCATCTTACCTGCCTCCTAAGGAACCTGTATATGGGCCAAGAGAAACAACAGTTAGAACCAGACATGGAACAAATTGGCTGAAGACTGGAAAAGGAGGATGACAAGGCTGTATATATTGTCACTATTTATTTAACTTATATGCATAATTTCACAGAAAAAGGACTGCCTAACCTCTAAGTCAGGACATTGGAATTCGAGTCCTGCTTTTCCCATTAACAATGTAACTTTGAAAAGATCCTTAAATTGTCTGTATTTAACTATCTACAAAACAGTGATAATAGTTGTCTGACATTTTATGGAAAGTGACAGATGGAAATAATATGAGAAAAGGGGGGAATATATGTTAAAGATCTCTAAAGGAAGTTTACAAATTTCAATGGAAATGTGAATTGCTTCATAGTTTCTCATTTTTAAAACATGACACATTTTACATGTAATTTTTTTTAATTTAAAAGATCCTATTTTAAATTATCTAATATACTTTAAACACCAGAGGCTAAGAAAATTGCATACAACCTAAACAAATTAAAAAGGCATTCACAGGTTCTTTCTTGGTGAGAACTCTACCAGTAGAAAATTATTTATTCAAGGCTTATAGCTTATTCTGAGTCATGTGAATTAATATGAAGTTTTTGCTTTTAAAATTTTAAAACAGGTAGCTTGAAATTTCATACTTAATAGTTCCATCTCATTTCCTACATTCCTTTGAATTCGCAATATAAAAAGGTTTTATTAAGAATGTAATATAAATATATAATTTTTACCACAAATTAAGATATCAATTTCATAGGAAAACTAATTTAAATTCACAAACCATTCTAAAAGTTGTATTTCATCTTTCAGAAAATGCTTATTTTCGATTATTTTTCACTTCTGAGCATTAAATATCCCACATAAGTGAATATTTTATAGAATCTTAATATTCTACCAAACTAGCATTGTTTAACACATTATTTGAGTTAAATTATAATAATATATTAATTCAATACTTACAGTAAGGAGAAAGAAATAATTCAGGAAATTAAATATCTTGAAGTAGAATGTTATTAAGCATAATGTGGAATAGCTGCACTCAAAATAGAAAGAAAATAAAATTTTTCTATAGCTTATTTGCCACATATGAAGAAAAGGTATTTATTTTCATTCTTTTTCAACCTATCATGTTTCTATTCTTTCCCCTACCAAATCCTTATTCTATATTTTATAGCAGAATGAAGTACTTGTCCTATTCAGTTCTCAGATTTCACTCTGAACAAAAGAATCTTAAGATACAGACTTTACTGGGACTTTTTTTTCCCCATCTCAGAAACACAAGGGTATTGAGGAGTTTGAAGAAAATGCATAATTAAACTAAGTCAGATCATGGGTAAGGATAAAGAGATGGTGTTTAGATACAACTTTCTACCAGGAAGATGATGGCTGGCATTGGCGCATCATTCACCTGTCAGTATTTCCAGGGCTGTAGAAGGTGAAGAATCCCCATATACTCATACGCAACAGGATTACAAAAAAAAAATATTCTATAAGAAAGCATAAAAATAGTGAACATAAAAAGTTACTTCTACTGCTTCTCCCTGGGTTATTTTTATTAAACCAGAAGATGAAAAAAGGTTTTTTAATCATCCATTCTACCGTGGAAAGGAGAATAATAGACAAATACTGTTTCTCTAATACACATTGTGAATATACTTAAGGTCAATAAATATTCGATTACCACCATAAAGTTTAAATAAATTTAATAATTAAGAAATGAATGAACACACTGAAGCTTAGAAAGAAAAGTTTGTAAAAACTGTACAAATCACATTTCATAAGGATATCATATCCAAATCTTAGTTTATCCTCAAGTTTCAAGGTGATATAAGTCTGTTCTGGAATCCTTACATCATTCACAAAAGTCTAGAAGGGAACAAAATGAGAGAGAATGAATATTAAGTTTTATTCAGAATAATTACTTCATTTTTAGTAAAGCTGATGCAAAGTTAGTACAAAGTTAATATTGGACGCTGAAGAGCTGATAACATGAATAGGAGAAGATACACTAGTCATATAATAACAGTCTTCTAGGTGGGAATTCCACACTACAAAAAAGTCTTGCCCATTATTGCTGAGGCTACTGCTGAAGCTTCATAAAAACCATTACCATATTAGGAACGACTGAAAAAACAGAAGAATTCAACTTATAAAAGGACTTGGAAACATTTCCAGAAGTTGCAAACTAACAACAATGGCGGCGAGCATTTATGTAGTGCTTTAAAATTTGCAAAGCAATTTACGCAAATTATCTGATTTGATCCTCACAACAATTCTATGATGTAGGTATGATTATTACCCCCATTTTACAGATGCTGAAACTGTCAATGCAAGAGGTGAAGTGACTTGCCCAGGAACACATCTAGTAAGTATCTCAGTCAAAATTTCAACTCAGGTCTTTCTGACTCCAAGTCCAATACTCTTATCTACTGTACACCTCTAGAAGCCTCAAATAAGTTATGAAAAGGGGAAAAAAGTAGAAATACACATTGGGGGTGCCTGAAATGCATTAAGTAGGCAAAATATACATGACATTATAATAATTTATATTCTAAGACAAAATGATGACTGTGCTCACCCCCCAAATAGAAATAATACTGATCATTAGCCTATATTTACGTAAACACTAAATGTCTACAAAGTACTGTATATTCCACCTTCTGTAAGAGGTCTTTCTGAGTCTCCCTTCCATCTTGCTGCTAAATGCCTTTACTAGGAGATTAAATTCCACCTATTCTGTATATATCTTATATGTATATATTTTTGAATTTTGTCTTTCCCCTTTTCCATTAGAATATGAGCTTCTTCAGGGCAGGGACCATGTTTTTGCTTTCTTTTGTATCAGTTCCTGGCAGTTTCTTAAAATAATATTTTATTGATGTTTTTAGTTTCTTTTATCACCATAGTATTCCATGAATCCCTCCCTCTCCCTGCTATTTCATGACAAATGTCTTTGTGCCTTAGAGAGGAAAAAAAATTAGCATAACCGATCCATACATTGAGAAAATCTGAAGACATGCACAATGTGTAAACATGTGGGTCTCTCACTCCACCAAAGGGTAGGTTGGGGGGTGGGGTGTCTTCTCTTATCTCCCACTTGATCTTTGCAATTTTGTTACATTTACTTTTTTTGGTGCATTTCCTGGAACACTGTTAAACATATACTAAATGTTTGGCAAATGTCTGACTTCTATAATTTTTTTCTTGGTAATCTCATAAGCTGTTGTGGATTTAACTGTCATCTTTACTCAAATAACTCCTAAATCTCTATCTCAAACTGGATGTTCTAGAAACATCTAAAATTCAAGATATCCCCTAATGAACTCATTATATTGTTTCCCTCAAACCCTCTACTTTTTCAAACATCTCTATTTTTGTAAAGGGCACCGCTGTCCTTCTATTCTCCCAGGTTTCTACCTTGGCATTATTTGAGATTCCACACTCTTCCTCACTCCATTCCACAATCAGTTGCAAGAAACTTTATATGTCTACTTTCACCAGAGTACCTTGACCACATATCCACCATCTCACTTCAAACCCTCATCAACTGTCACCTAGAGAATCTAACCCCTGCCCCCTCCACTGAACAATTAGAGAAGGAAAAAATAGAAAAAGAAAACTCATAAAAAATGTACAATCCAGCAAAACAAATTTCCACATAAATCATGTCCCAAAACATATTTATTATTCTGTGTTTTAAGTCATTCGCTCCTGGGGCAGGATGTGGGATATATATATTGCATGCATACATATGTGTACATATATGTATGTACATGTATGTATATGTAGTGTGTGTATATGTGTAAATATATATACATATATATAATTTTCAGTTCTCTGGACTAGTAGTTTATCATCGCACAGATCATATTTCTGAAGTCTTTCAAAGTTGTTTTTCTTTCTGTTGTTTACAAATTGTTCTCCTAGTTCTGCTCTCTTCACTTTGCATTAATTCACTGAGATCTTTCCAGTTTCCTCTTAAATTGTTTATTTCTCCATTTCTTATGAGATAATAATATTCTATTACTTCGATATACCATAATTGTTTAGACATTCTCCACCTCCCCTGGTTAGTTTCCAGTTTTGTCTCCTATTAAAAAAGTTGCTACAAATAATTTTGTATACATAAATCCTTTTCCTCTTTCTCTGAATTCTTTAGGGCATAGGGCTTGTAGTGGTTATAGCTGGTCAAAGGTTATGCAGAGTTTAAAAGCTTTCTGGCATAGTTCCAAATCGCTTTCTAGACTGGATTACAACACCCTCCTCTTCAGGTTCCCTGAGTCCCCTGATCTCTCCTTCCTCTAGTCCTACACATTGCTAACAAAGTAATTTTCCCCCAATTCACCATATCAATCCTCTATTCAGTCTACTCCAGTGGACTCCTGTTGTTTCTCTGGTCAAATATAAACTTTTCTGTTGGGCTTTAAAGCTCTAATGTAAACAATCTGGCCTCAACATGTCTTTCTAATATGGTTAGATATTACTCCCTCCTTTCTTGCATTTTATGATCCAGTCAAATTGGCCTGTTTCCTCTCCCTCACATATGACACTTCTCTATCCCTTTGCAGTGGGCTCCATATCTGGAATGCACTTGTCTTTACCCTCCAATTTACAGAGACCCTCTCTTCCTTTAAGACAGCTCAAACATCTGCATAAAGCCTTTCCTGAATCCCCCAACTATTAGTGACTCTTGTCTCCAAATTACTATGCATTTAACTACTTTACATTTCTTCACTTTATGTTAATTGTGTTAAATAAAGTGAGATGTAAAGTAAAGGGCAGGGGGCAGTGTGGAGAGGGAAGGGAACTAGCAAAACTAAGAGGATCAGGGAAAGCTTTATGTAGGTCAGGAGATAGCACAAATGCCCTCTTCCTCATGACTGCGCCTCCATCTCTTTTTTCATTAAGACAAAGTTCTTTGACATGAAGTCTTTCCCAATCTGCTACCACCCTCCCTTCCCAAACAACCTTGCGGTTAACTACCTCATATACGTGTATGTGCACATGCACGTATGAACACACACACACACACACACACACACACACACACACACACAAAACCATATCTGTATTTGTTGTTGTTCAGTTGTGTCCAACTCTTTGTGACCCCATTTGAGGTTTTCTTAGCAAAGATACTGGAGTGGTTTGCCATTTCTGTCTCCAGCTCATTTTACAGATAAGGAAACTGAGTAAGTGACTTGACGAGGGTCACCCAACTATTAACTGTCTGAGGATAGATTTGAACTCAGGAAGCTGAGTCTCCCTAATTGCAGGTCCAGCACTCTATCCACTGAGCTATCCAGCTGATATGTATGTATGCGTGTATATGTATATATGGGTGTATATACACACGTATGTCTATATATACACACACTATATAACATGTATATCTGTGTTGTCCTCCTACCCTCCCCACACTTCCATTAGAGTTCCTGGTAAGCAGGTACCTCCCCGGTGCCTAGCACATAGGAGATGCTTGATAAATGCTGGACTAATTGACTGTGGTCCATGATTTATAGCCACATAACATACTGATCTTAAAACTATGGGGTTTTGTTTCAGGAAAGGAGGGATCAATGAAAACACTGCATAATTTCCCCATACAAAATCCAGCCTGCTCTCCTCATGTTTAGCTCTGGGCTCACTGTCCACCTGCAGCTGGTGGAGATACCACACTGATATACTAACTCAATTGGCCATCCATTTAACTACATGTCCCACTCTACATAATATCCTTTATATAATAGTCTGTTTCTGTGCATTTAAACATTATAATAAAATAATCTAGTTTACTGTAGTAATTCCATTACCAATTAACATGGTATTAAAAGTTAAAATATTTCAGGTATTTGAAATTTAATACAACACACTACCCTCCACTAGACTATGAGCTCCTTGATGGCAAGAACCATGTTTTTACATTCCTTTGTATCTCTAGCACTTGGAAAGTTTCTGGAATACAGTTAAATGCTTACTAAACGCATAACTGACTGACAAAGCTGTTGCAGACAGATAATACACTAAGTAACAGAGTAAATATTCCAAAAGGCCTATGAGTGTAAGATGGGAAGGTAGTCAGAGAACAGATAATCCTAAAAGGATCTAGAGGTTCCTGGACTACCAGCTCAATGAGTTAACAGAAAGCTAATGCTATCTAAGGCTACATGAAGGGATACACAGTGTCGAGGCCCTGTTATAAGTCTATTCTGATTATTCTGCATTTACAGTGTTGTTGTGTTCAGTTCTGGGCACTACATTTTAGGAAGGACACTGATAAAAAGAAGGCATGGTCATCAGTATTAGTGTAAGAGAATAACAAGTTAAAGAACACTAGATTTTTGAGGAAAAAAGACATTTGGGATCCTTTTAAAAATGATTTCAAAAGAGTGGTGAATAAAATAAAGAAAACACATGTGACCAATTGTTAACTTACCCCATTTAGACTACCCAAATCCTTTACTAAGTGTTCATCTGCAGAGGCATCATAGTTGACTACAGCATGTTGCTTATCCACGCTGCGTGACTGAAAAACAAACAGGAAAAAGTGGTTTAATGACTAATCTTAGTAAAAGCAAGAAAATTCAAAAACACCCTCAAACATAAGGATTTTTAATTATTTTATTAATATTCCTAAACCATATGACTAATACATGGAAATGTATAACACAGCTTGGCAAAGTAAAATTTAAAGTATACTAAAACTAAGATTAAAACTAGAAACGTGAAAAATATCCTAATATTTAAGTATACACAAATCCTAACAGGTACCTTTCTACCACCACCAGTTTTTGTTTCACAATGATATGTGAAGCCAACTTTACTGAAAGAAACTAAAAGAGACAAAAATTTATAAGATCAATTCTATTTTTTTTAAATGTAGAAAATAGTCAACTTTGTTTAATGATTTATTTCTTTATTTTTGTGAACTACTGCTGAAAGTAAATTAGCAATAAACATGTTTTTATTGTCAAATAACCACTCCCACTGAACTCCTTTTGTTCCATCTTGGGTTTTCTCTTCAATTATGACATAATTGACTTTATAAAAACTACAGCACAAATTTTGAGGGAAAATGAAAATCTGATTAAAAAACAACAATTCTTGCTTTAAGGTAATTTCTCAAAGTTGGATTAGTAAAGGAATTCCTGAAGAATTGAAGGGATCAAACTTGAAAATAAATATTGTAGTACCAACTACCATTTGAATTATCATATACCAAATAAGGCATAATTTATAAAATGGGCAAGACAGCCTCTTTTATTTCCTATATTTTCAATTTTATTATATTCTATACTATTATATTTTACTATATTCTATATTATATTCCTATATATACTCCTATATTTTCCTCTCCTAGACTTGAAAAGAAGATGCTTATAAGGAAAGCAGATACATCCAATCTCATATAAATATGTTTGTAGTAGATACACTTGTACTTTGGGCTTATGATTTGTTGTTGTTGTTTTAAAGATATGATGTCATGTATGGGTAGGAGTAACAAGACTTCAGGATGAGCCATAGGCTGAAACAGTGCAAAAAAAAAAAATTGGTCAATGTCAGTCACTCAGGAAGTATATCCTTTGCAATTTGTGCTCAGAAGACAAATTACTAAATTCCTCCAGCATTTTGTGGGGCAGGAGATGACTTTTCAACTGTCAACAAGTATTTATTGACATAATAGCACTGTACTATTAAATGGGCCAAAATATCATGCATGGTCCATGACCTCAAGGAGCTTACAATCTAGTTGAAACTAGCAAACAATATACAAGCCAGTATACAGGCTGAATTGGTTGAATGCAAGGGCTGAATTGATGATTTAATTTTGTATAGGGAATTCTCAGGTGAGGAAACTCCTTCTACCAATATAGGCAGTATCTTCTCTGTGATTTATAACCTCAAAGAGTAGCCTGTAGCAGTGGTGTCTCAAACAGAAAATAGATCTCTGCAAGTTGCACATTAAAGACCAAAAGTTAATATTATGTATATTGTATTATATTTTCATTTGTTTTATCAAACATCTCCCAGTTACATTTTAATCTTGTTTGGTCACACTCAGAAGCTACTCAGGTTCTTGAGTTCTAGACCTGTGGCCTAGAACAAGAGATAAAGTAACTTACACAAATTCACAGAGCCAATATATGTCAGAGGCCTTCAACCCAGGTTTTCTTGACTCAGAAGTTGGCTCTCTATGCACAGTACCACACAGCTTCGAAGTACGTTAAATTGTGGTAATAAATACTGGTGGTCCTCCATCTTACCAGAAGTTGCATTTAGTAACACCCTGCTCATCCAAGGAGTGACAATAGCCACGTCCCCTCTGCAGAAGACGGGGCCTGAGGAGACCTGGTCCACCACCACAGGGAAGATGAGAGTGGGTCTGAGGGTTTAAGTAGAGCAAGGATTCTGGCTTCCCTTCTGAAGAGGTCAGAACAGAAAGAAGGGTCTGTGTGTCCATACAGAAAATGGAACACAGGAAGAAAAGTTTGGGGAAGCAAAGCATTTTCTATCCTGGGTCTTCCTGGGTACTAAATGGATTGTGGCTAGCAGAAAACAGTCTCAACTGCTGGGCCCTACTCCCACTGATAGGTTCTTATCATTACCAGTAGCCTTCTCACAGTGAGAAGTTGTATTTAGTAACTTAGTATTCTATCTTTATCTCTCCCTGTAGGAAACATTGTTACTTCATACTTGCTAACAGTTTGTGATCCAGCTTTTACTTTTTCACTCTTTAACTATATATGCTAGTTAGAAATTGCTTGTTAAGGAAAGCCCCCTTGGCCAATAGAAGAAAAGTTTTAAGTCCACTGGTCTCTTCATGACATGGCTTATAAGAACGATATAGTTTCTTCCTTATGTATATCTTACACTGTATTGTCAGTCATGAGATTTTTTTCCCTGACAGTATTAGTATATTGTGGAAAGTTGTCTAAGTGAGGGGGAAAGCTATAAGGCATTCCCTTCCCTTCTCCCCTTCATCAGGAATGGTGATTCCACTTAAATCTCGATTTAGGACGAAACTGAAGGAGATTGCCATGGGCTCTGCACTTTTATCAAGCTTTTAGACTCCCATTTGTTTTTTAATAGGTCAGTAAGAGATTTTATTACTGTTGTTTATTTCTCTATTTTGGGTCAGCTTGTTCCTAAAAGTGTAACCTGTTCTGTTTATGCCAGCTAACCCCTGAGGGGAATCCTATTTTGTTTTGTGCTGGCATACTCCTACAAATGGAATCTACACAAGGCTTCTACCTCATCACAGACTTTTTCATGGCAAGGATTATGTCCCTCCTTGGTGATGTGTCTGAGGTCTGGGAATGTTAGAGGATACTGTCTTTGACAGTGCTTTTAGGAGAAAAGAAAAAAAAAATTCTTGAGGCCTGCAGTGCAATATTAAACAAAGGAAAAAACTGGGACACTATTTGATTGGCATAAAGAGGCTTGCAACTTGCAATCTGCTTATTAACAGTGAGTATGTGAATACTAGCAAAAGTGATTTCTTTCCTTGCCTTATTTCTGTTTATATATGAGTGGTTTAAATTCAATTAAGTTAGATTCATTTATATCAAGAAAGGGAAGATATACAATTATGTTTCATTACATTCATACAAATCAGTTTGTTTAGCCATTACCAACTCAATGGGAACTTCTTGTGTTTCAGATTCCTTGCTCCCATATCATATTCAGTTCGAAGTGCTTTATTTTGGGAAGATGGGGAATGTTCAGAAGGGAGCAGAATAGGAACTCCCCCCCTGCCCAAAAAAAGCTTAATAAGCTGGAGCAAAACACTAAAACTGTTAAGATATAATTCAATAGGGTTAAATTTAAAGTCTTTTTTAAAATCAAATGTAAAATACTGAAAGGGTAAAGATATAAGTAGAAAGCAGTTCATGTGTAAAAGACCTAGGTTATTTTGGCAGACTGCAAGACCAATGAGGCAGTTTTTTACAACTTGTCTTACAAAAAAGCTAATATGACATTTAGCTACAATAACAAAGGAAAAGAAAATGGAAAGGAATATTTATACAGTGCCTACTATGTGCTGCTGTTGTTGTTGCTGTGCTTGTCCTTCGTTCCTGAAGAGAACCAAAACATCAGGGAAATGATGACATGACTTGCACTTAACTTGGATTTGAGTGAGGGAGGGGTGTGTAAGGTCACCAGCCTCACTTTCTCCTCCAGAGCCATCTGGGTCCAGTGGCCTGGTATTCATCAGGATGACTGGAGATGGCCCAAGATACATTAGGAT
Source organism: Trichosurus vulpecula (assembly GCF_011100635.1). NCBI lineage: Eukaryota > Metazoa > Chordata > Mammalia > Diprotodontia > Phalangeridae > Trichosurus > Trichosurus vulpecula. The sequence continues at coordinate 137,771,543 of NC_050576.1, read as the reverse complement.
ACCCTAGCCCTTTAAGGCTAAGATCTTTTCAGGTTCTCACTTTGAGTGAGGTAAGGACCATTCAGTGAATAGGCCTCTTTAAGAAGCTAATCAAGGGATGGCCCAAAAAAAAAAAATCTAACTGGGAGGGGAAGACCCTTAGGGTTCCTGGCCAAAAGAGAAATAGTTACTATTTGGTATTTACAAGCTAAGCACTTTTTTCAATATCACATTATTTGATCTGTACAACAATCCCACAAGGTAGGTGCTATTATCATCTATTGTACTATTGTACTCCCCACTGAAGAAGCTGAAATAAACATACGTAAAGTGACTTGGCCAGGGTCACATGTACCTCTGTATCTGGGGACAAATTTCCATTCAGGTTTTCCTGACTCCAGGCCCAGTGCCGCTAGCTGCCTCTGATAATAGAGGTATAATGTCCCAAAACAGTGAAAAAACCAGAAAGCAGTCTTTGAATATTTGAAGGTTTGTCATAGGGGACAAAAAGGGTTAAATTTCTTCTACTTAAGTCCCAGAGGGCAAATTAAAATCAAAGTGTGGGAGAAAGAAATAGATTTCAGTTCAAACATAAAGAAAATTTTCCTAACAATCATATCTGTATCAAAGTAGAATTTGTTGCCTGAGGGGGCAGTCAGTTCTTAGCAACTAGATATCTTTAACTGGTTCCTGAACGGATTAGAATAGATGACATCTATGGTCCTTTCCAATTCTAAGATTCTATAAGATAGAACAGAATCAAAAAGGATTACAAGGTTTCAAAAGTCTAGTGAGAGAGAAAGAATGATAGCAAATTCAACAGACACTGAATATGTGAATAGGAAATGATGTGTAATTTGTGTGTGGGAGTGAGTGATGAGTGAGCTACATTTGAATGTGTTGAGTTCGGGTGATGATAAAATACATAAGTGAAAATGTCCTGGTGGCATGTTAAGGGGTAGAACCAGAAGGACTAGAAATACAAATTTGAGAGTTGCCCATGTAGCAGTGATACTTGAAGCCAAAAGAATGGTGAATTCTCTGAGAAACACTGAGGAAAGAAGCTAAAAAAAGACTGAAACTTGACAAAGTTAGGATACTAAGACAAAAAAATAAAAAACAAAAGAACAGCAAAGAAAGGCCAAAAAAAAAAACCCACAGGAAGAGAAATGTAGTTTCAAGAAACTAAGGAATTTCTAGGAGGAAGTGGTCAGCATTGCAAATGTAGCACAGTAGTCAAGGAGATTTAGTAGTACAAAAAAACCAAAAAAAACCAGAACTTGGAGCAAGAGGAATGAATCTGAATCTCAGTTCAGCTATTTATTTGGTTGCACAAGACTCAGGCAACTTGTAACTCCCCTTCCTGGTTTCAGTTTTATCACCTACAAAATGAAGATCATAATAAGTGCTACAGAACCGTAGTCAGGGTGAAATGAAATAAAAAATATGAGAGAACTCTGTAAATAAAAAAAAAACTATACAAAGGCAAAGAAAAATGTTTTTAAAAGGAGGATAGGCATCATTAAGTACTTGAATAAGTATCAAAAGAATAATACTTGAGTTCTAGATTCATTACTAGTTAACATTGGTCAAATCACAACATTTTTTAGATCTCAGTATGTCCATCTGTAAAATGGAGATAAATATAACTTTCCTCCCCTGACCCACAGGTTTGCTCCAAGGATCAAATCAGGGATAATAGCTGTAGAAAGCACTTATTAAGTTGTAATATATGAGTGAAGATTAGCATATTAAGAAGAGCTACTTGAAGAGGTTTCTTTTTACAATGCCCCTAGATACTAAAGATATGCCCTTGAATTTGTTCTGGATATATTCCGTATACAAACTCAGTAAACACAAAATCTAAATATGAATATTTAAAATAGTATTCTTGAACATTATTCATGACTGCTATAAATGTGACCCTGAAGATACATTAGAACACAAACTTATTTCAAGCAGAAGTTTTTATTCTCTGTTGTATCCTCAGCACCTAGTATAATGTGGGGTACATAGTAGGTGCTTAATAAAAACTTGCTTGCTCTATTGATTTTGTTAATTGTTAAAAGGCTTTGTGCTGATATACTGCTATAATAAATGGAATCCAGCCAAGGCTCTAACATAAGAAAAGCAGAATTTTTTTAAAAATTGTCAAAATAAGTACTAAGTTGTATTTCTCAAATTCATCACATTAAATCAGGTTCTTGAAGTCCAAAAATTCCATTGCCTTTGAATGGATTCATTGTTCTACAACATTCTGTTTAGCCAGATATAAATGGACATCTTTATCAGCTAACAATCATTTTCACAATGTATTAATACATTAGCTAGCTAGCTCTAAATGGTTTTCTGAATTGGGACAGAAGTGATTTCTAAATTAAAATTCTTTTTATACTGGCTATAAATTGTATTTGTGTAGTATTTAGGAGGGGAAGCTTTAATGAGATAAATAAGGGTATATATAATAAACACATTTCAATAACAAAATATATAGTATAGGGTTATCCTCAAAGTTTTAGTCTTTAAGCTGTAATAGCTTAAGACAACACAAAGACATTTGGTAACTCTGTAAAATAACTTAAGAGTTTTGAAATTTAAGCAACCATTATCTTACCAAATGGTTATGGTACTATATTGTAAACACATTATTACAAAACTTGACCATTTTTGTAGAAAATTATGTTATAGGTAGTATTTTTGCCAGGTGAATCTTCATTTAATGCACTTGTTTGTAAAAGCTGAATTTTCCGTGTAGCTGTATAGGCATTTGCAGTATATTAAATAAAACAAGTAAATTTTTTATTTATTTTTTTCTCCTACAAGCCATTGTGTTAGAATGCAAACTAGTTATAATGTATTAAACAAGACATTTCTAAAATATATGTCTTAGGTTTTGGAGATAGATTCAGCAACCATTACATATATTTCCAAGAAAATGGAATTTAGTATGAGGATCTAACTAAACATTTTTTGGGGGCCACAGGTTTTGAAAAGTGTTTAAGGAGAGAATACAAGGAGATTAGAAACAATCAATGATAGCAAGGTTAATGGATGTCACTTTTTAAAGGCTTATAAATAAGAGTGATCTACAATGGCATTTCTATATGTTACTAACAAAGCCCAGTAGCAAGAGATAGAGAAATTCCATTTAAAGTAACTGTAGACAATGTAAAATATTTGGGAGTCTACCAGCCAAGACAAACTCAGGAACTAAATGAACACAATTATAAAACACTTCACACAAACGAAGTCAGATCTAAATAACTGGGAAAATACCAGTTGCTCATGGGTAGGCTGAGCTAATATAACAAAAATGACAATTCTACCTAAATTAATATACTTATTCAGAGCCATACCAACCAAACAAAATTCATCTGGAAGAACAAAAGGTCTAGATTATCAAGGGAATTAATGAAAAGAAATGCAAGGGAAGGTGGCCGAACTGTAGCAGATCTAAAACTCTATTATACAGCAACAATCATCAAAACTACTTGGTACTGCCTAAGTAATAGAGTAGTAGATCAGTAGAATAGGTTAGATATACAAGACACAGTAGTCAATGACTACAGTAATCTACTGTTTGATAAATCCAAAGACTCCAGCTTCTCAGATAAGAATTCACTATATGACAAAAAATGCTGGGAGAACTAGAAAACAGTATGGCAGAAACTAGACACAGACCAACATTTTACATCATATACAAGATAAGGTCAAAATGGGTACATGATTAGACATAAAAGGTGAAACTATAAGTAAATCAGGAGAGCAAGGAATAGCTTACCTGTCAGAGTTATGGAGAATGGAAGAATTTATGACCAAACAAGAAATAGAGAACATTATGTAATGCAAAAATACTTTTGATTACATTAAATAAAAAAGTTTTTACTTAAACAAAGCCAATGCAATCAAGATTAGACAGGAAGCAGAAAGCTGGGAAACAATTTTTACAGCCAGTATCTCTGATAAAGGCCTCATTTCTAATATATATGGAGAAATGAATCAAATCTATAAGAATACAAGTAATTCCCCAACTGATAAATGGTCAAAGGATATGAACAGGCAGTTTTCATATGAAGAAATTAAAGCTATCTATAGTCACATGAAAAAATGCTCTAAATCACTATTGATTAGAGAAATGAAAATTAAAACAACTCTGAGGTACCACATTACACCTATCAGATTGACTAATATGACAAAACAGGAGAATGATAAATGTTGGAGAAGATGTGGGAAAACTGGAACACTAATGCATTGTTGGTGGAGTTGTGAACTGATTCAACTATTCTGGAGAGCAATTTGGAACTATGCCAAAGGGCTATAAAACTGTGCATACCCTTTGATCCAGCAATACCACTACCAGGTCTGTATCCTAATTAAATCATAAAAAAGGGAAAAGGAGCCCTATGTACAAAAATATTTATAGCAGTTCTTTTTGTGGTGGCAAGGAACTGGAAATTGAGGGGATGTCCATCAACTGGAGAACAGCTGAACAAGCTGTGGTATATGAATGTAATGGAATACTATTGTTCCATAAGAAATGGTGACCAGGCCAACTTCAGAAAACCCTTGAAAGACACGAACTGATGCTAAGTGAAGTGAGCAGAACCAGGAGAACACTGTAATAGCAATACTACGCAATGACCAACTTTGTGAGACTTAGCTCTACTGAGCAATGCAATGATATTCTAAGACAATTCCAAAAGACTCATGATGGAAAATGCTATCCACATCTAGAGAAAGAACTTTGGAGTCTCAATGCAGATCGAAGCATATTATTTTCTCTTTTTTTGTTTTTTCTTTCTCATTGTTTTTCCCTTTTGTTCTGAGTCTTCTTTCACAAAATGACTAACGTGGAAACAATGTTTAATATGATCATACATTATAGCCTACATCAGACCGCATGCTATCTTGGGGAGTGGGAAGTGGAGGGAGGGGGGAGAAATTTAGAACTCAAAATCTTATAAAAGCAGATGTTGAAAAATAAAAAATTCATTTTTTAAAAAGTGATATAGTATTGAAAATGAAGGCATCTTTGTCTTCAATTAGGGAATGCTTTGTGACAATCTTTCAGCTTTAAAAAGGCATTTTATTTTAAAATGAAAAAAAATTAGTAAATCTTTTCAGATACTATTCGAAGGTTTAGAGAGAATAACTTTAGAGATTTTCATCTTCAGGATCACTGCACCTACAGAAATTAAAATTAAATTGGGGGAAAAAGTACAGCAACAGAAGAAAAATTATTTTTATAAGGGCAACTTACCTTTTCAAAAGGAATGATTTCATGAATTCAAAAGAAGTAAATATAACACACAATTAGAACCTGGGGTCCCAAACTCTCCCAGTGGTCTCCAAAGTGAGGTCTATCTGTGGCATGAATCCAATGGATGTGTGATCAACCAATAAGGAGATGGGAAAACTGATCATATCCTACCATTACCATGATAACAAATCATGGCATTGGTCTCCACCATGCCTCATATTCCTATCCTCCTCATAGCCCTTCACATTCTCTCAACTTTGCCCCCTCCCACTGCTAAGCAAGTTCTCAATATCCCAATTCTGATAAAGGCACTGCTCCTGGAAACAAGTTATAATCTAATGGCTGACAAAGTGCCTACAGCAATAGCTGTACCAGTGGCACTAGGAAAACTATTCCATCACACCAAGTATACTTCACCTATCCCTTATTCACCTTCTGAATGCAGCATCTGCCTAAGCCTGAGAGAGAAGCATTCTGTTTTAGGTCAATGAATAGTAAGTTAGGTTCCAGCAGAGGAACCAAGAGAGTGAGTAGAGAAAGTACCCCTCTATGCTCTCCCAATATTCTCATACAAACAATTTAAAAATAATGCATTCAAATTAAATTCTGGAGTGGCAGAGCCAACATAAGGTCAGAGTGAGACATTCTTCTAGCCCAGGACAATTGAAGGGTTTGGAAAGAGAGATCTGTGACAGAGGAGTGAAGGTTGATGAGGAGCTGAGGAGCCCACATGGATGAAAGACCAGTAGTGGAACCAGGTGGAACTATAGGAGCTGTCAAGCCATAAATGGTAAGGGAACCTGACAACTGGTTAGAAAGAGATTAAAGAGGACCCTTGTGGTAGCCCTGGACACAGGACCAGACACTGTTTGTCAACTCTATTGCCTATCTCACTTCTGGGTTATAGTTCAAGGACAGAGAGGGGCTCTTTCCAGTCAAGAGGGAGTGGAAGGAATCCCTGAGGGACAGTATCTCTTTTGATTCCAAGGGATCAGGGGACCTGAAGAACAGTATCACTTTTGGGCCCAATGGAGCAAAGGCCCTGGGGAGTAGTACTGATTGAAATCCCAAGGGATATGAGGCTGTTCCTGGTTAATAATCAGAGTCAAGACCAGGAAAGCAGTGACCACAGCTCTCCCCAGATCACCCCACGTTGGAAGTACTGAAAACTTCCAAACCCTCAAAATCTGATGCTGGACCTGCCTGGAAACCCTCAGAACTAGCTCTGAAAACAGCAGCATGAAAAAGCCTTAAGCCTAAAACAACGCACCTGAAAGAAATCATTCAAATACTATGTAGCACCAGTGAGGATCACACAAAATTTAGCAGCTACCATGTTAAAGGACTAGAGAATTTGGAATATGATATTCTGAAGGCAAAAAAGCTGGGATTACCCACCAAAACGTAGTATAATCCTTCAAGGGAAAAAAATGGATATTTAAAGAAATAGAGGACTTTTAAACATTCCTGATAAAAAGACCAGAGCTGAAAAGAAAACCTGACTTTCAAATACAACTCAAGAGAAGCATAAAAAATTAAGTATGAAAGAGATATCATAAGGGACTAAATAAGGTTAAACTGTTTGCCCTTCTATATAGGAAGGTGATATATGTAACTTCTAAGTAATTTATAATCATCAGGGTAGTTGGGTGGATTCAATAGAGAAAGAAGGCATGGGAATGAGGCGTGTATGTTGGAATGAGGGGAAAAAATAGGCAAGAAAGAGGGATGCCCTGGGAGAAGAGGAAAAGGAGACAAAGAACAGGGAAAAGTATCTTAAATGAAAGAGGCGCACAATGAAGAGCTTTTAAAACGGAAGGAAAAATGGTAGGGAGGGGGAAGGCAATGCTTGAACCTCATTCACATCTAAAATGGCTCAAAGTAGGAAAATATATATACATAATCAAGTGGCAATAAAAATCCAACTTACCCAACAGGGAAGTAGGAGGGGAAGAGGATAAAAGAAAAGGTGGGTAATAAAAGGGAGAGTAGATAAAAGAGGGCAGTGGTCAGAACCAAAACAGAGGTTAGGGGAGGGACAAGACAAAAAGAGAGAAAGGAGGACAAACAGAACAAAATAGGATAGAAGGAAATGCAGTTAGTAATAATAACTGTGGGTGTTAATAGGATGAAATGACCTATAAAAATAAAAAAGCACAGAGTAGAATGGATTAGAAACCAGAATTCAATATATATTATCTACAAGAAACACACTTGAAACCAAAAATACACACAGAGCTAAAATAAGGGGCTGGAGTTGAATCAATTATGCTTCAGCTCATGATCTGAGATAAAGCAAAAGCAAAAATAGTCTTTAATAAAATGGATAAGCAGGAATATTATATCTTGCTAAAAGGCACCACAAACAATTAAGTAATATCAATACTAAACATATATGTATCAAATGGCATAGCATCCAAATTCTTGATGGAAAAGTTTAATAAATAACAGGAGGAAGAAGATAGTCTCAGAGCCTGATAAATCCAACCATTAAACAAGTAAGAAAGAAGTCAGGGAGATAAATACAATCTTAGGAAAGTTAGATATGATAGACCTTGAGAGAAAACTGAATGGGAATAGAATGGAATATACCTTTTTCTCAGCTGTACATGGCACCTTCACCAAAACTGACAATGTATTAGGGCACAAAAATCTCACAACCAAATGCAGAAAAGCAGAGATATTAAATGCATTCCTTTCAGAATATAATACAATAAAAGTTATATTGAATAAAGGCCATGGAAACATACATTAAAAATTAATTAGAAACTAAATAATCTAATCTTAAAGAATAAGTAGGAACAAATATAGAAAGAATCAATAATTTCATTAGAGAATTACAACAATAAGTCAATACTTCAAATTTTGTGGGATGTAGTCAAAGCAGTACTTAGGGGGAAAATCTATATCTCCAAAGGTATATATCTATAAAAGAAAGAAAGAGCACATCAATGAACTGGGCACACAACTAAAAAAACCACAAAAAGAATAAATTAAAAACCCCCAATTAGAGACCAAAATAAAAATCCTGAAAATGAAAGGAGAGATGAATAAAACTGAAAGTTATATTAAAAAAAACACCACAGTGAACCAATACATAAAACCAGGAGCTACTTTTATGGGGAAAAAAGCAATAAAATACATAAAGCATTGGTTAATTTGATTTAAAAAAAAACAAATTACTAATACTGAAAATGAAAAGGGTAAATGCACCGCCAATGAAGATAAAATTAAAGCAATTATTAGGAGTTATTTTGCCCAAACTATATGCCAGTAAAAATGAAATTGATAAATACTGACAAAAATATAAACTGCCCATATTAACCTAAGAGAAAACAGAATACTTAAGAGAATAAGCCCTCAGTGAGCTCCCTAAGAAAAAAATCCCCAGGAAAAGATAGATTCACAAATGAATTCTACCAAACATTTAAGGAACAATTAATTCCAATACCATACAAACTATCTGAACAAATAGGTAAAGAAGGAATCCTAATTAGTTTTATGGGAACAAATATGGTTTTGATACCTAAACCGGGGAGAGCAAAAACAGAGAAGGAAAACTATAGACCAATTTCCTTAATGAATATTGATACAAAAAATTCAAATAAAATACTAGCAAGAATATAGCAACATATCACAAATGAGATTTATATCAGGAATGCAAGGTTAGATCAATATTAGGCAAACTATTAGCATAACTGACCATATCAATAACAAAAATAACAAAAATCATATGATTATATTAACTGATGCAGAAAAGGCCTTAGCTAAATACAATAGCCATTCCTATTAAAAACACTAGGAAGAACTGGAGTCAATGAAACCTTCTTAAGATGAAAAACAGTACTTACCTAAAACTAAGAACAAGGGTTATCTGCAATGGGGATAAACCTGAAGCCATTCCAGTAAGATCAGGGGTAAAGTAAAGATGTCCACTACCACAACTATTACTCGATATTGTACTAGAAATTCTAGCTATAGCAGTATGACAAGGAAAAGAAATTGAAGGAATAAAAATAGGCAAAGAAGAAACAAAACTATCAATCTTTGCAAATGATACGATGATATATTTAGAGAACCCTAGAGAATCAACTAAAAAACTAGTTGAAACAATTACAACTCTAGCAAAGTTGCAGGATATAAAATAAACCCAGATAAATCATCAGCATTTCTATATATAACCAACAAAGTCCAGCAGGAAGAGATAGAAAGAGAAATTCCATTCAAAATAACTGCAGACAATATAAAATACTTATGAGTCTACCTGCCAAAACAAACTCAGAGATTACATAAAAACAATTCCAAAACACTTTTCATACAAATAAAGAAAGACATAAACAACTGGAGAAATATAAATTGATCATGGGTACAGAAAGTCAATGATAATAAAAATGACTATTCTACTAAGTTCATTCACTTATTGAGTGCCATACATAAAATACTGCACACACTAACAGCAATACTGTAAGGATGATCAACTGTAAAAGACTTAACTACTCTGATCAAGACAATCCCATAATGAAAAATGCTATCAACTCCAGCAAGAGAAGTGATGAACTTTGATTGCAGATTGAAGCATACTTTTAAAAATTTCTTTATTTTTCTAGTTTTATTTCTTTGCGTTTTCTTTTGCAACCAATATGGTTTGCAATATGGCCTATATGGAAATAAGTTTTACATGACCTCACATGTATAATCTACATCAAAGTGCTTGACTTCTCAAGGAGGGGAGAGGGGCAGGGGGAAGGGAGAGGATTTGGAACTCAAAATTTTATAAAATGATTGTTAAATTTTTTTTTACTTGTAATTGGGAAATACTTAACAAAATAAACAAAAATATATATTTTTAAAATAGTGAGAGTTCTGTCCCCTTTTCATTTTGGAAGGGTCAGAGTAAGTTCCACATGATGAGTTGGGAACTTCATGGGAGATCTTTTTAGATGATCTGCCCACCCTATACTGCTCTGCCCTCAATCCCAAATTCTTCTGTGTTTCCCTCCTCATCATTTCTCTCCAGCCTCTTAATTGGTCTTCCTGACTTAAATCCTTTGTCCACACAGCTGCTAAAGTGATTTTTCCTTAAGATCATACCACTCTCCTATTCAAATTCTAGTGATTCCCTATTAACTCCTTGATCAAATATTTCATCTTTACGTTTATTTCTATTTTTGTGTAAGTTTCATAAACTAAATGATAATTATTACAATAGAATATATGTAAAATTTACATAATATACACACATTGGAGATGTATACTTTAAATTATTTTACTGATACAAATACATGTGGGGCATCATTTTGCTTCAGCAACCCATGTGGGAACTAAGTAAAAAACTAAAACACAAACTAGCGCCGCCCACACAAACTTCCACTGAGGGGGCAAGAAAAAATGAGGGAGTGGGAAGGGCGGGTTATTTGTACCTATTTTGAAAAGTGTTAAAGCTACTTTATTTCCAGATGTATAAACTCACATTCCCTTACTAGACCAGTAGGGAGATAGTAGTAACAGAGGACACATTGTGAAAAGTAGTCTACACAATTAATCTATGCATTTTATGTGAAATTCATCACATCATTTTAAGTACACCATAGTAAGAACGCTATTCCAGTGAACTCAATAAAGAAATATTTTAGGCACCTTTACCTCAATTATATAATGTAATGGCAGCCCTAAAATTACAATTGTCAGCTTATGTTTTGGTCTAGTTAAAAAGCCACTAAATATTGTCATCCTCAAAATGAGGATCAATGATTCTTTCTATGCACATTCTGAAATACTAAAATAAAAGAAACAATATTTTTTCAAACTGGCTAATTCTGCTTCCTTTCATTCTCTTCCTTGAGTCAGTAAAGCTTTATAACATGTCAGACATATTCAATAACTAAAATTATTCAACTAAAATCTATTTCTCAACCAAGGAATACTACTACTGGTCATTTCCTAATTCATAAAAATTAAAGCTATCCCATGTACTTCAAAGTGCTGTGTAGCTTCAGAGAAAAGATGCTACCTAAATATAGCTAGGTGGCACGGTGGACAGAGCACTGGGCTTAGAATCAGCAAGACTCTTTCTGAGTTCAAATCTCATCTTAGATAATAACTGTGTGACCCTGGGCAAGTCACTTAATCGCATTTGCCTCATTTCCTCATCTGTAAAATGAGCTGGAGAAGGAAATGGCAAACCACTTCAGTATTTTTGCCAAGAAAACCCCAAATGGGGTCACAAAGGGTCGAACAAAATACAAAACAAGACTGCATTTACAATTGGGGTATTTTCCTAGCATTTGATTGGCTTCTACTAATCATAAAACCATGCTGACTGGGTCAACTATAAGTTTATGTTACAAGATCTCAAATGGGCCCTCACTGTAGCAAGACAATCACTTTATATCTCCTAGGCACATTCACCAATCCATTCACCACAGCAGTTTTTCCTCAATCTTTCTATTCCTTCTCAAAAATTGCCATACCTTCCTCTCCTTCTCCCTCTCTGAGCTGAGAACTTTCACTGAAAAAACTGAGGCTATCTGCAGAACTCGCTCTTTTCCTCTGTTCATCTTACATCATTCAGCTATCAGCTATCTTTTGCAACTATCTCCTTTATACATTTTTTCATGAAGTGGTGGCCTTTCTCTTTTCTAAGGCAAACACTCTTTACATGTACAGGTGGTTCCATTGCATTCTGTCTTCTCTAGCAGATAGCCTCCTCCATCATCATCTTCTAGTTGTCGGATCCCTCCTTTTCAGTCTCCTTTGTTGGTCTTGTTTGTTGACCATGAGAGTCACCTCTTCTGTTTTCTATCACTGGCATTTCAATTAGTGATCTCATCAGCTCTCAAAGTTTCAATTATCATCTCTACGCAGATGAGTCAGATCTACTTGTCCAGCTTTGCAATCTCTACCAACATCCAGTTTCGTATCTCCAACTGTCTGCTGGACGTCTCAATATGGATATCTTGTCAATCAATATGTCCAAAACCATACTCCTTATCTTCCTCCCCACCCCCAAACACTCCACTTTGCCTAACTCCCTTACTATTGTCAATAGTACCACCATCCTCCCTACCACCCAAGCTTGAAACCTAGGTACCAACCAGTCTCTTGCCAAGGCCCATCAATTTTACAGAATTTTGTAACTTTTCTCATCTGATTCTGCCACCATCCTGGTACAGGCCCTCATCATATAATGCTGGACTACTGTAATAACCTCTCCCTACTCCAGTCTATCCCTCCACTCAGCTATCAAACTGATCTTCCTAAAAAACATTTCATACTTTTATTCAATAAATTCCAGTGGATTCATATTACCTCAAGAATAAAAATAAATCCTCTGTTTGACTTCTAAAACCTTTTATAACCCAACCCTTCCTACCTTTCTAGTCTCCTTATGCCTTCCACATGCTCTGCAATCCAGGAATCGTTTCTATTCATTGTACACAAAAACACCATATCCTGACTACATGCATTTTCTCTGGTAGTCCTCTATGCCCAGAATGCTCTCTCTCTCCTCATCTCTACCTCCTAATTTCCCTGGCTTACTTCAAATCTCAACTCAAGTCTCACCTTCTGCAAGATGCCTTTCCAAATCTTCCCTTAATCTTAATGCTTTCCCCCTGAGAATATCCTAAATGTATAGCCTATTTACACATAGTTGTCCACATGCTGTCTTCCAATTACATTGTGAGCTTTAGAGCAGGGAATATTTTGGGTTTTTTTGTAACCTGGCTTCTAACCTTATCATTCAACTGAAACTGCTCATTCCAAAGTTACCAATGATTTCTCAATTGTCAAATCTAATGGTCCTCTGCTCGATTATTGCCTTTAATGATCTCTCTGCAGCATCTGGCACTGCTGACTTCTTCCTTTGGAACATTTTCTCCTCTCTGCATTTTCCTGACTTTCTTCTCTCTTGAAAGTCTCCCAGCCTGTCTGACCACTGCTTCTCAGTCTCTTTTGATGGATCTTCATTCAAGTAAGAATACCTTAACTCTGAGTGCCCCGCAAAGCTCATTTTGGGTCCTCTTCTCTTTTCAATCCTATGCTTTCTTACTTGGAATTTTTTCGCTAGCTACCCTAACTCCACCTACCTCCTCCCAAACTTCCCTACTACTACTGAGGGCACTGCCATTCTTCGTTTTCCAAGTTCTCAACCTTGGTATCATCTTCAACTCCTTTCTTTAGCACCCCCTACATATCCAATCTGGGGCAGTTAGATGACTCAGGGGACAAAGTGCCGGGCCTGGAGTCAGGAAGACCTGAGTTCAAATCTCATCTCAAACACTACCAGCTATGTGACCTTGGGCAAGTCACTTAATCTCTGTTTGCCTAAGAGGCAGTTAGGTGTCAGTGGATAGACTGCTGGACCTGGAGTTAGGAAGACCTGAGTTCAAATACAGCCACTTACTCACTATGAGACCGTGGGCAAGTCATTTAACCTTGGTTTACCTCAATCCACTGGAGAAGGAAATGGTAAACCACTCTAGTACCTTTGGACAGTATGGTCCATGGAATCACAAAGAGTCAGACATGACTGAATGACTTAACAACAACAATAACATATTCAATCAGTTGCCAAATCTTATAATTTCTTTACCTTTAACTTTCCTCAAATAGATTCTCTTGTCTCTACTAGCACTGCCACCATTCTATTATGGGCCTTTTGTCAGCCCTTGCCTATACTACTGAAGCAGCCTTTTATTTAGCCTTCCTTCTTCAAGTCTCTCCTCACCCCAAGCCACCTTCCACACAGTTGTGAAATTCATTTGTCCAATGTGTAGATCTGAACATTTCCCTCCTCCCTACCTTCTACCCAAGGAACTCTAGTGGCCCCCAGTATCTCCAGGATCAAATATAAACTGCTGTCTTTAGCATTTAAAGCTTTTCATAACTTGGTACTAATCTACTTTTTCTACTCTTCTTACATTCTACCTCCATGTACTCTAAGATCCAGCCATACTGCCCAACATGCTGTTCCTTGCATGAAACACTCCATCCTCCTGTTTCCATGCCTTTGCCTTGGCTATTCACTGTGCATGGAATGCTCTACCACCCACCTTCTGATGCTTAAAACCCCCAGCTTCTTTTAAGACTCAGCTGAAGGGCTACCTTCTCCTGGAAATCATACTCCCAGAGCTCGACACAGTGACTGGCACATATTAAATGTAAATAAATAATTTTTGATTAACTGTAGTTTGACAGTTACTCAGACTCATAGCATCCGGGTTTACAGGGTGTGTTTGTGTTTCCAAGCACATAACAGACACATTCATACAAGTGAAAAATTTCATGAAGTAGCACTGTAGGATATATCAAGAAAGTTACATCATACATACAGGGTATACAAGTTACTATACCACCAGTGGTAGCAAATCCAGAACATACCACACTCCTAAGATAATGACCTGGATAGAACTCTTCCTCTGTGTTTGCTGTTGCTGCTTGCTCTCCCATAAGCCACTGAAATGGCTAACACCATTAGACTGTGAGCTGTCTTCTCCACTGAGTTGAGGCTACTACTCATTCTGGCATCTTCCTGAGCTATACTCCACTGGAGTCTTCACTGCATCACAACTGTAAGCACTTTTAGTTTATAGGCTCAGGTCTTTTCCCACTACTTTGTGATTATAGATGCCAGTCGGGCCAACCAAGCCAACTAGCTAACGAAGTCTCTAGGCATTTAAAGCTCACTTTTGAATTGAACTACTCTGCTGTTCATAAAGACTTTCAGTTTGAATTCTTATTTGAGTATGGGTCAGAAAATTCTTTTTAACTCTAGCAAACATTTAGATGCTAGCCTAGATTCCTGTAAACCAGCTGTGGAGAGTGGTCTAGCCTGGGTCCATGTAGATTACTTTAGTAGTAAGATTGAAAAGGGATAGGCGGAATTGTAGGAGCCACTGGCATCTACCCTACCTCCCCCACAGCAACCAATTGCTATATTCTTTAGATGTTTAGCAAAATTGTAATAATTAATGAAAATATTATACTCTCAACTGTATACCTGCAAAAGAGTTAATTATACTTATTTTCTAATTAGCATCCTATTAGGATGCTGGTTCTTTACATTAGGAAATAGAACTAAAATAAATCATTAGGACTCTCTCATTCTAATTTTAAAATGAGAAAAAGAAAATCTGATTAATTTGGATATAATTTACTATTTATAATGCAATTCTACTAAATTTATATAAGAAATAAATAGAAATCTACTAACAGTAAGAAATGGTTAACTTACATAGAATCACAGATTCTTAGTGTTGGAAGAGAGTTACAAGGCAACTAATCTACCTTTGAACTCTATCAATATGAAAAGCTCTAAGTTTAATCTATGTTGTTGTTCAGTTGTTTCCGTCCTGTCTGACTCTTCGCGACCCCACTGGGGGTTTTCTTGGCAGAGATACTGAAGTGGTTTGCCATTTCCATCTCCAGCTCATTTTACAGATGAAGAACCTGAAACAAACAAGGTTAAGTGACTTGCCCTGGGTGACACAGCTAGTAAGTGTCTGAGGTCACATTTGAACTCAGAAAGATGAGTCTTTCTCCAGGTCCTGCACTCTATCCACTGTGCCCTTAATCATAAGTAGGTCTTGTGAAATATAAATTTTATATTAAGAGTATAATTTAAAACCACATAAATTCTAACATAATTCTCACTTAGCAATTATACTCTTCAGTCACAGAACACTTCATCTGAGGCTCTCAAAAGGCTTCAAAAATTAATTTACATATGATGTGTCTTATGAAGTATACTATTATTAACCTTTTTGTATAGAGAAGTAAACAGGCACGAAGAAGCTAATTAATGTTTCCAAGGCCACCTAACAAGTCATAAAGGTGGAAATCAAATCTTTGAATCTCTACTTAGTCATTTTCTTTATAACCTTTATATATTGTTGCCTTCCAGTTACAACACATTCCACATTAAACAAGACAATGCCTGTTTTGGAAGAAGATAATGAAAATTCAGATGTAAATAAAAGTTTAATCACTGGGTTTATTAAATAACAGTAAAATTCTATAATCAGCCTAGCATATGAGTACAGAGATCACATGGATCACGTCTCTCTGCTGCAATGGTGTACGTGCCAGATTAAGGCTGAGACATGATGAAAAACCAGCACAGGAGACAATTTAAGTTAAAATCTGTATGGACAAAAAAATGCCATTTACTTGTACTAAGGAGATTTATTAATATACATAGAGTTCAAAGTAGCTACCAACTGATTTTAAACACATTACAAATAGGACAATTTAACCACAAATGCAAATCAGTTTGGCAAAACTTCAGAAGAAAACTGTCTCATAGATAGTAACAGGAATGTAGCCACATTAATCACATTTCATTCTGACAACCTTCATCACATTACAGATAAGCTATAAGAAGTTTAATATTTTTTTAAAAATATCTAAAAATAATTAAAATTCACCAAATCTTATTCCATAAATCCACGTGTTCAGCATTTACATATTTGCAAAATCCTTTACAGTCACTGTGAAACTAAAAAGCCAAAGCAATCCATTTAGAGAAACGACAGCAAAAAATAACTGAAAAATAGATCAACTAAGATATAATACTATATAAAGGAATAAATGACAAAAAATCTCTAGGAAAAAAATAAACTGAAAAAACTATTGATGTAGAATTTTCTCTTACTTGCTTATTCAAGACAGATCCTTCACTCCTAAATAGAACTATCCTAATATTCAGCATCAGTTTAGACTACCAGATGACCAACATGCCAATCTAATTATGGATCTTTTCAGAGTATACACTGGTATCTAATGCAGAGCTAAAAGCAGCCTGCTGCTATTAGGAAAAGGCCAAGAAGATTTTGGGGGTGGAGACTAAGTAACCAAGCCAAATTGGTTAACTCCTACAGAATCATGAAAGTTCACATAATTTTTTTTGGAGGAGAAGCAGGGTCTGGATGTATGACCTAACTGATGCTGAGAACTCCTGTTGTGGAGCCTTATACATAGTCTTTTTTTAAAAATTGTTACAATATATAAGAAAAGATACTTTTTGTATCAGGCACTTCCAGAAAAGTGCAAACAAAGGAATGTACTTGCCACTAATCAATTTCACAGAACAAAAAGGATAGTACTACTGATTTCTATTCATTCAAAAACAGATATTTTTAAAAGTCTAACCATGCTACTTCCCCTGCTCGAGGAACTTTAATGTATTCCTACAGCCTCTGGGAAAAACACACACTATTTAGTTTGACATTTACAGGTCCTTCACAACCTGGCTTCGGACTTTTTCCAAATTTGATGCATATTTACTCCCCTTCATAGATTCTACTATCCAGCCAAGGTGGCCTACTTGGGTGTTCCTGAATTTAACCATTCTCTGCCTTCATGGCTTTGCACAGGCTTTCCTCATGCCTAGAAGGCACTTCCTTATTATAAATGCTACCTTAGAGACTCTGAAGAAGAGCCAGATCTCCACCAGGAAACTTATCCTGATCCTTTTTTGTTAGTGCTGGCTCCCTCCTAAAATAATCTGGTTTACCCTGGACTTCTTACAAGGGTCTCTTCCCTTCCCCAAGGCTAAAAGTCAGTATCTTGAGGTACTTCTTTTGGGCTGGTCTCTATCTATCCAGAGCTGTAATTTCATTGGTACAGGGAGCTCTTGTGAAGAAATTCTATCAGTGTAGAAAAGTAACTATTTTGCAGTTTTAAGGGTGTTGACTGGGTTTCTTGAAGATTAAGTGCCTTACCCAGTGGCCCAAGATGGCCTTCCTAACTGTGAAGTCAGCTTTCTATTCATTACATAACAGACACATCTCACCTTGCACATGAAAGGTTGCTTGTTGGACTAAGAGGCCTAACTATTATATGTATTCCATAATAATCCTTAAAAAGGAAGATAATTTGAAATCACAAAGGTGTGGAGGTGACCTGGGGTTTTTGAAGGGAATTCCAGGAGAGGAAAATCTCTGTAGATTCTATCATTCTGGAGAAGCTTCAAATAGTGTTGGGAATGGACTCTTTCTACTTTCTGTGGACCAGCTTAGCTAAGTGTACAAAGAAATGGCATATGACTAGTAGGATGGATATTTGATGATGAATCATTTTGACCATGATAACAGATGAAATGAAGCAAACTACAAATATAAAATCACATGTGCACCAATTATGTTTGACTTAACCAAGCTAGGAAATTACCTGATAGGAGTAGGTTGGAAAATTATCATTAGGATATCACTTAATATCTGCAGAGCAGCAAACAGTATCATCATCACCTGAAAGAATTAATGCTCTCTCTAGTGATTCTCAAGGAAGCTACTGGAGACCACAAGAATACTATGGTATATAGAAAATTTAAAATGTTTATTTGGGATTCACTTGTATCAAGGTTCTTAACTAGTATACAGAGAAATGGAAAAGATGAATGACTTACAGTAACCCTAATACTGAAAATTCACCAACAAGGTCTAAGAACACTGAGGAAACTTTCATTCTGTGAGGTAAAACATTCCTTGGTTTCAAACCAAGAAGTGAGGATGAAACGTAATGGGGACAAATATAAGTCTTGCCCTTAGGCTGAAAAATTTAACAGTGCAATCTTGGCAGGACTGTGTTTAATATGAGGCACAGTTTAAAAGGATCACTAACAAAGGGGTAGTGTGTCCTAAGGAGAGTGAAGAGAATGGTTAGGAATCTGTAAACTGAGGTTTAGTGTAGAAATAGAAGACTTCTGAAGGTTTGATTATTATCTTTGAAAGATGACTTACTCTTTCCAAAAAGCAGAATGAGAGCGAATGGATAGAAATTATATGGAGGCAGATTTCAAATTAATATAATAGTCTAACACATAGAACTGACCACAGTAGAATGTGAAATAGTAAATATCTAAACTAGGCCACAAAACCTAATTTATTTAATCCTTAATGTACTCAAAGTACAATATTATAATATCTAACCACTATCAGTTAATGATCTTTTTGGGAAAAATGCTTTTCCAAAATTACAAATTGAAACTGTAGATACATATGCTCTGTTATAGAATATAATCACTTTACCTTTTTTTTTTTTACAACTTTATTTGTACAAGTGATTGGAGCTGGCAGGAGTTTTAATTCCCAGCTTTGAACTCAGGCAATAAGCATTTTTAAGAGCTCCCTATATTCCAGGTACTGTGCTAAATGCCTAGATACAAACAAAGGCAAAAATGACAGTTCCTGCTCCCAAGAATTTCACATTCTATTGGGGGAGAAAACTATCTATCTATACAAGATAAATATAGAACATAATCACAGATCTTCCCTCTCACCCTCCTAGCAAAAAACAAAAAAAAAACCATAAATTGAGAACACATAAAAAAGATGAAATAACTATCTCCAAATAATTTAATATAATGTGCAAGTATGGTCTAGGAACTAGAGTGGTGACCTTGAGGAGCTCCCAACACCTTGTATGGTTACCACATCAGTCAGTGAATTTGTCATATTAGCGGTCACCTTAGAAAGCTATGAGGACCTAGCCTTGAGGATATGCTATGATTACAGAAATGAAGGAGCCAAGATAAGTGGAGTTTGGAAACATGGCAATAACAATTCCTTAAGAAGGGGCAAGGGGACAACCACTAAGTAAAAGTGGTCCAAACAGGGTCATCATCGGAGGGATTCCATGCCTTGGACAGTTGAAGGGGAAGAGTACTAAGATCAACTCACCTCTAAAAGTGGAGATTATTAATTTAGATGAATCAATGCACAGATACAGATGATTTCTTCTATTCCTTCTAAAGAACTTCAGGTAATTACTTAGAAAGATCCCTGGGGACTGGTTAAGTTAAACTTCAATTGCTGACTCTGTTCTAGTCCAAACCTTCATTTTACAGATAAGAAAACTGAGGTTCAAAGGGATTAAATTATTTTAGAGAACTTTAGGATTACTCTTGCTGTTGATAAGAGGTATCTACTAGAGAGGAAAACATGCAATCCTCAAAAGTAAAACCTGGGAAAATAAGTAACAGTGGAATATTCTCTTCAATTATTATACAGTTCATTTTAAGAACAAATAATCTTCTTAATACATGTTCCTAAAGAGTCACATACACACAAAATAAATTTTGAAAAACTGATTTCTATTATAAATGCATCCAAAGTGCAATAGAAAAAAGTGACATATGAACCTTCTCTGTGGGATGGTATGAAAAATAAGGAATCTGAAAGTCACAGGTAAGGGGCAGCTAGGTGGTACACTGAGTAGAGCACCAGCCATGGAATCAGGAGGCCCTGAGTTCAAAATCCAGCCTCAGACACTTGACACAGTTACTAGCTGTGTGACCTTGGGCAAGTCACTTAATCCTAATTGCCCTGCCTTCCCTTCTCCGAAACAAAAAAACAAACAAAAAAAAGTCACAGGTGACATATTATGGGGGCAGTTTAAAATGCAAAAATACACCAAGTAAGTCATGTGGCAAGGACAACATAACACAAATGGCCTCTCTAACTAGGAACCTCACAAGACCCAAAATGGCTGCCTGGGGGAGTTAAGAAATCAGTAGTAGGGTTCGTTGGTCTAGGCTTTTGCAAAAGGATTGAAAAAAAGGAAATGAAGAAAGTACATTTTGGTATTCATTTAGATTTGAATTCAATCTTAAAAGGGGAGAGCAGATTCAAGAATACACTATATATATATAAATGTAAGATGTGAGCTGATGTATAAGAATGCTATAGTGAAAACTTTAATAAGGCCAATAATTCTTTTGAAATGTAAATACATACCTTCTAATTTACCTAATTCTCCCTAAATCAAATATTTAATTACCTTGGTAAACCAATAATAATAATAATAATAATAGTTATTTATACAGATTTGAAAAGTGCTTTTCTTATATAATTTGAACTTCATAATAACCATATGAGGGAGGCACAGTATGTATTAATAGCCTAACTTAACACATTAGAAACTGCAGCTTTAAAAAGTTAAGTGGCTTGCTTTGCTCATAAAGATATAGTGTCACAGACATGATATAGCCTCATTCTACCTAACTCCAAGTTCAGCACTCTATCTACTATTCTCATCAATGTGTAAATTCCCTCTAAAGCACAGATAGGAACTTCATTATCTGTGATTTTTATCTTCCTATACATTTTCTCTGGGAGGTCCATCTGACTCTAGATTCCTTAATCTTATGATAATACCAATGTATCGCGTAGAGACTAATTCACTTTCTTTTTTGATCATAAGTTTCCTCACTGATATATTTTACAAAACTTCTTATGCACAAAGCTTTAGTGGTAATATGCTTCAGCATATTTAAATGCGCAATGTCTTTTCATAGTCCGCTGGGTGGTCTGAAATTTTGATTCTTCTGAAATTGTGATATTTCACAATTCAAAGTCATGTTCCTGGAAGCATAGTAATGTTATCAAGATGAGTGGGTTTTACCAATCAATTGATCAATTAAACATTTGCAAAGCAACCAGTATGTGCCAGATTAAGGATGAAACAAGCCCTACTCGCATTCAAATGGAGGAGATAAGTATATATACAAATATATGCAGGATAAAGTTAAAGTGAGTTGGCATATACACATATATATATATATATACACATATATATACATACACACACATACATACATATATGCATATAAAGTAGTTAAAGGTAAGATAGTTTGGGAAAGAGACCACTTGCAGTTTGGGAGGACAGAAAACATTTCAAACAGAAAATGATGAGTGAAGAAGATGATTAGGAAGAAGAGAGCAAGGGGAGGAGGGGAAGATTTTACGTCCAATTTTGGACACACCGAATTTAAAATGTCTACAGGACATCCAATTCAAGTTGCCAATAAATAGTTAGAGATATAAATCTAAGAAACCAGTCTGTAACCTCAAGGAGCTCACAGTATAATGGGAAAAACAACTTGGAAATAACCACAAATATAAAGTAAATGCAAGAATAATTTTCGAAAGGAAGGAAAGATGGTGGTGTTTAAGCTGAATCTTGAAGTAAGCCAGGAAAACTAAAAGCCAGAGTTAGGAACCAAAAACATTCCAGGCAAGGGAAACAGCTAGTGCAAAGGCATGGAGAAGAGGAAAAAAAGTGTCTTAATGAAGGAATAGAAAACAGGCCACTGCAGCTGGATCACAGACTTCAAAGAGGAGAATGACGTGTAAGAAGAGCAAAGAAAGGTAGGAAGGGATAACTTTATGAAGAGTTTTAAATGCCTTTTGATCCAATCGAATTGGATCCACTGGGGCCATTCAAATTTAGTGGGTAGGGATTAATGACATGCGTAGACCTACATTTTAGGAAAGTCATTTGGGCAGCTGTCTATCTATCTGAACGCAATAGAGAGAGACTTAAGGCAGGGAGATCAATTAGAAGGCTGCTGCACGCTTGCAGACCTCAGATCATACTATAAAGCAGCTGTAATCAAAATTATTTAGTATTGGTTTAAAAAAAGAGTAGAACAATAGGATCAGTATAGTCAAGAGAATCTGAAAGAATTAACCTTAATAACCCAGTTTAATGAACTCAAACATGAATTGGGGGCAGCTAGGAGGCACAGTGAGTAGAGCACTGGCCCTGGAATCAAGAGCACCTGAGTTCAAAATCCAGCCTCAGATACTTGACACACTTACTAGCTGTGTGACCACCAGCAAGTCACTGATACCCAAATGCTCTGCCCTTCCCCCTCCAAAAAAACCAAACAAACAAACAAACATGAATTGCTTAGGGAAGAATTCTTTTGATAAAAACTGCTGGAGAACCAGGAAAGAGACAGAAAAATTAGGCTTAGACCAACACCTAATACCATATCTGCAAATAAATGAAAAATGTATATGTGATCTTAATATGAAATATCATACTATAAAAAAGTAGACAGAATTAAATAATATATGCCTTTTAAAGCCATGAATAGGAAATGTATTCTTATTCAAACAAGGGACAGAGATAATTACAAAATATAAAATAAATAACTTTGACGGCATGAAATTAAAAAGCTTCTACCCTCCACACTCTCCCCCTCTCCCCGCCCCGCCAAATTTAATGCATTAAGAAGAGAACTAGTTAAATGGGGGGAAAAATCTTTGTTGGAGTTGTAAGAAGATAGAGACACTACATATTTGGCAAAGCTATGAATGAGAACTTTAGGAAAACAATTTAGAATTATGCAAATAAAGTGATTAAAATATGCATATCCTCTAACCCAGAGATTCCACAACTAGGCATAAAAGTCAAAGAGATCATTGATAAGAAGAAAGTCCTCATTTTATACCAAAATATCTATAGCAGCATTTTATGTAGAAACAGGAACTGGAAACATAGTAGAGAACAGGAAACAGTAGAACATAGATGACCATCAACCGGAGAATAGCTAAATAAACTGTGGTACCAGAATGTAATGGAATATATCACTATGCTTTAGTAAATAACAAATACGATGACTTGATCTGATGCAGAATGTAGCAAGCAGAACCAAGAAAATACTTAATACCTTACTACAATGTAAATGGAAAGAACTACCACAGAACAATCAAAAATGAATGTTACAAAATTAACATGGCTCTCATAAAGCAGATAAGACAGAAGGTTGGAAGTCTACACTATGCATATATTTCTTCAGAATTTTTTGAAGTACTGACTAGTTTTCATGATTTTTTTTTCTCTTCTTACTCTCTTACTTTACTTTCAAAAATACTATTTGCTATATTGGATGTCTCTTGAGGGTGAGGGAGGGTACTAGGAGAAATTCTGGTGATGCAAAAATCATCAGTGACACTTTTTTAAAGCTATTGCAATAGTTTAGGAGACAAAGAGGGTCTGAATTAGAATAGTGGCTGTGTGAGTAGAGAGAAGGGGATTTATATAGAGAAGTAGTGAAGTTAAAAATAACAAGATTTGGCAATGGATTGTATATTTGGCATGAGGGAAAATGAGGGGTAAAGGATGACACTAAGAACAGAAGAGACAGTGGCAGTAATACAAAGCAAACCAGCTCTGCCATACCTCACAGCTAGTAAATTGGCAAAGATTTTAAAAAATGCAAATGGTTAAAGTTCGAATGGTGGTGAAAGGATAGGCATGCTAGTATAGTGCTGGTAGAGCTGTAAATTAATTGGTCCAATAATTAGCTGACCCACCCTCCTGGGAAGCAATTTATGGAATTATGAAATGGAGTGACTACAATGTCCACATTCTCTGATGCAGAGATTTCTCTGCTAGGCATATACCTCAGGGAAGTAAAAGATGAAAAGAAAGTGCTCATAGACACGGCAAGGTATTTATAGGAACACTTCTGGTACTAGCAAAGAAGGAAAAAGTAGATGCCTATTGATTGTGATTGAACATGAATACCTTGGAATATTATTCTCCTGTAAGAAATGAATAGAGACAAATATGGAAACTTATATAAACTGACACAAATCAGAGAAATCAGAAACAGGAAAACAATACACATGACTAGCACAATACAAATGGAAAGAGCAAGGAAAAAAATATCTGAAACTGTGATGACTAAAATTTCCCAAAAGAATAAATAAGTAAAGGCACCTCCATCCTACACTTCTTTGCAGAAGTAGGAGATCAGAAATACAGTCAAAACCCACACTACTAGTCTCAGAAGAAGACATAAGAAAATATACCTCCCTCTCTTCACTGAAAGATATGAGGGTCTTTGGATATGAAACACTTCACCTGTGTTAGATTCAATTAGTGAGATAGTTTTATTTAATGGGTTTTTTTTTCAGTTTTTCACTCTTTGTTAAAAGGGGTGGCTGTTGGGGGGCAGGGGTAGAGAAGATATTTGGACATTAAAATGATATAAAAATAAAATTTGTAAATGTTTTTAAAAAGGATGGGGAAAATCCCTTCACTCTGATCCTGATGTTTGCTTGAACCTTTTATCTAAGAATAAAACCAGCAAAAATGGAAGAAAGGAAAATATAGATTCGATTCAAAATAAAACTTCTGAACTACAGCTCTCCAAAAATTGGGGTTTGGTGCATTTTCTCTGTGGATTAGATTAGCACTTATCAAATGTGTTTTAGAAGGGATTCTTCTTAATATTGACAACAAAAGCCAATAATAATATTTATGTAGTGTTTTAAAATTTGCATAACTCTTTTTAAATATTATCTCATTTTGTCCTCACAACCACCCTGGGGAGTACATGCTGTTATTATCCCCCATTTTACATTTGAAGAAGGTAAGGCAGACAGAGGTTAAATTACTTGCCTGGGGTGAGTGTCTGAGGTCATATTTGAACTCAGGTCTTCCTGACTCTAGGCCCAGTGCTTTCTCTACATGATACAGAGCTGGAAGAAACCTTAGCAACAGTCTAATCCAAACTTCTCATTTTACAAATAATGAATGTAAGGTCTGAAGAGGTTAAATGACTTAACCAAAGTTATATAATTAGCTGTATGTCCCCTAATTTCATATTCCAGGGCTCTTTCCAGCACATCAGTACTTCTCTTGATCTGGGCATAGATTGGACTGGACGACCACTTCTGAGGTCCTTTCCAACAATGAAGGGTATTAACGTGCAGTTTATAACGGTTCAATGTCAGCTTAAGAGGATTCTCCAAATAAATGCCCTGAACTGCTTAACGACTTTACTAATGACTTGGACAAAACAATGGATAGAAAGCTTATTAAATTTGCAGGTGACAAAAAAAATTGGAAAAGACAGTTAACACTGTGGATGATGACTGGGTCAGAATACAAAAAGATCTTGACAGGCAACAAAAGTGAGAAAAATCTAATTTTACAACTGGGCTAAAAAATAAAAGTCAACTTAATGAGGTGAAAGTAGGAAAAGGAAACAGTTGATCTGAGAAGGATCTGGAGGTTTTAGTGGATTCCAAGCTCAACATGTATCAATATGGCCACTAGAAGAATCAATGTGATCTAAGACTACATTAAGCAAGGCAAGGCAGCTAGTTCTACTGCTCTCCTCCCTCTATAACTGGAGTATGATGCTTACTTCTTCTCAATGCTATAATTTGCAAACTACAGCTGGGTAGTATCTAAATCAGGATTACCATTTTTTGTGTCATGTACCTCTCTGGCAATGTGGTGAAACATATGGTACCCTTTTCTGAATAATGCTTTTAAATGCATAAAATACTTAGGACTACTAAACCAATTATTGTGAATTACAGCTATCAAAATATTAAGCAAACAAGTTCACAGACCCCAGGCTTTGAGAAAACCTGAATTAAAAGATCACGGAATAACAGATTTTAAGTTCAAACTCCAATACAGCCCCTTCATTTTCCAGATGAAAAAACTGAGGCCCAGAGAGAGGTTAAATGATGTGTCCAAGTAAGTAGCAGAAACAGAATCTGAACCCAGGTCATCTTACTTGAAATCCAGCACTCTTTCCACTTTACCATGCTGCCCTTAAGATCATCTGAACCCTTTATTTTTACAGATAATGAAACTGAGGCCTAAAGAAGTGAAATTATTTACCTAAAATTACAGAGGTAGAGTGTGAATCTAGATCTTCTAACTAAAAAGCCAGTGCTCCTTCAACTATACCAAAAAAATACCAACAGTTGAGCTATCTAATAATAGATATCTCAGTAGAATGGGCTCTCCTGGGAAGTAGTAGATCACCTATCCCCAGAGGTCTTCAAGGGAAGGCTTGGTCATGATTTCTCAGGAATGTTGCAGTAGGGATTCCTGTTCCTGCCTTAAGACTGACTACTTAAGCTCTGAGATCCCTTTCATTTCTTATATTCTGTGATTCATTATAATTTAACAAACAGTGAAGTTGAGAACCAATTGAAAAATGTGGATTACATTTGTGGCTACATATCTTATCCAACATTATGCTCAAAGACACTTCAAATATTACTCCATATGTTAAAAAACTTATCATAAGGAATCTTAACCTGTGATCATACTCAGAGCACTTCAGTTAAAATTTTACTCATCAAGCTATTGGGGAGCACCATAATGAAAAACACTAAATGCAGTAGTTAAACCACCATACATAATTTTTTTTTAAATGTCCTTTAACCTGCACACATAGGAATAAAATGAGTTAGCAAAAGAGAAAATATAAGAACTCGTTTTTTTTTAACTTAGTGCTCTCTTAATTTCAAAATGCTACTTTGAATTGTCACATTGTTCCAAAATGATGCTTCCTACTCTTAAAAATCCAATTTGGCCTATTTTACTAAAAAAACAAACAAACAAACCGTTCTTTCTTATTCAACACTCACTTTCCTCAGAAGCACCTGAACATGTAGAATTAAAAGGAATAGCTAAACTGGAACTAAAACTGAATAGCTAAAATTAAAAAAATGTGTGTATATGCATATTTGAAAATATATATATATTCTTATATACATATATGGGGTATTCCAAAAGTTTTAGTGTAATTTTACACTTTTAAAGCTTAAAATAGCACTAAGCTTTTGGGATACTCTATATATGCAAAAACTTGAAGTAACTTCTTGAAAACATTATAACTCTCAAAAGAAGTATACCTTGTGTAAAAATTCCAAACTTTAAGTAGACCCATATGGAACGAAGGCTGATGCAATTACCTGCAACATAAGCTCGCAGTCATCTCTTCCAACAAAAATCATTTCTCGTGGCAGCCTGTGGCGGGTGCCTCCACTGCTCACCAAAAACCAGGATGTTAAGCTCATTTTCTGCTCAGCTTCTAAGTCTCTGGCAAGGCTACGTCATCCTGCAGAGAGAGGCAAAGAAAAACACATTGAGATATTTTTAGCTGTAGTCCCTACTCAAAAACCACTGTGAGTATACACATAATAGAATTCAAATAAGTAGTACTCAGTAGCATGTATGTTTCTTTAAATGTCCAGAGGAAATGAAACAAACTATTAGATTAATATTAGTCAAACCAAAAGGTTTTTTGAGAAACTCAATTTAAAAAGAAGGCATTAAAAACAAACAGGCATTCAATACTTGACACAAGGGAAAGTTTTTTGTATACCTCATAACAATTCATAATTGTCACGTGAATTAATGCCAAGATAATACACGTGTCATATATACATCAAGAAATTTCATTGGATAAATGGAATGCAATCATTTTATTCATAATTGGCTATACAGAAAACAAGAAAAAAGTGACACATTTGAAACAGTTTAAACAAAAACAAATGAAATTCTACTTTCTTACTGAAGGATTGGTGAGTGTAACAATGGCACCTAGTCTTCTCATAGATACTCAATACATTTTCCATGAAAATATTATTCTATTCGAATTTGCAAAATAATAAAATATTGTGAAATGACAAAATAAAACAAGATACCATTCTACAGCGTAAAGCCAAAAAAAAAATCTAAACAATATCAATCATTATTTATATATGGCAAAGAATTGGTTTAACCCAAACAATAGGTTACTCAATTTAAGAAAAGCACAAGTAAGTGAATCTATTATCTTAACTGTCTCAAACTATATAACTTATTACTGACAATCTATATGAAATTCTAAGTCTCTCATTCAACAAACTCTTTACTGCAGCTGCTCAATAGTTTTCTATCTGTCATATTGGACTGTTAGCAAATCACCAATCTACGTGATATGCATAATCCAGGGATATTAGTGGAGAATCATGACAAATTTTATGTGAGAAGAAAGTCAACTTAAATATAGTTCATAATGTGCACATCTGAATATTATGAAATACTGAATTCAGGTATTAGGGTTTAGATCAAGAGGAACTACACTAACATTTATAAGGGAAAACTGCAAATAACTACATCAAGATGATAAAATTAAAGCTTTCAACCTCACTAAAGTATAAGAATAGTAGACAGACACAGTGGATGATAGAGGGCAGCCTTAAGAATCAGAAAGACCCTGTTTCAAGAGCCATCTCTGACTCATCTCATGTCCGGAGAACAAAATGCTTAATCTTTGATTACACTGAGCAATCCTCCAGCACTATAAAGTGGAAAGCCTTGCTATAACTGCATAGGGAGAGGGAGTTTCCATACTGTGAACTTGCTTTACATATCAATAAAATCACAGGTTCTGAATCAACCAAAACAATGAAAGAAAACTAAAACATGTTACCTCATTATTCATAGCTAAATACAAGCAGTAACTGCATCAGACAATGTAGAAAAAGACCACAAGGAGACAAGATGTTTCATTATTTGATCTCTGGGGCCATCATTTTCTTTTTAGTAATCTTTCCATTTACATTATTGTAGTCACTGTACTAGGTTTTTTTAACTTCTGTTTATTTCACTCTCCACCATCCCATACAACTCTTCCCAGGCTTTCCAGAATTACCTTATAGTCCACATTTACTGTACAATAATATTCGATTACATTCATATACCTTAGTTTTTGCAGACAGCCCTTAATCTATAGGTACCAATTTTGTTTCTGGATCTTTACTACTTCAAAGAGTGATATTCTGAATATTTTGTTATACAGAGCATTCTCAAAAGTCTTAGTCCAGTTTTAAGCTATTGAAACTTTTAAGTTTTAGCTCAAAACTAAAAGCTTTAGTTGTTTTAAAACTATAATAGCTTTAAATTGCACTGAAACTTTTGGGACTCTTCATAAACTGGACCTTTATTTCTGTCTCTTGACTTCCTCAGGATATATGTCCTAAGGTGAGATCTCTGGGTCAAACTATATGACCATTTAGTCATTTTTCTTGCATAATTCCAAACTATCCTCCATAACAGCTGGATCAATTCATAGCTCCTTCAATAATGTATTACTGTACATATGAATATATATCCCCTTCAACACTGACCTTTTTCAGTCTTGTTGAGTCATCATTGCCAATTTGCATATTGTAAAGTAAAACTTCAAACTGCATTTATTTATATTTATTCTCTATATTTATTCTGTATATATTCATATGTACTTCCAGTTGAGAAGACATGAAAAGTTATTAAGGAGCTCAGATCTCCCACATACACCCAAGTTACTATCTGAACAGGATTCCAAATAAAGCAGACAAAGGAAACCAGAGAAATCAAAATAAGCTCCTTTATACAGTTGAAACTGCACAAAAAGATGGTGAGAAGTCATTAGAGTCTGGAAGAAGGGTCACGCTATGGAAGCCCATGCGACCTTTGGTACTATGTACAGAAAGCTAAAGAGTGCTTGCAGAATGGCTGCTTCAGAGGAAAAAAAGAAATCTCATACAGAGGATTCTGGCACGGTGAATGGGCTGGGGCCAATAAGGCTATGTCCACCCTGCATCTGCACCTGGACAAGAAGCAAGGATAAGAGGCAGCCTGCAGATATGTCAGTCTGACCTCTAACCTGGGTCAGAATCCAGAATGGACTGAGTGGTCCATGAGAGACCTAGCTTGAAGCTAAGGGGAAAACATTAAGAATGGAAGTGAGTAGCAACTCACTTATCCATCTGAGGACTGTGGATTCAAGTCACAGACTTGGTCAAGGACCTGCAGATGTGTTACCTGGACCAATAGTGAACATACATTAATGTCCCATTGAACCTAAAGAAATTTTAATTAGTTAATTCAATTAGCTGGGACCAGCAACTGTGTACTGGAGCTCTAAATGGAAAGCAAATGTACAATTGTGTTGCCCAGTCCCAAACCAAAGTCTGGAGCTTATAAAGCACAGACCAAAAAGGCAGTGATTATACTTCCTCCTAGATCCAACCATTGAAGGTGAACTGGAAGTTTGCAGGTCTCTAGCTTGAGTCATCCTATAACACAACACTTGATTCATGGAGAAAACAGCAGCAGGATCCAAGGGAAGATCAGGGCCAAACATGGCACTGGCAATCACTCCAGAAACTCACAGAGCCTGACCCAAATACAAAGTTCCAATTCAGGAAATAAGGGGGCGGGGGAACATATCCATGATAAAGAATTGTTATGGAGCCAGGGATGCACAAGATAAACACAGAAGAAAATATCTCAAGAACACCTACAGGCAAACCCTCAAAGAAGAACATAATCTGGTCTTAAGATCGACTAGGATTCCTGAAAGGAGTGAAGAAACATTTAAAAACCATAAATGAAATATCTAGAGTAAAAAATGGGAAAAGAAATGAGAGCACTTGTAAGAATTCATAACTTAGTATAAGATACAAAACTTGACCCAAATAACAGACTCTCCAAAAAACAAAATGGAACAAACAGAAGTTTATGACTCCATGAGATAACAGAATGTTAATACAAAGTGAGAAGACTGATAAAAGTACACAAGCAAATACTAGGTAACTTTTAAACAACTGACCTAGTAAAAAAGTCAAGGAGAAAAAGAATCTAACAAGAATTGGTCTACCTAAAAGATGTGACCAAAAGAAAAGCCTGAATACTGTATTTCAAGCAATCATGAATGAAAAGAAAGAATCCACTTGCCACTTTTCTTTTTTTATTAAGATTTTTTATTTTTAGTTTACAACACTCAGTTCCACATGAACCTGAGTTCTAGATTTTCTTCCCTCCTTCCCACTTTCCCTCCCCAAAATGGCACGGAATCCGATATATCTTCTACATATAACTTCGCATTGAACTTATCTACACAATAGTCAAGTTGTAAAAAAGAATTATTAACAATGGAATGAATCATGAGAAAGAAGAAACAAAAACAAAAGAAAGAAAAAAAACAAAAGAAAAAAAAGGGAGAACAAATAGTTTGCCTCAATCTGCATTCAGTCTCCATAGTTCTTTCTCTGGATATAGATAGCTCTCTCCATCATGAGTCCTTCGGAGTTGTCTTTGAACCTTGATTGCTGAGAAGAGCAAAGTATATCAGGGTTAGTCATCACAGAATCCATATATCTGCGGTTGTGTATAATGTTCTGGTTCTGCTCTGCTCACTCAGCGTTATATCGTGTAGGTTTTTCCAGGTTGTTATGAAGTCCGTATCTTTCCCATTTCTTATAGCACAATAGTATTCCATTACATTCATATACCACAACTTGTTCAACCATTCCTCAATTGATGGACATCCCCTTGATTTCCAATTCTTTGCTACTACAAAAAGAACCGCTATAAATATTTTTGTACATACGGGTCCTTTTCCCTCTTGTGTGATCTCTTTGGGATACAATCCTAGAAGTGGCATTGCTGGGTCAAAGGGTATGAACATTTTTATAGCCCTTTGGGCATAGTTCCAAATTGCTCTCCAGAATAGCTGGATCAGTTCACAACTCCACCAGCAATGCAACAGTGTTCCAATTTTCCCACATCCTCTCCAGCATTTATCATTTTCCTGTTTTGTCATGTTAGCCAATCTGACAGGAGAGATGTGGTACCTAAGAGTTGTTTTGATTTGCATTTCTCTAATCAGTAGTGATTTAGAGCATTTTTTCATATGTCTATAGATATCTTTAATTTCTTCCTCTGAAAACTGCCTGTTTATATCCTTCGACTATTTCTCAATTGGGGAATGACTTGTATTCCTATAAATTTGGCTCAGTTCCCTGTATATTTTTAGAAATGAGGCCTTTCAAAGACACTGGTTGTAAAGATTTTCTCCCAATTTTCTGCTTCCCTCCTAATCTTTGTTGCATTGGCTTTTTTTTATACAAAAATTTTTCAATTTAACATAGTCAAAGTTATCCATTTTGCATTTTGTAATGCTCTCTATCTCTTTTGTTGTGTCATGAATTCTTTGCTTTTCCATAAATCTGATAGGTAAACTATTCCTTGCTCTCCCAAACTGCTTATAGTATCAGCCTTTATTCCTAAATCATGAACCCATTTTGACTTTATTTTGGTATATGGTATAAGATATTGGTCTATGCCCAATAGGAAGAGATAGAAAGAAAAATTCCATTTAAAGTTACTGTAGACACTATAAACTAAAATCCGGGGCCTATATGAACATAATTATGAAACACTTTTCACACACATAAAGTCAGATCTAAATAAATGGAAAAATATCAGTTGCTCATGGTTAGGCTGAGCTTACATAATAAAAATGACAATTTTACCTAAATTAATTTATTTATTCAGCATCATACCCATTGAACTACCAAAAAATTATTTTACAGAGCTGGATAAAATAACAACAAAATTCACCTGGAAGAACAAGAGGTCTAGAGTATCTAGGGAATTAATGAAAAGAAATGCTAGGGAAGGTAGCCTAGCCACATCAGATATTAAACTGTACTATGAAGCAGCAGTCATCAAAACTACCTGGTACTGGCTAAGGTTAGGTACACAAGATGCAGTAGTCAACAACTACAGCAATCCACTCTTTGATAAACCCAAAGAATCCACCTTCTGGGCTAAGAATTCACTATTTCACTTGCCATTTTTCTAAAAGATAGCCTAAAATGAAAATTCAGGAATGTCATAGCCCAAATCCAGAGCTTCCAACTTATCTGAAAATACTACAAGCAGTAACAAAAAATTCAAGTACCAAAAACCCAACTCAGAATCACACAAGACTTGTCAACTTAAAGCTAATAAAAGAAAATAGCTTTAAGTACAATATTATTTTTTAAATAAATTTCATTTTACATGCATTTATAATCTTGCCCTCTCCCAAAACCAAAGTAATACCTCCACCTGAAAAAAAAACACCTCTCATCATAAACATGCACAGTTCAGCAAAACAAACTCCTACAATGGCAATTTCTGAAAATTTATATCACTCTCTGCATTTTAAGTTGATCACCACTCCGAGAAAAGGTGAATAGCATTTTTTTATCTTCAGTCTTTTGTGATTGTCTACCAACACTGCATTGATCAGAATTCTAAAGTTATTCAAAATTGTTTTTCTCTATATACAATTTTACCATATAAATTATTCAACTGGATCTCATTTAACTCTGCAACAATACAAAGAGGTCCTCCCACTTTCCTCTGAAACTGTCCATTCATCATTTCTTATGGCACATAATATTCCATTACAATCATATACCACAATTTGTTTAGCCATTCCCCAAAAGGTTGGCAAAACCCTTTAGTTTTCAAATTTTGGCTATTAGAAAAAGAGCTCCATAATTATTTGTGCATAAAGGTCTTTTTTCTCTTTCTTTGATCTCTTATTGGAATAGGCCTAGTAGTGACATTGTTAGGTTAAAGCATATGCAGTTTAGTAACTTTTGAGACAGTTTGTGTTGAACTTTGCATTCCTGGTATAAAACCAAACTGGTCTTTGGGTGCAATATTTTATTTAAAATTTTTGCATCAATGTTTATTAGGGATATTAGTCTATAGTTTTCATTTTCTGCTCTGTTGGATATTTCTGCTCTGTTTGATATCTCAACCCTAAACCAAGACAATATAGCTATTAGAGCCATTAAAGCTTAAAATTACACTAAGATTTTGGGGACACTATATATAAAGCTATAAGATGCCTTCTTTTCTTATTGCTACAAGCAATGTACATAAACTGTTAAATGTTCTCAGACAGTTTGATAGAATTCACTTGTAAATATATCTGGGGCCTAGAGATTTTCCTTTGTGAGTTCATTTATGGCTTGTTTGATTTTGGGCAGGGGGAGGGGGAAGGGAATGGCTACTGAGCTAGTTAAAAAGTCTACTTCTACTGATTTCCCCCATTTATCCAAATTATCAATTTTACTAGAATTTAACTGGACAAAATAGTTTTAGATAATTTCCCTTATTTTTCTTCAATTGTTTGGAATTCTCCTTTATCATTTTTGATATGAAGTTTGGTTTTCTTCTCCTTTTTCTTTAAACTAAGATTAGCTATTTATTAGTTTTTTTAAAATTCCTATTTTTAATTGTCAGTATTTGTCTTCATTGTTAGTAGTTTTCAGAATCTGTATTTTGTTTGAGGATTTTTTGTTTTTGTTCAAGTTTTTTTTCTAGTTGTACGCCTAATTCATTGATTTGTTCTTTCCCTTTTATTAATGAAAATATAAAATTTCCTCTAAACATATTATATTGCCTTGGTACATAGTCCCTCTCTCACTCCTCTGGGCTGGAAAAAAGACTCACTGTGATTTCGTATTAGATTTGTCCATCAGAACCTCTTCTGGAGCTTTTCCTAAATCTGTTATTACAGCAGTTGACAGGGAGGTGGGCTGCACTTTTCCTGCTATTCAGCTACCTTGGTTATACCTTTGTAGGTAACACTAGCTTGGAATCACTGAGAAATTTTTTTTTTAATAATATGTGACATGGAAGAAAATATACAAAAAGAATGCAAATGTTCCAAATGAAATCCAAAAAGAGAAAACTGGGGTTGATGACAATAAACAGAAGTAGTACTGTGAAGTTCTTATTTTGTTTCTATTTTATGTGCATAAGAGAATGAATTGCAAGCTGGAAAAGAAATAAGAAAAATGACTAATGGGGGCGAGCACTTAACCTTAGTAGGGCCTAGATAAATTACATCCTCAGATCCAGAAAGAACTGGCAGAGATTGCTGAGCCACTGTCAGACATATATGAATTACTACGGAAATTGGAAAAATGGGAAAGGTATAAGATCAGAGAAACGAAAACATCCTGATTTTAAGGAAAAAAAGGGAAAGAGAAAGAATCTGAAAATCTACGTCAGAGAGCTGGGCTTCTATTCCTGAGAAAATTCTACAAAGGATCATCATCAAAGGTAAACATCTAAAAAGGACAATAAAGTGATAATGAAGGCCGGCATGGCTTCATCAAGAAGAAGTGATGCCAAATTAATTCCATTTCCTTTTTTGATAAGATCACCAAACTGGTAGCAGAAGAGGGAAATATTGTATAGTTTAATAGATTTCATGAAATCTTTTGATAAGGCACTTCATGCTATCCTTGTGGAGAAGATGGAGACATATGTATAACATGATAATACAATTATATGGATTCAGAACAAGCAGTATGGCTTATTTGAATTTGGTGACACCACAGACAAATCCATCACCTTGACCCTATTCACAGCCTTTCTAGTTTGGTAGGACCTGCCAGAACTTGTACTTTACTAGCAAAGTCTTTGAGTCACCTCAAAGTCATAATGGAACATGGAACAGAATCCTAGTGGAAGACGGAACTTTAACGTCACTTAAATGATACAGCTCTAGCCATCCAAGAAGTCATCTCTCTTCCTAGTGTTTATAAGTATGCAGGGGGTGATAGCTGTGGGAGCTAGGGGAAAAATGATTTATGATACCTAGAGTAATAGACAATAAATTCCTTGAAGCTAGATTTTGACTTACAAAGTCCAAGCATATTCACTGAGCCACTGTAGGCAGCTGTCAGGAGAAACACTATGTGTTAGAGATTCTCAAACAAGTGGAAAAAAAAAAGGCTCATTGAAACTTGAATGGCTCTCTCCTTTTGTTTGAGATAAATTTCCCTGTTGCAAATAGACGTCCCAAAAATCATTCCTATAGTAAAACAAATATTTTATGTAGAAATATGCTGTTCGGAATTCTTCAACTTTAATTAGATTATTAAAATTCACAAAGTGTACTCAAAGCCAATGGAGGTGAGATTATATACTTTTTATTATTGCCCATAGATTGAGAGCAGAAAGATAGGAGCCTCCTAGTCCAATCTCTCCATTTCATAGAAAAGGAAACTGAGGCTAAAAGAGGTAAAGGAACCCTTTTGAGATCTACAGGTAGCGAGCAACAGAGCCAGAACTGAAACCCAGGACCTCTGACTCCAAATCCAACCCTTCTCTCATTATGTGTCACTACTGCCATCCCTGGCTACTTCAAATTTTTGAGTCTTATTTTCATAAAAGTGTAAACTTCTTCCTTTGTAAGCCCCACAGTACCTAGGCCTGGGGCTGGGCTCATAGAAAGCATCACATATGGGGGAAGAACACTGGATTCAAGCCTTTGGTTTGAACCCTGGCTCCTAAGCTCACCACTGGTGGGACAGTTGACAAATCACATTGCTTCTCTGGGCTGTGGTTTCCTTCTCCATCTGCAAAAAGAGAAGAGTTAGACTACAAGATCTCCAAAATCCCCTTGACCTCTAAATATCCCAGGAATAACTCTTAAAAAAATAGTTTGCAATTCAGTTTGAGATAACATGCATCAATAAAATGCTCAGAGGGAGTTCAAATGGTCAAAAAGTGAAATAGAGGATGACATCTGGCAACATGAAATGTATGAAAGGCTGAACTGCAAAGAAACTGGAAATAGTGACTGCCTGTGTGTATATAGATTTTATTAAAAATTTGAAACATCTTTCCCCTCATTTTTGAGAAATCAAATTTTACTTAAACACTTGACAGTAAAACTGCTGACAGGAAGAGACTTCCAATTTAGCAGGTTTCATTTGTCCCTCCACAAAGAGATACACCCAGGTATGAAAAAGAAAATTTCCCTATATTTACAGAAGGCTTATCTGGCCATTTAAAAATAAAAATTTTGTTTGAATAAAATCTCAGTATGTCTTTGATCCTCTCTTACTTCTGTTTCTGGGCCTTCCTGTGTTTCCTTCTTCCTTTACCTTTAAGGAACCCAGTATTATCATGCCATCTGATAGCTACCGAAAAGTCCCCCTACTGTGTTCTACAAACTTTTCTACTCTGTTCTAGAATGCCTGACCCTCTAAGATGACCTCTAATTCCTCCTTTCACAACTCTCCATTAGCCAAACCCCAAGTCTCCTATTAGGTTTTAGACTATCAAGCTGATCTGGACTAAATGACACTGAAATGTGAATAGCTGGTGGAGAGCTTCCTTAGCTTCCTCAGTATTTGGGCCTTGCTGGGGAATAATTTTGTAAAAAGAAGCTTCCTTTCCTTAAATTTTTAGTATACATTTACTTCTCTACATATGGTCAACTTTGAGTAGGGAAAAGGAACTCATGTTGTCCAGCCCACTGGGAATAAAGAATATAAACTTTCCTTTTCATACTCTTTTACTTCCTACAGGGGAGAATCAGTCCCTGGTCTTTCCTGCCTCTCCCACAGCTTCCAGTTTGGACCCTGAGACCTAGATTTCCATTCAAAATCAAAAACCAACTCCTAACTCACTGTCCCATCATAAGTAAAAATTATAAACGTAAGTAACCCAAAGAACAACAGAAATATACAAGATGTTAAATAGGATGAGCATGTTGTATAAACTCATGCAAAAGGTATAATAAAAGACATGCAAGAACGGAAAAGAGGTGAGCTGGGCATGTAGTGAGAATTTAATTAATGAGCATTTATTATGCACTTGCTATACATGTGTCAGACACTTCACTGAGTGCTGGGGATGCAAAGGAAGACACAAACAGTACCTTTCTTCAAGGAGATCATATTCTAATGGGACAGACAACAATACAAATAACTAAGCACATGCAAGGTATACAGAGTAGCTAGAGGTGAATCTCATAGGAGAAAGTAATATAAAAGAGACATGCTCAAAGCACCAAAACACTTGCTACTAACATATAATTCGTTATTTCATGTTTAAAAAGTCCACAAGATTCAAAGTACAACACTATTCAGTGTTAGTTTATCCAAAACTAAGAGGACGAAATAGTATACTTATCAAAATTATAGTCATTTTAATCCCACCCTCCTTTGTGGAAAGAACTGAAACTCTGCATAGTCAATAAATAAATAAACGCAAGTGCACAGCTGTGCTTTGTTTGGATTCATACCAAGATACTTGTTCCAAACTTATATGAGTTGTCTTTATACTAGAAAAAAATTCTGGCTGTTTATATTCATGCTTATTCTGAAATTAGTCTTCTAAAACTGACTATATTTTTTTTGCAATTTTCTTTTTATTATCAACTTGACAAACTTCAATAAACATGAACTTTTCCATTTACCAAGAAAAGAAAAAGAATTTTATATGGAACTGGAATCTCTATTATGTATAGCTTGTTTTTGAAATACATACTAAGTTGTTAGAAGAACTGACCAGATCTATCTACACTGAACTAAGGTACGTGGAAACAATCACTTTCTCTACTCAAACTCAACCAGCAATGTGGCTACATAAAAATCCATCTCTGAAGCCAGGCCATCTGCAAATAACTCCTTTGACAAGGGACAATTCATACAGGCCTATAGCTGCACTGAATCTAGTTTATTCCCCCTTCTATTCTAGAACCAAACACAACAAACAAAATCATACACAGATTGAACAGCACAGTCCAAGGAGGTCTTAAAGATTCTTACACATTAGTCTTCACACCAAATGAAAACTAACTACAGTAATGCTTTCTCAGAAGTACATGAGATCTTGACCCACGAGCTAGACCTTTTCAATAACTGGGTGCTAGGAGCTCAGATTCATGGTTCTGGTGCATTTTGGAGTTTTAGTGGCCTTGATATTTTTTTTAATGGATTCTGTCCTCACTCTTCAAGAACAAGTTATCTCCCCAGTACTGTTCAAGATGATTGACAATTTTATACCTCAAAATGATCACTTTGGGTGGGGGAGAGGAGAGAGAGCAAGACCCTCACCAGAATTAAAAGCACATTAATGGTGCTTTTGGTGGGATGTCAATAAGCTATATTTGGCTTTTATTAAAGCATAAGTATTTATTCAGACCATAAATAGATATAAACAATTTCATGGGGTTTTTTATACCTATGCCTCTGATTAATCTGTAGGGTGCTTACTCAAACAATTATTTGTTTCTAGGCTAATCTTTAAGAACCACAGTTCTAGATTATATGTTTACATTGAGTAGATAAGCATCTACGGAGTAACCACAGGATACACAGAAGGTCTTTTGATTCGAAGTATGATGGATTTTCTATTACACAATAACCTAGGTTTAAATGCTGGATACATCTTTCTAAACATGTTTCCTCAACTGTAATACTTGGATACTATATAACTCGTGATTGTTATGAGGACTCCTTTATAACTAAACCATTTGGATTTCAAGTACGTAGTGGCACTGTGGCACAAAGTAGATGCTTAAATACTTACTGCATAGGAATGACAAAATTCTTTCCATGATTCTGTATGGATTTAGGTCACTGAATACTATAGATTCTGAAAAAACAGGCCATAGCTCAGGCAAAGAAAGAACCACAGGTGGGTGTGAATATGCATGCAGTTACATGGTACTTCAAGCTTTACCAAATGCTTTACTAATCATCTCATTCGAACTTCACAACAACTCTGTGAGGTAGGTGTTATTATTCTTGCCATTTTACAAAAGAGGAAACTGAAGCACATAGCAGTTAAGGGCTTTGTCCAGGGTCACACAGTTATCATGTGTCTGAGGAAGAATTCTTTCTGACTCTTAAGTCCAGTGCTCTATCTACTATCACATGCTAAATTGCATAGGAGAACAATGAGAGATATATTGCCCGAAAAGAAAGTAGGCTAGTCATATAGCAAAAGTAAAGAGAAGCCTGTGAATAGCCTATTTCCTCCAGCTTTTTTCCATGTAAAGTTAAGACATCTAAAAGGAAGGATCCAAGTACGCTGGATGACTCCCTTGTAGAAGGATTTACATGAATACATAGATAAAAAGCTACGTTCACAGAATGAGTGGATGGGTTGTGATCTACACTGTTGGAAGAAGTAACCAGGTTGAGGAGATCACAGATCTATATTAAAGCACACTATCAACATCTTGGTAAAATATAGTCCTTGATGGAAGGAACTGGGCAAGGACTGTCTCACTTTTTATATCTCTACTCCCCAGCACAATGTCTGGCATACCTTAGGTGCTTAATAAATGCTTGTTACTGATAACTAGATTGATAAATCTAATCTAACACCCTCACTTTTTTATTTTTACAGATGATGTCACTGACTGTAAGTTAAGTGATTTGCCAAAGTCCACACAAGCTACAATAATTTACAATTTCCATTAAAAATAGCTAGGTCCTTATTAGTGCAAATAATCCCAAGAACTGGTAGAACCATTCAAATTCAAACTACCTGAAGTTATATGTAAAATATGATAATTGGTTCAGTCTGAAAACATGCAATAAAATTTTCTTAAGTAAGTTTTTAAAATCTGTTTATTAA
This sequence comes from Trichosurus vulpecula, assembly GCF_011100635.1. Classification (NCBI taxonomy): domain Eukaryota; kingdom Metazoa; phylum Chordata; class Mammalia; order Diprotodontia; family Phalangeridae; genus Trichosurus; species Trichosurus vulpecula. Next base: position 137,730,490 of record NC_050576.1, on the reverse strand, counting down.
CATAACAGCAAGGGCTAAGAAAAATGTATTCCATGTTTGTGTTGGCAGCACATATATTAGAAAAATATCTGATTCAAGTTTATTATAAACAAAGTAATAGAGAACTTGCAGAAAGCAAATTAAAATATTACAAATTTTTAAAAATTAATATCATACCTAAAGATAAGCCTAGAGTGATTATATGATAAAAACATTATTATTATTGTTTAAAATATTTTAGCAGCATTAACTGAGCTGTCCTTTCTTCAAATCTTCATACATACTCTGGTAGGTGTAGAAAGCTTTATCCTCATCTTGTTGAATTTGCGTGCTCCCATTCTCACACAATGAGTCAAGTGTGGTACAATGAACTGGGGCTTTATCTAAAAATCAGTAAAGTTGTAAAACACAGTATTGTCATACTTGCAAGATTTTTTAACTGAGTTAAAAAAAAAAACCTAAAATCAGCTTTCCAAAACTGGTGTAGTCACCCATGCTTCTTATTTGACTGTCAAGGAACTAGAAAGGACTGATGGCTGTAGCCTTTCCAAGGGCAACAACTTAAGAGACTGATAAGCTTGCACTGATTTTAATTTAAAATTCCCTTCTGCATTCCAAATAAAGTGTCAGGCAATCCAGGTGGAGTTTTTTCTTTCTTAGTAAATTCTGGAAGGCAACCTTTTCCAGACTAAGGCTATTTCATTCATATTACAAATCTGTTGATCTATATATCTACTTCCTCTGATTATTTTCTTCAAAACATTAGGATATTTAGCTTCCACACCCTTCTAATTCTCATTGACCTCTTCTCCATAATTGTAACATTATGCAAATGAACTCAATTTTTAAAGTTATCAAACCAACTAACACCTGCAGTAAATTGTTTCACTATTCACTTCATTTCCAGTTTTTTAAAACTGCCTTAAACAAACATGAAGCTTTTGTCTGAATGGCTACTCTGTTAAGAATACATTTTATTACAATTTTTTCAATCCACATGGCTAAAAGACTCTCCTCTTCTATCATTGTAACATATTTGTTCGTTTGCAAACCACAAAAAACTGATGCAACTATGTTTTTTTTCTTTTATTCTGTACCACAGATTCAGACCTTTCATAATCTTATCCTATTTTATAGTTATTATGGCCACATTCATGTCATTCGATTACATCAAATTTTTGTTCTAATGTAACAAAAAACCTACATATAGTCATTCAAACTCTACTTGAAGCCCTTCAATTAAGGACAAATTATCACCTCCTGAAATAGTCCATTCCACTTTTGGAAAGTTCAAGTGTGAAAAAGTTTTCCCTGACATTTTTAAATTTAAATCTTTACAACTTGTACGTGTGCATCCCTCTGGGATCAAACACGTCTATTCCTTCTTTTATATAAAACATCTCTCCAAATACTTGAAGACACCTATCTTGTTGCCTCTGAATATTCTCCTCCCTGAGTTCAATGTCTCCATTTTTTTCAATCTATCCTTAAGTACTATGTACTCAAGGTCTGGATGCCATCTCCTTCTTCAGTTTATCAAAGTCCTTAAACTGTGCCACCCAGAACTGCTCATAATACTCCAAATGTGTCCTCACTAGGCCAGAGTCTAGACTCAGAGGGACTATCACCTCCTTTCCCCTGGAAGCAAAATCTATCTTCATGAAGCCAAAGATCTCAAGAGGTTTTTTGGCTGCCACATGGCAGTGGTGATTCATGTTGAATTTGCAGTTCTTCAAAATATCCAGATCTTTTTCAAACTGCCATCCAACCATGCCTTCCCCTCTTCTGCATTTAGGAAATTGATTTTTTTGTACCCATGTAAGACTTTACATTTTGAATTTCCCTATATTATCTTCAGTTCAGTACTTTAACCTGTTAAGATCTTTTTGCACACTAAGTCTGTCATTGTGTTAACTATCTATCCTCAGGTTGTGTTTTCCTCAAATCTGATAAGCACATCATCATCTATGACTTTATCACTACTAAAAAAAAAAAAGCTAAACGGCACAAGAGCAAGTATAGATCCCTAGGACACTCTACTGGAGACATCCTGTCAAGCTGACGTTGGATTACTAACAACTACTTTGAGTCCAGACATTCGACCAGTTCTGAATTTATCTAATTTTATTACAACCTAATCCACACCTCTCCCATGAGAATTGTATGAAATACTTTATGAAAAGCTTTGATAAAATCTAGACAAACTATACTTAGAACAATCCTCTGATAGAACAGTTTAGTAGTTTTGCTTAAAAAAAGGAAATAAACTTAGTCTGGCATGACCTATCCTTTATATAACCATCTCTTTATAATCATCTCTTTGTTGATTTTATAATTTTATAATTATATATTTTATATATAATTTTATATTTTATAATTTCCCAGGATTCAAAGTCAAGCCCACATGCCTGTAAGTTAAAGGCTATGTTCTTTTTCTGAAAATTGGGACAAACAGCCTTCTTCAATCTTGTAGCACCTTTGTGGTCTTCCATGATCTTTCAAATACGTAGCGTAGCACTGCAAATAGTGGCTTAGCAATCACATATGCCAATTCTTTCTTTATAGAAGGATATATGTATTGCTCATCAGATCAGGTGATTTGAATTAATTCATCAATGGCAACAAGGTGCTGCCTCAATATTCCCTCACTTGTTTTGGCAACATAAGCCATTTGTGGTTCTTTAATTTCCAGTGCAAAAGCTAATCTGCCTTGCAGGGGAAAAGAAAAGATGGAAAAGGAAGTATTATCAGTCCCTTTAAAATATTATTAACAATGCCTTTACTGGTCCTTCATGAATCTTAAGGCATTTCAAGTTAAGAGGAATTCTTTAAAATTAACTATCGCTTACAGGCCTCATTTCTAAAATATATAGAGAACTGGGCAAATTTACAAGAATTTACAAATTTACAAGACCAACTGCGAAATGGTCAAAGGGTATGAACAGGGAGTGTTTAGATGAAGAAATTAAAGCTATCTATAGTCATACGAAAAAATGCTCTAAATCACTATTGATTAGAGAAATGAAAATTAAAGCAACTCTGAAGTATCACATCACACAAAGCAAGACTGGCTAATATGACAAAGCAGGAAAATGATAAATGTTGGAGAAGATGTGGGAAAATTGGAATACTAATGCATTGTTGGTAGAATTGTGAACTGATCCAATCCTATGAACTGATCCAACCATTCTGGAGAACAATTTGGAACTATGCCCAAAGGGCTATGAAACTGTGCATACCTTTTGACCCAGCAATACCACTTCTAGGTCTGTATCCTAATGAAATTATAAAAAAGGGAAAAGAAGCCACATGTACAAAAATATTTATAGCAGCTCTTTTTGTGATGGCAAAGAATTGGAAATTGAAGGGATGCCCATCAATTACGGAACGGCTGAACAAGTTGTGGTATATGAATACAGTGGAATACTATTGTTCCATAAGAAATGGTGAGCAGGCTGACTTCAGAAAAACTTACATGATGCTGAGAGGAGCCAGCAGAACCAAGAGAACATTGTACACAGTAACAGAAATACTGTGCAATTTTGATAGATTTAGCTCTTCTCAGCAATACAATGATCTAAGGCAACTCCAAAAGACTCATGATAGAAAATGCTATTCATATCCAGAGAACAAACTATGGAGTCTCAATGCAGATTGAAGCACACTATTTTCCCGTTTTTCCCCCTCTTTCTCGTGGTCCCTTTTGTTCTGATTTTCTTTCATAACATGACTAATGTGGGAAATATTAAATATGATAATACCTGTATAGCCTATATCAGATTGCATGCTGTCTTGGGGAGGGAGAGGGAAAAAAATCTGGAACTCAAACTCTTACAAAAGTGAATGATGAAAACTAAAAATAAATTTAAAAAAATTAACTATCCTTTTACTGGCATTATTTCTTTAGTACTGAAGAATGTCAGAGAATTAAAAACATTTTTAATGGGTTTTCACTTACCTCATGTTACTTCTTGCCTACTATTATTTCTAATCTATTTCACTGGTTTAGTTATAAACTTTTCAGGGTCTCATGCTTTTCAACAGCTTGATCAGGGACTTCAAGAGATAAAGTTATGTTTATTTTTCAGATTACAAAGCTAGGATAGCTAGATAATGTGTGTCACATTGCCAGTCCTCAGAATGGGGGTGGCTTCATAAGTCATTTATCAGCTTCCACACAATCTGAAGAAACAGAGATGACAGTCACCCTACACTACTAGCTATGATCAGAACTCATGACAGTTTAAAAACATAACCACAGATTCATAAGACATCCTTATGAAAACGCATAGAAACACGATCTCTTGGGTGCCTCCCAGGAATGGACAATAAACCAGAATAGCACAAGCGCATGTAAGATCCAGAGAAGGGAAAAAAAAACATTTATTAAATACCCACAATGCACCAGGCACTGTGATAAGCACTTTACAAATATTATCTGAGTTTATCCTCAAAATTGCCCTGGGAGGTGGGTGCAATTATACCCACTTTACAGCTGAGGAAACTGAGGCATAGAGAGGTTAAGCCATTCTAATATCTTTGACAAGAAAGCCTAAAATGGGGTGTTACCGAATGGGTGTGTCACTGATACCATCTGATCAATTCCCTATTTTTTTTTTTTGCAGGGGGGAAGGCAGGGAAATTGAGATTAAGTGACTTGCTCAAGGTCACACAGCTAACAAGTATGTCAAGTGTCTGACGCTGGATTTGAACTCAGGTCCTCCTGACTCCAGGGCCAGTGCTCTACTCACTGCGCCACCTAGCTGCCCCCAATTCCCTCTTTTCTAAGGAGGACCTACTACATCCTCAGGCAGTAGATTCCACTTTTGGACAGCTCTATTCGCTAGGTAAATTGTCCTTTCATCAAGCCTAAATCTCTTTAAAACTTCTCCCAACTGCTCCCTCCTTCTTTCTGTCCTCTGGGGCCAAACAAATCAAATCCAGGCCTTATTGGACATGATGGTGCTTTAATACTTAAGACAAACAGAAAGTTGTAAATAATTCTCTTCTCTGGGCTAAGTAGTTCCAGTTCTTTCAATCAATCTTTTAAAGCCATATTCTCCAGTTCCCTCACCATCCTTGTCCCTCTCTCAGGGATGCCATCCAGCTTGTCTTCATCTTTCCTAAAATTTAGTCAGATGTGGCTGATCCCAGAAGAGCAAAATAACTTCTACTTTCCACACTATTTTCCAAACATTTCCTATTAAAATGAACAAGCTGGTCCAAATATAGGTAATAGTTTTCCCCCTTTAGACTGCCTCATGTAAAACCTACATAGACTCTATAATTATGTTTTTAATACCATAGCTAGAGAAATCATTATTTAAGGTGGGAGTTCAGTAACTATGTAAAATCTCAATATACTTTGTTAGTTTCTGTAACTACATGGACAAGAACCTCTCCTGAATCATCTGTAGCTTTTAAAAAATGCTATCTTAGACTTATCTCCTCAGCATACAATAATTTAAGACAGTTCCCAAAGTCTCATGATGGAAAATGCTATCTATCCACATCCAGAGAAGGAACTATGGAGTCTGAACATAGATCAAAGCATATTCTTTTCTCTCAGTTTTTTCCTTTCTCATGGTTTTTCCCTTTTGTTCTGATTCTTCTTTCATAATATGGCTATTGTGGAAATATGTTTAATATGATTGTACATGAACAGCCTATATCAGATTGCCTGCCATCTTCAGGAGGGGGAAGGGAGAAAAAAAATTGGAACTCAAAATCTTATAAAAGTGAATGCTGAAAACTATCTTTACATGTAATGGGAAAAAAATAAAATACTATTAAAAGTAAAAAAAAAATTCCTATCTTTCAAATGCTATATATAGTACTGAACATGGTATATTATGCAAAAGTACAAGTGAAAGATAAAGAGCAACTAAGAAAAAACATGAACAAAGCATATTTATTCAAATTAAAACAAATGTAACATTTTATAGCAAATATATTTATATGGCAATTTTACATAATTATTTTTTGGTGATTCTTATTTATTATGTCAAAATCACACATGATATAATAGAAATAATTGCTTAACAACCCTCTGATTACTGATATCAATCAAGGTTTAAAAGAGCGATATACTTACCCAAGTATTTGCTACAGTCATGGATGATATTTTACAGAGTCCAAAATGGAAGGTAGAATTCTCATAGAAGGTGAGTTCCTCTATATAGTTCTGTTTATAGATGATATTACACAGACTATATCATAAAATGCTGCAGTCTCCCAAATGAAATCTATTACTACTCAAAAATGTTTGGTCTAACTATCCACACAAGAAAAACAAGGGAATTTAGAATGCCCATTTTCATTCTATGATATCCTCAGACTGAAAACCCAAAGATCTTGCCCCATCAGGGTAGACAGCTTTCAGAGACACAGTAGATGGACAATGGACTGGCCACAGAATTATTTGCAACCTGACTCTTTTCTGACTTTCCGATCTTCTTATACTTTACTACCCTTTCCCATCCACTACTGTCCAAGTATACTGCCCTTTTGTCATTTGTCACATGACATTCCATCTACTGTCTCCAGGCCTTTTCACTGGCTGTTTCTCTTGCCTAGAATGTTCTCCCCTCCTCATCCTTTCCTCTTAGAATTGTGGCTTCCTTCAAAACTCAACAAACACTGCCTTCTATAGACAGCCCTTTCTAGTCTCCTGAGAAGGCTATCTGCCTTCTCTTCTGAGGTTACTTTCTACCTATTCTGTAAGTATATTTATATACATATTCTCTTTGCCATTAGGATGTAAGCTCCTGGGGGACAGGAAATGTTTCTGCTTTTTCTTTGAATATCCAGTGCTTAGGACATAGTGAGGTCTCAATAAAATACTTGTGGATGGCCTAGAGACTGCCTTTGGCACAGTGCTTTTAATAGCCCAAATTTCTCCCTGAAACAAAGGTCGATTTTCTAGCATTCATATTCTTCAGGTGATGTTGAAGTGTTGAGAATCTTCAAATACCACCATTTCCCAAGAACAACAGCTTGGGGTTACTTAAGAGAGTAATGGAGATGCACAAGACAGGCCCAAGTAGGCTTTATCACATTACCAACAAATAACAGTAAAGAGAAGTGGATCGAAGGAAATGATCAAAGAAATCTATGTCTAGAAGAGAGGATGAGCACATGGATAGCTTATAGGCACCCAAAGTCTCAAACAAGAGCTGCACAGCATGGGAAATCCTGGATATGGTTGAAATCTGTGCTGTTGGAAGGACCACTCATATCTGGGATCACAGTTCCACCTAAGCATATGTTTTTTTTTTTAACCTTTTTAAATAACTCTCATTTTAGGGGTAGTGGCAATATCTGTAGTATTGTACCCTAATTATCTACCCATCAAACAGTAGCCATGTACTGTTTGAGTCTTGTGTCAATTTTTTTTTGCAAATTGTGAAATACAACTTACCTGATAAACAGTAAAATTCAGAAATTAAATATAACGCTGTTTGTGTTAACCATAAACTATGAATAGTCACTAACATCCAAAAGCTAAAAAAGAAAAGAAAATTTGGGTGATTTCGTAATTTCCATAAACATTTTTTGTAACAAAAATAATTCTATTCTATCCCAAAGGAACCTAAGTATCAGCTTTAAATTCCCAATACGATTAAAGTGATAATAGTTTGCTGCTGTGATATCTCAATTATATCAATTCTAAAAGATAAAATAAAAGGAATATTAATAGCTCACTTATAATGCTTTGAGGTCTAACACTTTCTTTACAACCACCTTTTTAAGCAGGTAGTTCAATTTCCTTGCCTGAGATCACACAGCTAGTAAAGTCCCAGTCAGTAATCAAAACCAAGTTTCTTGACTCAGTCCATTACTCTTAGGCACCTCTCCAAGTCATCAACAGTCACATAAAATAAAGCAAATCAATGATCATGATATTATTTTTAAAAATTCTAAACCTTAACATTTACATTTAATACACATGTTGAATCCTGTTAGAAAGTTGTACTTCTCATCAGGCTAAAAACTAAAAGTGGAACTGAGAGAATTACCGAATTCCAAGGAAATAAAACATAAAATTCTCAAGTGATAGAACTGTGAATACAGAATTACAAAGAAATTTTTTACACCGAAATCTTAGGGAATTTACTCAGAAAAAATCATAAGCTACTAAAGGGTATACATTCAGAAATAGGGAAATCCCAAAACAATATAACATATAAAAACATAATCAGTAAAATGCATAAAGTTTATAGACTGAAATGCCCTATTACGTTTTAGTATTTATTTTTCAACAAATTGCTAAGTACAGATCTTGAATGATTCACCATCCCTCTCTCCTGATTGTTGAGTGCTTGGCTCAGATGTTCATGAAGAACTCCCGCTTATGCTCATTCCATTCCCCAATCTACTTCTCACTCTCTGGACTTTTCTTTCTCCTCTCTACCTCAGAAGCTGCCTGACTCTAAGTCACTGAAACCTCAGTCTTAGTTACCTTATATTAATGTTATCTGTGTCATAGAACTGTTGAGAGAATTGAATGATAATTTACGTAAGGTGTTTGCAAACCTTAAAGCTCTATATAAATGCAGATTATTTTAATTATTTAGTCAGAGATAAATTAGCTACCTTGTTGAACTTATTTTTGATTCTTATGTTTTCAATATGCTTGCTAAAATTGCAAACATTATATTGCCATAGAGAAGCAAGGGCTCTAGACCTGTGTTCAGTGTGACCTAAGCAAGTAATGTAATCTCTCAGTGCCTCAGGCAATGCTCTAAGACTTTTAGTCACAGAACAATTGCCAATCTGCATTGGTAGAGGGAATTTCCAATAATTAGAGTTCCCTACACCAAAAACATCATATATATGGGGGGGGGGGTTAAAAAGGTAATAGAGGGTCAAGATCAGATCATTTATAGTGCAGTTGAGCATATATAACAAATAGTCTTCAGGTAAAAGTCCATTTTAGGACTAGAACACATTTTTCTACAAGTTAATGATGCCTACACATAAGTCTTATTTACCTAATTTTATTTGTCTAGAATTTTGGTTTTCTATTAAAAAAAGTTTAAATTTCAAATCTTTATCAATTATTCTGATTATGAATGATAATCCAAAGAATATGTACTATACAGCAAAAATAATGCATGTGAAGAATTCCTTTCTGTTTTAAATCAAAAATTCAGTTCAATTTCTGTAAAGACGGTACTATGATAAAGGGGTAAAAAAGAAAAGACAACAAGAACTCAGAAAAAAGTATCCCTAAATGCTAGAGTGTGCCACTAATTTCTCAAAAAATCTTAGACAAAACATATATATACCTGAGCCACTTCCTCATCTACAAAATGGAGAGACTGTGTACATGATAAGGTCCCTTCCTAACATTCTATGAATCTATTATTCTAGTACATGGCAATTATCTTCAAGGTTGGAAAGCAGTAACTGAAAACCTGGCTTTCATATTATGGCTGAAATATGTTCTTCAACCATTTGGTATTTTCATAATTGAGTGACAACCCTACATAGTGAATTCAAAATATCATTTCCCCCTTTCTCTTGGTTTCTTCCTAAAACAGTTCCTCATCCTGCTTTATCCTTTCTTCCTTCCCCTCTATTTGCCATCTCACCAGTATTCAGTTATAAACAATTATATTTAGGAATGAAATCATGAAAAACTTCATCTAGATATTATCTGTTCCCCTATCACCCAGTGATTTTTCATTAAACACACAAACAGCAATGAGAAAAATAGAAATATTTCTAGTCAAGTGTACTCCTTTGGCATGATTGATTTAAGAATAAAACAAAAGAACTCTTCCAAAAAAAGGAATACCAGTGTATTACCCACACAAAAGGAAAACAAAAGAAAACAATTCTGTTCATTCCCCACACATAAACTATTTATTGTTGGGCCTGCTGTGGAGCCTAATTTCATCCAGCAGCTTTTATATTAGGCACTACAACACTTTCAGATACTTAATATCGGTCCCTGCCCTCCTGAGGCTTACATACTTTAGAAAAACAAACAAAAGAAATCCAGAATAAAGACAAGACACACGTAGTGAAATGCTTATGTAATGTAGAAATAAGTCCCATAACCTCCAATTCCATACTGGGCAGAATATGGAAGGAACCATACCAATACCCAACAGCAGCATCTTGGGGACAATGAAACTGACAAGGAGGACTGTCTCCTCCCTCCGGTTCAGGAAGGGGTAAGGATATGGGGAATGCAATCACAGCCAAGGGTGTGCTTGACACAAGGTTTTCTGTACCGCTTCTTTTACCTACAGAAACTCCCCCCACCCCGCCCCGCCCAACACACACACACACACACACACACACACACACACACACACACACACACTGACACACACACGCTCGCACACACGCAGCAATTTCTTTCAAAGATCCAATCCGGGCACCAATCTCGTCCCCTTCTTGTATCACCGCCTTTAGCAGCTCTTTCCCTCCCGCCCGCCAATTTGTCCCCTCGCGCCCCTCCGCTAAGGCGGTGGGAGGAGCGGCACAAAGCCAGGGAAGAGAAAATGAATAAATGCACATTTCCAGCAGGAGGAGTCAGCCGGCAGCCGCGGAGGCCGCCCGGGGTAGCAAAGCCCCGGGGAGCCCGGAGGGAATAGAGGGAAGGGAGGGCGGGAGGCGGGGCTGCCGAATCCCCCGGGGCGGGGAGGGGGGGGGCGCGGCGCGAGGAGCATCCGGAAAGCAGCACCCCCCTCCCTTTTCCTCTCCCAGCTGCACTCCCCCCACCCTGAAAACCCGGCCGCACACCAGGGGCTCTCCGGGAAGAGGATCTGGAGAAGGGGAGGCGGCGGCGGCGGCGGCGGAGACGGCTGCATCACCATCACTAAGCCAGGCGGCAGAGCGAAGCGCATCACTTACCCCTCACCATAGCGAGAGGGACCGGACGGGGGAGGCGGGGCGCGTCGCGTCCCGTGAGTCTCTCGCACGCCGTCCCCCCCGCCAACCCGTCGCCGTAGTCGTCGTCGTAGTCGTCGTCGCTGCCGTCGCCCCCGGACTCCCCGTTCCCTTCACCGTGCTCGGCAATAACGTTATTCCACACACGCCCCACACATAGCGGTAACGGCAGAGAGCAGCCGCCCACTGCGCAGGCGCGTCAGGAGAGGCCGGGGAGGGGGCCCTGCCCCTCCTCCTCGCCCAGCTATCTCTTACTGCGCAGGCGCCAAAGGCAGACAATGAAAAGGAGTTGCCTGGAGGGTCGTTGTCCCACCCACGCGATTTCGCAGCAGCCCACTGCGCAAGCGTGCCCCTAGGACCGGCAGAAACAATGAAGAAACTATACTGTCATTAGCTCGGACTGCAACCAACACGGACTACAGATCCCAGGGAGGAGTGCGCCGACTCAACAACAGCGGCCGGTTCGCTAGGCATGCTAGGATTTGTAGTCTCCGCGAAAGCCACACCTTTGAACGGTTGAGATTGAGTTTTCTTCTCCAGCCAAGGCTGCCTCTGGTAGTAGTGACCGAAGATGGAGCCGTAAAAAAAGAATCATATGTTTTCATTCACTTAACTGTGGGAACCCATGGATCAAGAGCATTTTCACAACTCTATAGAGCAAAGGCCTTCAGAAGTTTGTTTTTGGTAGTTAAGTGGTCCAGATTGCCTAAGAAATGAGAAGGGGGAAGAGGGAAAGTTTCAGTCTGAGGGAAAAGGAGGGTGGAGCCGCCAAGCTGTCTCTAGGCAACGGAAGCTTGGGGGCCAAACCGCCTCTTCCCTGTGCGCGGTACCTCCTGGGAATTGTAGTGTGCCCGGGGCTTCTTTGGGGGTTAGAAAGCGGCAGTTCGTGAACGTGATGGACTACAACTTCCACTATCCATCATGGGGGTCCGTGGGTGGACAGCGCCCCCGCGAGCCAGGTCCTACTATTCATGCGCCCCTCTGACAGCGACGTCTGGAAGCTGGGGGACTGTCTGCCCGTTGCCTACCGCCGAGGTTCTGCTAGGGGTGTCTGCGGGCCCGGGGTCACTGCATGGCGAAGGCCTTGGGGGACCCTGCCCCGGTGGAGCCTCTGAGGGACCCTGTCCTGGAGGAGGCTCTGGGGGACTCTGCCCTGGAGGAGGCTCTGGGGCACTATCAGCGGAGTCTCAGGGGTGAGTTACGGTCGTTTACTGCCCTCAGGCTCCGAATCTTTTGCAGCCTCAGCCCCTGGCCTCCCCGGGGTTCTTTAGACAGTCCGGGCGGGCGCTCCAGGATCTTTCCTGTGGTAGCTCCTGACTAGTGTATTTTCCAACACTTGTGTGAGTCCCTCCCCGCCACGCGGTCAGGCTGACGCCTAGGAAGGCTTGGTGTGCCTAGTGTTTGAGTAGGATTGGGATTTGGGGCTTTGCTCAATTTGTAAAGAGGAAAACCAGAGTTACCGTGAGGTATTTCTGTTCTCTTCTCTTTATTGGGATGCTGTCCTCATCCTTCATTTTACCCCAGGCCTTGGACCACATTACCACTTAAGTCCATTATTTCTTGTACTCTTTAATGCATCCTGCCTCCTGGAGTCTGCAAAACTCGGCTTTTATAGGCGCTATTTGGGTTAGAGTAAATTAAGCACCATTAGCAAAGCACACTTTATTAATTTAAAACAGATTCCCTTGGAAAAGATCATTGCCCCAGGATAGGTATCTAAGGGAACAAGATAATGACTGGAGCAATATTGCTTGGTGCCCAGCGACCAAGTTTTAAGGTTTCTGTAGGAAATGGATAGCCCTATTTGCTGTCATCATAGCTGAGTCACCTGATGACTTTCTGGTTTTAATCAATGATCACATTTGACGGTATTTCAAATAGGAAACAGCCAATATTGTGTCTACTGAAATTGCAGGACTTTTAAAAATTAGTAATGTTTATTTAATGAATACCCTCCTGAACCTGATGAGTGGCATTAGACCTGTTTAATCTGAAAGCAAGAAGCCGTTTAATAAAAGTAATCTTATTTTGTTTTTATGAAAATAAAGCACAAACTTTATAGTTTTCTAACTAATTCGCTCTTTGAAGGTTTCCTCTCTTACATATTTGTTAGGATTCTCTCCACCTCACACTGTTATGCTTCTTCTGTCTGTTCACTCTAGAAAACATCCTAAGCAAATTGTACTATTTTACTAATTGGGACAGATAAGGAACGGCCAAAAATCAGCTGATGCAATAAAGGTGTCAGCTTCTCACTTAACCTAACACACATCTAACTCCATTGCTCTATCCACTATGTAGTAATAACACATTTAATAGTAATTGTACTATACTTAATATTTGTATAATATATTGACTTTCAAAGTCATAGTTATTTCCTTATTATGTTAATTATAAGGTGTATATAGTAGAAAAAATTTTTTCTTCTTTTTGCAAATAGCAAAACTAAAGTGTAGAAACAAGTTAAACGATTTGTACTCAGTTTATCAGCAGATCTAGAAGTGGAACAAGGGAAGATTTCTAGGCTTTTCAGAGCATTCCATATTTCGTCCAACATTATTTGCTGAATTTTATTTATAAGCTCCCATATTGTTGTTATAAAGGAAGAACTTAAAATTATACTAAAATCACATAAAGTTAGAACTACTGCCAGAGAGAAATAAAGATGCTTGAAGTAAAAACATTTTATTCTTGAATAAATGTTTCAAAATATTGTGGAGTTATTTCGGTGTATTTCCTGCATTTTGAATGTCTGAGAATTCTATCATTGTATAAATACACGATCAGTAAAACTGCACCAATGTAGTCTTGTGTTTTGTTTTTAATTAACAACGAGTCTCTCAAAATCTCTTCTTACTTAGACTTTTGATTGGTCCTAATACGTGCTTAATGGGAGACAATCAGTGACTATCTTTCTCTTAAATTTTTTTTTCTACTTGCCAAAGAAGTATAAATATAGGTATCACCACCATTCCCTTTTATATTTAGACAGGAAACAACAGATCAAAATGTGGGTATTCTTACAGTCTTCCTACAGTGTTCTCTACATTTTTAATAGCTTTGGCCTTGGAAAGCTTTCTTCCTTTAAAAAGGGGACAGATTAATTTGAAGATCTCATGCTAGTAATGTGCTGCTGTCTTTTTAGTGCACTGATTTATTCATCACATGAAATCATGGAATTAAGAAGTGATTAAATGTAAAATAGAGAGTAAACCAAGGTTTATATATTCATACAAACCTAATTTTTTCCTTACTTTTTGACTTTCCGAGAGCAGACATTTGAAATAAACTTTTACCTCACTTGCTGTCTCCATATTCACTCATTGTTGCCACCTTTTCCCAATGAAGTGTATCCTATTTTATGCTTTAATATACTGGAATTTGTAGAGGGTGGCAAGGACCTATCTAAATGGCAGTGGGGCTTGAGGCCTGGCCTGTCTCATAGTGCAGGAATCATCTGTACAAGTGTCCCAAAAGTGTTTCTGTGTTATTGATAATTGTTGGCTGATTCCATTACTGTCTACTTATAGCTTCTAACATAATTCCTAGTTTTTGAATGGGGGGGTGGGGATGGGGAGAATAATCATAAAATTAAAACTAGAACTACCAGTTAGTAGACTAATCCCGTAACAGTTAAAGTTAAGGTGAACCTGAGGCACAAAGTTCTGAGCATAATCAATTTATTAAGAAAGCCCAAATTTACCAATAAATGGGATCTCAGCTTCCTCAGCAAAGCTAAGCACCCAAATGAGAAGGACATTTCTCTTTTATAGGTTTCGGGGAGTATAGAACAAAGAACAGGACTTCATAGGGAGGGAAGAAGTTATGATTGGTTACAAGAGGTTGACATCATGAATGGTGAGATCAGTATGATTGGTTGGAGGTTGGGAATGAGGGACTAGCAATAATCCCCTCCTTCCTTCCTGTGACTAAGAAATATTCATTGTTTGAGCCCAGGATAGCTTGGTGGTGTATAGATGCTGGACCAGATTCCCAGGTATCATACCTGCATCCTTCAAGGAAAGCAGATTTCTTTGAGGTAAGAATAGAACAGTGATTAGCAAGGGAACTGGATTTCTAAACTTAATTCATCATCATAGCACTTCTGAATTTCTGAACTGTTGTGAGACAAAGAACCATTACTTAAGCAGTAACAAGACAAAATCAATTAATTGTAAATATGGTCAATTAAAAATGATACAGAATCGATCTTGATCATTTCAGTCCCACAGCAGCTGATCTTTTCCTTACTCTAGCACAATTTCAAGTGGTTATTCTGCAAGACTATGGAGTATAAAATACATTGACTAATGACCACAACTATCTCAGCTACAACAGAAGCAAAGACAGGCTTTAAGGTTCATAAGTTTCAGAATACTTAGTTATAATTAGAAGTCATGTCAAAATATCACTTAAAATTTGGTTATATGAACATCTTTGTATCAAAACCCTGCAATTTTTACAGCCTTCACAAACACATTTTCATAATCATTTTCTCATTCAGTAAGCAAGCATTTAAATGTGTCAATTACTGCAATGTGATAGATATAAAGACCAAAAAAAAGCCCTTGCCCTTACGGTACTTATATTTCATTAGAGGAAAACAACATACACAGAAAAGTAAATCCAAAATATTTACAAAGTAGGTAAAAAATAATTTCTAGGGGAAACTCACTAGCAGTTGGGGGATTGAGATAGACTTCTTTTGAAGGAGGCATTTAAGCTAAACTTTGAAGGTAACTGAACAGTCTAAGAGGGAGATAGGATATTGTGAATGAATAACACATGGGCTACTTTAGCTAGCATGTAGGGAGCCCGAAGGAGAGTAATGTACAATTTATTTGGAAAATATAAACTGGAGTTAGATTGTGAAAGGCTTTAAAAACCAAATAAATTAGGAAGAGGCAATCACTCAAACTTTTAAAGAAGAGGAATGGCATGGTAAGATATGTGCCTTGTGGATATCACTTTGACAGTTGTAAGGTGGATGGACTGGAGAGAGGAGAGATTTGAAGCAAGGAGGCCAGTTAGGAGCCTACTGCAGTATGGGCAAAAGGTAATTAAGGGCCTAAAGCAGGTGGTTATTCTGAGTGGAGGAAAGGGACAGAGTTGAGAGATATTTTCAAGGTAGAACAAATAATACTTGGTAGCTGATTGGATATGAGAATTGAAGGAGAGAAAGAAAGAGAATGATTCCAAGGTTGTGAACCTGGGAAGAATGGTGGCTGATCTTCCCAGAAATAGGGAAATTAGTAAAAGGAATTAATATGAGGGGGGAAATGTGTTCTTTTTTTAAATGCTGAATTTGACATGGCAATGAGACATTGAATTGGAGATGTCCAATAAGGGTGTTGGTGATAGAGAATGAGAATTCAAGATTGATTAGAGCAGAATATGTAGTTCTGGTGGTTGTTTACATAGAGATGATAGACCTATATGAACTGATGTGCTCATCTAGAGAGAAAGGAGAGGGCCTAGAGAAGAGCTTTAGGTTATATACATGCAAAGTGATGAGGCTATGGATTATGATCCTGCAAAGGAGATTCTGAAGCATCACCCAGACAAATAGGAAAAGAACAATGTAATGAAAACTCGGAGAGGAAAGGGTGTCCAGGAGGAGGAATGCTGGTGTGGTCATCCATCAAATGGAGCAGAGGAACTCAAAGAAAGGTGGTGAATAGACACTGAGATTGGCTAGTCCTATAAGCACTATATTTTTTAAGCACCTGTAGCTTTATAACTTATTAACAGCATCTTGCTAGAAGTGACCTTTTCTTCCTCAACACATATAACTTCATGGAAGTTAAAGAATTTGTTATCTCTCTAAATAAAATTTGGTTTGAAGATAATGTAATTAACAACAGCAATGATAAGAATCTCTTTGTGCATGACTTGACTTCTATTTGTATATGAACTAAAGGTTGCTTCTGTTTCATAGTCTGTAAATCTATGATGGCCTGCCAAGTAGCTCATAAAAATATTTTAATTGTTTAGAGTTGAATAAAAATCATTAAAATATATTTTACAGCGCTTTTTGTATCATCAGGTTGGGAAGAAAAATATATATAACAGATTTTTGTCTCTGTTTTTTGTCTGCAGATTTTATTCCCTAATTTTTCAGAAAAAGGTCTGAGGGTTTTAGTGGACTACAGGTGAATTAGGAGTTGGAAACGTGATGTGGCATCCAAAAAAGCTAATGCTAACTTGGCCTATATTAAAAGAGGCATAAGATTATGATAGTTCTGCTCCACTCTGCCCTGGTCAGGTTGTAATTGGAGTATTGTACTGAGTTCTAGGTGCCAGTGTTTTAGAAGGTCATAGATAAGATGGATGACAGGTTGTCCAGAGAAAAGCTGTCAAGTTAAATGAAGGAGCAGAGAATGTTTAGACTCAAAAGAAGACATAACGTCTTTGTTTATTAAAGGTTGTAATGTGGAAGAGGGATTTGAAAGGTTTTTTGGTTTGTTTGTTTTTTTCTGGAAGCAAAGGGTATGGGTTGTAAAATGTCAAATTTAGACTTGAGGTCAGGAAAAACTTCCTAAAATTTAGAGCTGTCCATAAATGGATATAGGTGATGGCGTCCGTCTCATTGGTAGTCTTATTACAATGAGGATTCTTTTTAGATATGACTAGGTAGTGTGGCTGTTGAGTTCCCTTTCAACTCTGAACTTTTTTGATTCTTTAAAAGTAAAGTCTTTAATAATACTAAAATATAAATATCATTGAAGAGACATCTAAAATATCAAAGAAATAAAATTCGCCACCAAAATTTTTTTAAATTGCTACTTGAAATATCAGATATAAATATGAAATCTTCTTAGTTATTAGAGGCAGCTAGGTGGTATAGTGGTTAGAGTTCTAGACTGGGAGTCAGAAAGACACTGAGTTCAAATTTAACTTAAGACACTACCTGCATGACCCTAGGCAATTCTTTTAATCACTGACTGCCATAATTTCCTTAGCTATAAAATGAGGATAAAAGCACCTTATTCATAGAATTTTTGTGAAGGTCAAATGAGATTATATTTGTAAGTGTTTAGCATAGAGTGTGGCACATTGTTGTTGTTGTTCAGTCATGTTTGACTCTTTCTGGACCCCATTTGGGGTTTTCTTGGCAGTCATACTGTGGTGGTTTGCCATTTCCTTCTCCAGCTAATTTTACAGATGAGGAAACTCAGGCAAACAGGATTATTAAGTGACTTGCCCAGAATCACACAGCTAGTAAGTGTCTGAGACCAGATTTGAACTCAGGAAGATGAGTCTTCCTAACTCTATGCCCAAAGCTCTATCCAATGTGCCCTCTAGCTGCCACTGGCACAAAGTAGGTGCTTAATAAATGCCTGTTCTCTTCCTCCTTATTATAGAGCATTTCAAGATGGAGAGTTGATATTGCTCGTTTCATAAGCCCAAATTCAGAGTTAGAACCTTAGATAAATCAGTAAACAAATGCTATAAAGCATCTGCTGTATCTGGAAATTAAGCTAAATACTTTGTAAAATTTAACTTTGAGAAACTGTTCACGAATTGAGATGTGGAAAGGACCTTAGAAGACATCTAGTACAACTCTCATTTTGTAGACAAACTATGGCCCAGAGATCTTAAATGGCTTGTAAAGATCACACAATTAATAAGTGATAGTGACAGGATTTCAACTCAGGTCCTCTGATTCTATATCCTGGATTCCTTTGGACCCCATTCACAAGCCCTAAGAGTTAACAAGTTAATGTTGAACGACTAGCTGTAACATGAAATAAATATATACAGTTAGAGCAGAATACAAATACCTCACTTTTGAACATAATAGTTTTATATGTGTGATTTTTTTCACCTTTTTATGATGTTTCAAATTTTGTATAAGGGCTTGTATAGGCAGAAAAGTGCAGCGATAGGTGGAAAGGAGAAAAATTTGTTAAGTGAATATGGGAAAAGAGTAGATTTAGTTTTTAAGTCACTTTCTGTATCCTTTTAATTGATTTAGCACAAGAAAACCAACAGCAAGTGTTGACTTATTCTTTATTTTTGCATAGTGTTGGCACTTTTCCTCAGATTTCTGCACATCTATGTGAGAAAGTGCTGTTACTCTAGCCAGTAATTTTTTCAGTAAGTTAGGCACAACTGATATCATCTGGACCTTTGGCCTATTTAAACTAATACTTTGCATATGTAAGTTTACAAGTGACAACGTTTCTCAGATTACATACACACATATAAATAAACTTAATGGTGATTTATTTTTTCTCATCTTTTTGTTCTCTATCTTCTGGGTTTTCTTTGTTTCCTCTACTCTCATTCATCTTGGGATACCTTCTGTGAGAACATATCTGTATATTTGTTCATAACATAACATAACATATACTTGTTCACAAAAATACATTTTAAGATTTTGTAATTCATTTAAAATACATTTCTAAGGTCTTGTAAGACCATATGAAAAATTTTACTACATCTGTTTGCTTTGTTGGAATGCAAATAATAATACAATGAGCCCTCTTAAAATGTCTATTAAATGGGTCACAGACATTTTAAAAAGTCAGTTTTTCATACAACTAATGTTGTA
The DNA here is from genome assembly GCF_011100635.1 of Trichosurus vulpecula. Classification (NCBI taxonomy): domain Eukaryota; kingdom Metazoa; phylum Chordata; class Mammalia; order Diprotodontia; family Phalangeridae; genus Trichosurus; species Trichosurus vulpecula. The sequence goes on along the minus strand of NC_050576.1, from coordinate 137,711,049 downwards.
TGTTTCCTAATAGGAAGAATGTCTTTTTTTAAAAAAAGAAGAAATATTAAAATAATGACATAAGATACTTGTATTTAGATTTCCAATGAGATTTTTAAATGGCATATATCCATATTTCTTATTTACACATACTATATATATTTTTAATGTATGTATATACATATACATATTAAAACCACTTATTAAAAGTGAATTTGCAGAAATTCTAAAATCTTATTTCAACTAGTTTTTATCTCCATGACCATGTTTTAGATGAGAATGACAAAAAGATAAATTACTGGATTTGAATTTTAACCTCCCTATTTTATTATGATCATCAATAAAAATGTAGTAAGTGCTTACTACGTGTCAGTCATTTTGCTAAGCTCTAGGGATACAAAAACAAAACAAAGCAAATACATAGTTCTTGGCCTCAAAGAGCTCACCTTCTAATGGGAGACAATATGCAACCCTGTGTGTGTGTGTGTACACAAGATAAATACATTGCAAATGAGAGGTAATCTCCTATGGGAAGAATTGGTGGTTGGGAATGAGGGTGGGGAGGATGGAAAAGGCCTCTTGCAGAAGGTGGGAAGCTAGAAGTCTGGAGGGGGAGCATTTCAGGAATGTAAGATAATTTTCTAGTTAAAGCAAATAATGACAGACAAAACTGGACAAAAATAGGTCACAGAACAAAGAAATAGTAACCAAAGAATCAGTCTCTGAATAGGCTAGAATCCCAGAAAAATATGTATAATAATAATATAAGAGCATTTTCATTCCTTTCTCCAAAATGATGAGTGAGAATGATATACTCTCCTGATTGTTAGTCTGTGTCACAGTTTCCTTTATTTAAGTTAGAATATCTGTCTCTGGTCAAAAGACAGAGTTGCTTGAAAATGCTGAAGTATCTTTAAAATGGAGCTCTACCAAAGAGCCAGAAGTTTATTAGGACATTCAAGTTAGATAAAGGCTCTGCCAATATATATTTTTAAAGTGGCAACTATTGTTTGATCTGGTGGGTCTGAAAAAAAATTAAAAAGCTGATTGTGAATTAGCAACTGAATGTGATGGGCATAGTGCCTTTTCTTGACAGCTTGTACAGAGATACTCCAGCCCTACCATAATAGAGATGGCTAGGGAGAATGTTCTTCCCAATCCCCCATCATTATTGCAGTGGCAGAGCAGTTTGGCTCATTGCCCAACCTTCAGCAGGAGGAAATGATATTTATAACAGCAGCATGGTTGATTCAGTGGGGTGAGGTGGGCTAATATGATGTTTCCTTTGTTCTTTTGAGCTAGACCTGGTTAGGCTTCTGCTGATAGCCTGATGCCACACAGAAGGGCCTTGGGAGTATTTGAATTAAGGATAGAGTTTAATGGCCTTAGTGATTTTGCTTAATTCATGGTCTTAGAACCAATGCCAACCTACATAATATTACTTCTTTACCAATAGAAAGTGACAGGTGCATAAGTCCTCTCAGTTGGTGCCAAAGAGATACCAGGTGTGGAGCTCATAATACATATCCCAAATCCCCTTGATTTGCCAACATCTATACATCATTAATGACCTTCCAGAGACTGCTTTCCAAAATATTAACATTCTTATTCAGATTATCCTTCAATTCTTACGTTAGCCACTTTGGCATATCCTTGAGTTGTTACACAATATAAAGGTGTTTGCTATTTTTTTTTCAGTTTCTTTATGGTGTTCTCAGTATCTTGTAATGTAATTGGTACAGATAAAGCCTTCTTCTTCTCTCAAGTTAAAACATGTTGGAGTTATTTTTTTCCTTTTGGCACTATTCATTATACCCACCTATAGGTCCCCATAGTAAGTAGTGCCAGTTTTTTTTTTTCTCACTGGATTAGATTGAGGCCAAGTCTAATGTGGGCAGAAGTATGCCTGTCTCTTATCTTGCTATTGTTTAGTTTCTCTGCTTCTCTTCCCCATCTTACATATGTAGGGAAAAGCTTGGTGAATACCATATTTTGCTCATGAATCCCAGAACAGAAAGGTGTTTATTATTATCCCAGCACAGACACAAGAGTTCAACAGTGTCTGATGCTTCTTACCTTTTTCTTTTCCTCCTTCTCTTTAGCAGTACAATTCAGAACCACGTGTTCAGCTGGAGACAGGGCATACATGAGTAATTTATAGTATATGTTCGGTGAATAAATAAACTCTCTCCTGAGTAGGAAAGTCTAGGCTATTCAAAGCTGCCTGGGTAAAGAGATGAATGTTTAAAGGTCTATTCGAAATCAGAAGGTAGAAGAATAGCAAGAGTTAGGAAAAGGAGCAGTTAAGACTGACACAATAAGGAATTCACGATACTTTACCATATGGGCCAAGCTGGTGAAAATTTGGTGAGTAGGATGTCAAAAATTATCTTCTGTTTATCTCCATTGGGTTTTCTAGGGTTTAGAAATCACATTCATATTGGTATTTGTAAAATTCTTAAAGCGAAGGGCAAAAGGAAACAGGATGCTTTGGGGAAGGCAATTTTTCTGTCTCTCTATAGGATAATAATAACAATAATAGTTAGCATTTAAATAGCACTTGAAAGTTTGCAGAGCTCACTTCTAATATATTTTATTTGGTCCTCACTACAACCCTGGGAGGTAGGTGTTATTATTATCCACATTTTACAGATGAGGAAACTGAGGCAGTTCAGTGACCCATCCAGCGTCTCCCAGCTAGTAAGTGTCTGAGGCTGGATTTGAACTCAGGTATTCCTGACTTCAGGTCCAGATCTCTAGGCAAGAGAAAGAATAAGTATTATTGCTTCAGACCAAATGGTATTAGGGAAGCTAATCTGGAGTGTGGCTGTCAAGCGCTAACTGAAGGGCTAATAGCAGTAGCCCTGTCAGACTCTCTAGGAGTAGTGAGGATAGTGAAAGTTATAAAGAACCAGAGGATTTAGCAAAGGAGTTACCTGGGCCGATTATTCACACGGGGTTGGCCGTATTTATTGTATATTATTAGGGTATCTGATAGTCCAAAGGTCAGTCAACAAGCATTGAATTAAGCTTTTACCAGCACAAATTCTGGGGCAGCTGCGTGGTTAAGTGGATGGAGTGTTGGACCTGGATTTGGGAAGACTTATCTTCCTGAGTTCAAATCTGCCTTAGAAACATACAAGCTGTATGACCCTGGGCAAGTCACTTAACTCAGTTTGCCTCAGTTTCCTCATCTGTAAAATGAGTTAGATGAAGGAAATGGTGAACCACTATAGTACCTTTGCCAAGAAAACCCCAAATGAGGCCACGAAGAGACAGACATGACTAAACAACAAAGCACAACTTTAAAAGTCGAATTCCTTCTTTGAGCTAAATCTGTAGCTGACATCTTATTTTTTTCTTGCAGGCCAGATACTTTATCTATATTAGTCATATCTATGCAGCAGCTGGGATTAGAAAGAGGGCAGCTAAGAGGAACTAGTGTGTTGATCACCATAATTGAGTGTTTTTTTTCCTATTCAATAGTATAGAATTACTCTAGATCTCAAACTAAACTATTGCAGCACATCATGCTTTGCATATTAATTAAAAGGAGGGAAGGAAAGTGCATTCTTGAATAACTTGGAGGCAAAAAAGGTACATATTGTGTGGGTGACAGAAAGAACAGCCAAAGGAAAAAAAAAGAGGCATGTCTAAATGTTTCAGAATGAATGACTGGGTAGTAGTTTCCATTCTTGCAGTGATAAGTAGCTTATCCTGAAACTGCTTGGATATTGTTTATAAAGGTAATTAAGAGCAATTTTAGATGTCGTGTCTTAAATACTTAAACACTGTGACTTTAAGTAGTCACAGTTTTATTTGTAAACTAAATTTCAGTCTTCTCTAATGGAGGCAGCTTCCTCCCCTCCCCTTTGAAAAATACAATCTCCGGAGCTTTCCATTTATCCACTTATAAAAAGTCATTTACAGCTAATTGATGTCTCAGTATAAATCATCTGATTCAACCTATTCTCTTTCCACCCTGAACCCCTTCCTTAAAAGGACTTTATGTTCCTTCAGGGATAATTCTAAATTTCTAGGAAGAAGGAACAGTGTCCTACATGTACTCTTTCAATATTTTGAAGAAGCTTCTTTGTTATTAAAGGATTCAGTCATTTTTTTTTCAGTTTCATTCATTTTCCATCTCATTGACAGAAAATAATAACTGTGTCAGTCTATATACTGAGTGCTTTCTGCATTTGGAAATGGCCTACTTTTCTCTCTCAGGTAATCTGATATTCTCATTGAAAATGTAGCATGTAATCTTTGAGTGACTTTAAATTTAAGTGATTAATGGCATATAAAAATAGTGGTATGAATGAAAATACATTTATGTGACTGATATTGTACTAAGAATTCAAAATACAAATACAAAAACAAAGATAGTCCTCACCCTCAAGTAGTTAATATCCTAATGGGAAAGACTACTTTTATAGAGAAAAAGGGTGTTTTGCTCACATATAAAATGTATAACTTTGAGTTTCTTGTGAAGGAGGTGAATAACTATAGAAATTTTCCATGGTAGAGCTTTTGTTTTTGTTTTTCAGGTTTTCCTACTGCTGCTCTGGAAATAGGTTCTTTGTTTAGTCAATTTAGACATAAATAAATAATTTTCCATTGTTATAACTAAGTCACCTGATAACTCCACTACACACATATTTACTGGTAGCTTGGCTTGTCTACTGCCATTCTGTGAGCTACAACAGGAAAATTTCTTTATTCAAAAAATCTAGATAGCTGGGTCTTAAACTCAGTTTCCTAAATTGTTGGTTTATTAAACTTCATTTCTTTTGCTACTGTGTCATTAGAAGGCATTCAGTAAATAGAAAATCTTCATTTCTTCCTTGATCCTCAATCATTCCATGAGAATTTTTTTTTTTGGAAAAAAAGATCTCATTTCTCTAGGAGGAATATATATTTGAGTGAGGAGTGGAGGGTTGATGGATTTTGGAATGGATCAGAATTGGTTAAAAAATTCTTTATTTTTAAAGCTGCATTGCTCACTCCCAAGCTGACATACCAAATCAGTCAGTGACTGAATCATGTTTATTAGTGCTATGAGATAACACTGTCTGGGTTAAGGGAAGGGCTAGAATTCTTGGCTCTTTTCCTTAGTGCAGGAAAGGAGCTAGGTTCAATAGTTGATGTGTTAGGGATATAATCATATATTATATTTGCTATTGTGCTGACTTCATCATCCTGTTTTGCAGTTGGAGAAAACTAATTTTTTTCATTTAGTTTGTTCAAGCTAGAAAATGAATGATATGAGAATTATATCTGATAGAAATTTTCATGTCATAAAATGAATTTTATAAATGGCAATTTTTATCTTTTCAATCTTTGTCAATGAATTTAGAGAAAATAAATCTTAATTATGATACTCCTTTAGAATGTATATATAGATAAAATAAAGATAAGTATATATGTGCATATATACATTTTTGAAAATAGTATTTTATTTTTCCAGCTACATGTAAAGACAACTTTTACATTCATTTTTAACAATTTTTGTGTAACAGATTTTCCTCCCTTCCCCCTCCATAAAATGGTAATCAATTTGATACAGGTTATATCACATATACACTTAGAAGTATTTATATTATGTGTTATACTTATGCTTATATACATCAGCAACATATTAAATATTGTACAGATCATTGTGAGCAGCTGTTATATACTTCCTTTAGTCAGTCTACACATGTCAAGTGCTCATTATGTGCCAAGCACTGTACTAAGCACTGGGAATAAAATGAAAGGCAACAACATGGCCCCTGCCCTCAGGGAGTTAGTTCATAGTCCAGTAGGAAAGAGAGCATGCAAAATATTTTACTTATGATATATACAATGTAAATGGAAGTTGACCTCGGAGGAAAGGAAAAGTGCGAAGGAGGGAAGAGGGGTAACAGGACTGGAAAAGGCCTCCTGCAGAAAGTGTCACTTGAGCTGAATCTTAAAAGCAGGAAGTGGAGGTGAGAAGGGAGAGCAGATCTAGGCATGGGGATTAGCTAATAAAAAGGCACTGAGTCCCGACATGGAGTGTCTTTATGAGGAACAGTAAAAAGGCCAGTGTTGCAGGAATTTACAGTACTACACTAGCAGCAGAGTAAAGTGTAAGAAGCATGGAACATAAGGAAGAGACCACGTCGTGAAGGGTTTTAAAAACCAAATAGGATTTTACGTTCTAGTAAGTAATAGAGAGAGTGTCCAGAAGGGTATTCCATAGTCCAGGTGTGAGGTGATGAAGGCACCACAGTAGCAACTGTATGAGTGAAGAGAAGGTAATATATAGGGAGAAATATTGTGTGGTAGAAATGATAAAACTTGACAACAGATCAGACGTGTCAGGTGAATGCAAGTGAGGAGTTTAAGGATGCCACCAAAGTTGTAAGCCTGGGTGACTGGGAGGATGATGGCGATGCCCTCAATAGTAATATGGAAGTTTAGAAGAGGGGGAAGGGTTTCGAGGAAAGGTAAGTTATGGTTTTGGAAATCAAGAGTGTGAAATGCCAGTGGGACATCTATCCAGTTTGAGATGTCCAAGAGGGAGTTAGTTGATCATGTAAGGCTACAGCTCAGGAGACTGGTAAGGCCTTACCTAGGATGGTCTGCATAGAGATAGTAATTCAGTGAATGGGAGCTGATAATTACCCCAAGCAACAGAATAAGAAGAAAATGTTTAAAGAAGAAGGGGTATAGATTAGGCACAAGATAGGATTTCAGATTTATCAGTGTTATGAGTTTCTACTCCTGAGAGAAGTAATTGTCTTTTCTCAAGATTTTTTTAGGGGAGGGCAAATTGTGGTCTATCACAAATGTCTGCAGTTAACACCTTTATTTTGGAAACAGATAATTCTTAAAGGTCAGTTCTAAAATTCATTGACAGGTGTTTGGTGTGTCAATATGTTCCTCCATGCCTTAATGATTGAGTATTCTTAGATTTGTATATAAGAAATTCATAGTATAAGAATTAAATTCTTCTAGTTTTGCTTAATTTACCATTTAAGACCCTGTTTAGACCCTCTATCATAAAAGAAAAATATTTATTACATTAAGACACCATATTGTGAATACATATATCATAAGCAGAAATGACTGCAGTTATATGACAGTGCTAATGTAATATGATAAGTGCTAATGGCTTTAACGAAGGCATAAAGATAGTTTTCTACTATGTAGTCTGAATGCAGATTGAGGCAAACTATTTGTTCTCTTTTTTTCTGTTTTGTTTCTTCTTTTTCATAATTCATTCCATTGGTCATAATTCTTCTTTATAACTTGACTCTTGTGTAAATAAGTTTAATGCGAAGGTATATTTAGAAGATATATGGGATTCCATGCCATCTTTGGGGGGAGGGGGAGGGGAAGGAGGGGAAGAAAATCTGGAAGTCAAAAACATGCAGAACTGAGTGTTGGAAATTACAAATAAAAAATCTTAATTTAAAAGAAAAAGATAGTTTTCTAAGAATTAGACTAGAAAATAGAAGTGTAAGCTAGACCCCTATCACTGAATCTTTTAATTGATTTGATAGTATTCTAGCCATTCATTATATAGACCTGAGACTGGGCTAATGTTGATAAATAGGGAATTCTTGTAATAGAGTAATTTATTGCAAATACAATTTCATAATCATATTAACTGAGAATGCATTTTGTTTGCAAGCATAAGAATGATTTCTGCATACTTATGAAATTCAAGTACATTGTTTCTTGCAAGGGGACAATAATACTTAATAAAATATCTACATTTATGTTGTCAACTTTGATTTATTTTTTAAAATATGTACCTGATGGACATGCCTTTTTTGTTGAATTGTTCCCTGTTTATGGGCATTCACTTAGTTTCCATCTTTAGTCATGTTTTAAAGGATTAACTAAGGTAGATATTGATCAGTTGATTATAATTTGCTTGATTTTGCAATACTGGTATATAAACTGACCTCTGATGTACCTTGAAATAATTTAGAAAACAAATTACTTTAGCACAGGTAGCATCTTTGCCTTTCCCTTGGTTGCTGTGGTTTTTTGTTTGTTTCTTGAAGTTATTTGAGAACTTTTGGCTATTTTAAAAAAAAAAGTTAATCCATTAAAAGCTGCAACTATATATGTCTGTATATATGTACGTAGTTATATGTATATATGTGTATATATGTGTGTCACACACACACATTTTCCCCGAGTGTCATTTTGATAATGAAAAGAAGTTCTAGTCTAGTTGTTTTGATCAGGAGTTCTTAACCTTTTTTGTGCGATAGACCTCTTTGGCAGTCTGGTGAACCCTTCTCTAGAATAATGGTGTTTTAAAATGCATAAAGTGAAATACATAGGAATACCAAGGCAACAACTACATTGAAATGTAGTTACCCAAACCACACAAGCTGGGGACTCCAGGTTAAAAACCTCTGGTTTAGATGAAAGATTTTTTGCGAAATATGCTGAAGTTAATTCCAAGCAGTTAATCACTTTTTCTGAAGCAATCCTCTAAGAATATAAGCTTCAGAAAAAGTGATAACGTGAATGGATTGATGGAATTTCATCATCTGGGAAGTTCATATATCAATGAAATCAAGGGCCTAGTCCCTATCTTAGATGAAATGATTATAGAATAAAAATACTCCTATTCACAAAGCAATAATTCTATAATTATCTTAAAACAATTTACTATAATCCAACCTCATTCAATTGGAATGGCTCTTTCCAAAGTTACTAATGGTTTTTTAGCTTAATAGCTTTTTTCCCCTTGCTTTAAGTCATTCCCCTGTTCACTTAATCTTCCATAGCTACCCAACTGATTTTTAGAAAGCATAGATCTAAGTTACTCCACTGCTCAATAAACTCCAGTGGTTCCTTATTACCTAAAATCCTAGGATCAACCGCAGACTCCTCTGTTTGTTTTTTTAATGGCCTCTATGATTGTGATTTGCTTTTCTAATCTTATACATATCTTCCCTTGATACCTGCTTTAGTCCAACCAAATTGGCCTTTCTATTCCTTACATGACACTCCATCTCCCTTTTCCATACTTTTGCAAAAGTTATTTATTCTGCATGCTTGGATTGCATTTCCCTTACCTCCATTTCTTAGAATCTTTATTTTCCTTCAAAGTTCATCTCAAGCACCATTTCCTGCATGGGGCCTTTTATGATTCCTCCCTTCCCTCCTCCCAAGCTTCCAGTGCTCTGTGCCAGAAAATTACCTCCTATTTCGCTTATGTGTATTTATATGTATACCTTGAAGTTACAGGTACTGCTTCATTTACCAAGCATAGGGCTTAGCATATAGCTGCCACTTAATAAATGCTTCTGGATTAATTAACTTGAACAAATGCTCATCGATTTGTTAATGTTAGTTCCCTTTATATAGAAAAGTCAAAGAGTCAAAAAATCCATACAGATGGGTAGGCTACCTTTATTTTTCTCTACTATGATTTTGTGTGTGTGTTTATATATGCACATGTATGTACGTGTATATGTAAATTGACAAGTCGGGAGATTTTGTGTGAGAGATTTTTATTTTTTTAAAAGTAGTTTAAATGAAAGCTTTTAAAAAAACTAGGGCATATATTATCATGCAAATTACAGTATTGTAGTACTGCTGTATTCATTGTGAAGTCTGCTCAGTCAATTCAAAGACTTTTTTGGTTTGAAGGAAAGGTATTAATTTAATTTTTACCCCTCCTGTAGTGTCTTTAGTTCTGTTTCATTATTCTGTAGTCTTTCATCATCTCTTTGGATGATCTTAATTTGTACTTGGAGGTTAAGAAAAAGCCAAGCAGATCAATTTTCAGGGACTGCTGCTTATTACTTGTGCGGTCTCATCTGCCACCTATCTGCATTTCTCTACATGTGAGGTGCTTTGGAGATAAAGTTATATATTAATAATTTAAAATATTCCTAAATAATATACTTTATTGATGGATAAACTATATCTGCCAAGTAATATTTTCTTTAAACTACAACATTAAATGACAAAATCAGGATCCAAAAGACTCTCTACAAACTGGAATTGTGTGGTCATACAAACAAGGTGAAATTGATAAGGATAAATGTAAAGCATTGTACTTACTTTCAGAAAATTCATGCACAACTGTTCAATCAGAAGACTTGGCCAGAAGGCAGTTCATATTTAAAAAGAAATACGAGTTTTACTTGTTAACAGTCATCAGGAATGGCCAGAGCAGCTAATGCAATCTTTTTTTGTTTGTTTGTTTATTCTGAATTTAAAACCAACAAAAATGAGCATTTCTGGATACATAGAAGAAAACAAAAAGGTAATGACATACGGAGTTGTCAATCTCCAATTCATAACTCTGGTTTTTACATAATGTATATTATATGTATTTATATGTAAATATTCACACATATTTACTAAATGCCACATACTTAAAGTAAAACTGCTCTGCTTGCCTGTGCTTCCTTCTTCCTTTTTTTCTTTTCAGTGCATTAATTTTTTTCAATGACTTGCCCTTTTGGTTTTTTGCAGGGTTTTTTTTGGCATTATAATTGCTACTCCAGTTTCTATAACTTGTTCTGCTGGTTCTGCTCACTTCACTTTGCATCAGTTCATACTGCATATGGTTCTCTGAAATCATCTCTTTTGTTATTTCATACTGTGCAATAATATTTCATCAAGTTAATCAGTTCAGGATTCAGAGGTACTTTTTTTCTCTGTAGTCTTTGACACTGTCAGTCAGCTTCTTCTTCCTAGGGCTTCATGACACTGTTCTCCCTTGGTTCTTAATTATTTGACCACTCTTTTTTCAGTTTTTTTGCTGAATCTTCAGGTTGCAACAACTAACTATAGGTATCTTCCAAGGCTGTGTTTTGGACCATCTTCTCTCTATATATTATCATGCTTGACAATTTCTTCAAATCATTTATATTCAATTATCATCTTTATTTAGATTATTATCAAATCTAGTTTCTAGCCCTAACCTTTCTCTTGAACTCTTGTCTTATATCTCCTTTGTCTGTTGGACTTCTTAAATTGGCTGTCCTATGGACTCTAAAACTCAAAATGTCCCAAAATGAACTCATTATTTTTCTTCTCAAACTCTCCCCTCCCCCACTATCTTTCACATCACTGAAAATGGTATACCACCATCTTCCCAGGCTCCCAACCTAGACATCATGCTTAACTTCACACTCTCACCCATTGTGTCCAATAATTTACCAATCCTGTTGATTTCCCTTTATAGCATCTCATATGCCCCATTTTCTTCTCTGACATTGCCATCTTCATGGTGCAAGCTTTCATCACCTCATGCCTGGACTATTGCAGTAGCTTTCTGGTTGTTTTGCCTACTAGAAGTTTCTTCTCCCTCCACTCCATCCTCCACTGTTCCATCATTCTTCTTTAAGTGAAGGTCTAACCATGCTATCCTTTCCCTCCATTTAATAAATTCCATGAGTTTCCCACTTACCTCCAGAATGAAATATAAAATGTCTGTTTGACATTCAAAACCTTTCACAACAAGCCCTATCTTTCTATTCTTCTTTCTTTTTAGATAGTGTTATTTTATTAAATATTTCTCAATTACATTTTTTTAAAAAAGTTAACATTCCTTTCTAAAAATGTTGAATTCCAAATTCTGTCCCTCCCTCATCCCTTGAGAAGGCAAGCAGTATGATATCAATCATATGAAGTCATGTAAAACATTTCCATATTAGCTATGTTACAACATAAGAGACAGAAAAACAAGAAAAATAACTAAAGTGAAAAAAAGTATGCCTCAGTGTGTGCTCAAAGTTTATCATTCCTCTTTCTGGGGGTAGATAGCATGGGTCCTGTGTAATTTTATTGGATCATTGTCTTGATCAGAATAGCTAAGTCTTTCACATCATTACAATGTTGCTGTTGCAATGAACAATGTTCAAGTTCTGCTCATTTGACTTTGCATCAGTTCATGTAAGACTGCAGGTTTTTCTGGAACCATCCTCTCGTCAGTTCTTAATAGCACAGTAGTATTCTGACACAATCCTATACCACAACTTGTTCAGCCATTCCCCAGTTGCTGGGCATCCCCTCAGTTTCTAATTCGTTGCTACCACAAAAGGAACTGCTGTAAATGTTTTTGTGTACATAGGCACTTTTTCCTTTTCTTTGATCTCTTTGGGATATAAACTTGGTAGTGATATTTCTGGGTCAAAGGTGCATGCACTGTTTTATAACCTTTTAGGCACAGTTCCAACTTTGTTCTCCACACTAAACTAGTTCACAACTCTACTGACAGTGCATTAATGTTCCAATTTTTCCACATTCCCTCCAGCATTTGTCATTGACGTTTTCTGTCATGTTGGCCAATCTGATAGGAGTGAAGTGGTACCTCGGATTTGTTTTAATTTTCATTTCTCTAAACAATAGTGATTCACAGCATTGTTTCATGTAACTATTGATAGCTTTGATTTCTTCTTCTGAAAACCACCTGTTCAAATCCTTTGATCATTTATAATTTGGGGAATGACTCTTATAAATTTGACTGTGTTCTCTACGTATCTGAGAAATGAAACCTATATCAGAGGTACTTGTTGTAAAATCTCCCCTCCCCCAACCCAGTTTCCTGCTTTCATTTTGATTTTGGCTGCATTACTTTTGTGCCAAACCTTTTTGAATTCCGCGTAGTCAAAATTATCCATTTTACCTCCCATGATCCACTCTATTGTTTGTTTGGTCATAAACTCTTCCCTTATCCATAGATCTGATGAATTTTTCCATGCTCTCATAATTGATTTATGGTATCAGTCTTTATGTCTAAATTATTTATCCATTTTGATCTTTCTTGGTAGATAGTATGAGATATTGGTCTATGCCTAGTTTTTGCCAAACTGCTTTTCAATTTTCCTAGCAATTTTACGTTAAATGGTGAGTCTTTGCCCCCAAAGCTATGATCTTTGGGTTTATCAAACACTAGGTTACTGTGGTCATTCACTACTGTGTATTGTATACCTAATCTACTCCAATGATCTACCACCCTATTTCTTAACAAGGACCAGATTGTTTTGATGATTACCACTTTGTAATATAGTTTGAAATCTGGTACTGCTAGGCCACTTTTTTTTTGGAGAGGGGAAGGCAGGGCAATTAGTGTTAAGTGACTTGCCCAAGGTCACACAGCTAGTAAGTGTGTCAAGTGTATGAGGCCGGATTTGAACTCAGGTCTTTCTGACTCCAGGGCTGGTGCTCTACTCACTGTACTACCTAGCTGCCCCTAGGCCACTTTTTGTCACATTTTCCCTGTTTATTCCTTTGATATTCTTGACCTTTTGTTCTTCCAGATGAATTTTTTTCCCTAGCTCTATAAAATAATTCTTTGGTAGTTCGATTTGTATAATATTGAATAAATAAATTAACTTGGGTAGAATTGTCATTTTTATTTTTCTTTATTCTTATCCTACTCATGAGCAATTAATATCACTCCAACTGTTTATATCTGTCTTTATTCTTATTATGATTTACTTCCCTTTCCTTTCCCAGGTCCTCCACCATTGTGTACTCTGTAATCCAATGACATCAGCTTCCTTGCTGTTCCTTGCCCAGGACACTCGATGCATTTTTTATTGACTATCCTCCATGCTTGGAACTCTTGCTCTTCTCTCCCTCCTGGCTTTCTAGACTTCCTTCAAGTCTTGGCCAAAGACCCACTTTCTTCAAGAAACCTTTCTCAGTCTCCCTTTATGCTAATGCCTTCCCTCTTAGATTATCTCCAATTTATCCTGTATATATTATTTATATGTAGTTATTTGAATGTAATCCCCTTTCCCCTTAAAGTGGTGAGCTCCTTGAGAGCAGGAATTGTTTGTTTGTTTGTTATTTTGTAGTTCTTTGTCTCTTCAGTGACTGGCATGTATCAGGCACTTAATATATGCTTCTTGATTGAGTAGAGGTGGTGCCAGAGACAATAACTTTCTAGAAACTGCCTTCTTTTATGGGTGTATAAGCTACATAATCGTTGTAGCTTGTGTAGGCCCTGGGTAAAAGCATATTTGTTGTTGCAGAGCGTGCCAACAGAAGCATTCACCAACTGAAATGTGCCCTCCAGGAAAGTGATATAGTTGAAGAAGATAAATTTGAACATGAAGAACCCTGTACTGAAACTGAGACGGAGGAGAGTGGGGCCACTTGGCACGAACTATATCATAGCCAGGCAGGTATGTATTTGGCGTTTAAATTTAATTCTTGAATTTAAGGGATTATGATGCTGTAATTACTGAATCAGCTATTAGTCTGGGTAGAGCTAATAAGTTGTTTTTTTTTTCTTTAGTTAACCAACTTAAAGCCTTGTTGAATCAGCAAAGCAGCAAGGAAGGTGAAGTGTCCTCACCAAGAAAAAGGACAATATCTCCTTTGGTTTGTATTCCTTTTGAAGACTTGATAAAATTGGTAGATTCTGTTTTAACATAGAATTGTATTTCAAAATCATTGTTACTTTGTCAGTAACCTAGGTTGATTGCCAACTCTGTGCCTAACATTCTAACACAAACTCCACAGTGCCTTGTATTTGTAAAAGTCACTTCATGTCTTCCAACATATTTGACTGAAGCCTCTATAGATTTGCTCTAAAGGAGGGATGTCCAGTGCTTTGAATTCCTGTGGTCGTGCCTGCTAGAATTCTTATAAGAAGAATCTGAGCAAGAACATGAGGCTATAATTAAACTATAGGCAGCCCATGTCCCAAAACCCCAGCTCATAAGTCCCGTCTTTGGGTGCTCTTCAGTCTCCCCTTTTTTTGGAGAGGTGAAGGCAAGGTAAGTGGGGTTAAGTGACTTGCCCAAGGTCACACAGCTAGTAAGTGTCAAGTATCTGAGGCTGGATTTGAACTCAGGTCCTCCTGACTCCAGGTTCCTCTATTCACTGCGCCACCTAGCTGCCCCTTCAGTCTCTCTTTAGTACATCCTGGCCCCTTGGAAACCTCAGGGTATAAGTTCTATCTAGATTTCTACAGAAAGATGAGGTCCTTATTTCTGACATCTGACTACCCTTCTCCAAATCTGTTAGCTCCCTTTAAAAGGCTAACTGCAAGTATTCACCTAGAATTTATGTCAGTTATTATTCAATCATCTCCAAATACCATCAGTCCATCATTCGTCCCCAGTGTAGTGTGTGTTATCTTTGTCAGAAATTACCCAAGGCAAGTGAAGAACTGACTCCATCCCAGAAATATGATCACAATCTAATAGATGGTATCAAGGTTCAATCTTATATAGGGAGATGATAACTTCAGAGTCAAAATACCCTCCTCTTGGCCTTTTGCTTTTGGTTTTTATTCCTTTTTAGTCTAAAAAAAATTACCCAACCTCATAAATTTTTAATTTGATTACTAGGTAAAATTAAATTGAATCTTGTATAGAACTTGCTGATGAGATCATTCATCTCCCATCCTTTTTAAAATGTTTTCAAATTGCCTACTAATATATTTCAATTCTTGTCAATAGGCAGAGGTGTACAGTAAAAAGAACATGAAATTAGAAGTAGGAGGGCCTTATAAAGCTTGAGTCCTGAATCGATCATTTACTTGCTATTTAACTTTAAGCACATCACTCTTCATATCTTAAGGCCTCAATTTCATTATCTGAAAAATGGTGGTGATGATTGTCATGCCTTCCTTATAAAGTTGTTTTAGGGTTTGAATAATTAGTGTGAAACACTTTAGGAAGGTAGAACATTATATATAAATGTAAAATATTCCATTGGTCATATTTTAGAACACCTTTTTGCCACAACGTGTCAAACATTTTGATCCCTTGCGTTATCATTCTGGGACCCAGTGACATGCTAATTTTTTTTTAAGAGATGAAAGGTTTATGATACCTATAGTAACATTTCATCCTAATGCTACAATTCTATGTTTAATATCTAATTTAGAGATTTGTGTTTCATTGATGAGATTATTGATAAAATAATTTCATAAATATGATTGCATAATAATTTAAGAAAATAATTTAAACAAAATGTTTTTGCCATTCAGTCAACGTATTACTACCACTAAGTATTTGACTGTGAAGTACCTTCTGCAATATATTTAAGCACATAATAGGTGAACTTTTTAATCTTATGGGTCAATGTGTTATTACTCTATTTTCTGAAATAACTAAACATATCTACTAGCATTTTTCCAAGATAAATTTTGAAAACTGATGTTATATAGAGTTAAAGCATAAGTTATTCCCAAAATAAAGCATAATAATTTTGATTATACATTATGGATTTATGCCTATTCGTGCATAAATAAGAAGACAGGGTATTCAGAATCAGATGTTGACAATTTGAATGCAATGATTACATGTTTTGACATTTAAAGCACATAGATATAATGAGATAAACTGAGGAATATTGCTTTTCCTCTCTAAAATCCAGTTAGCATTAAAAAATTGAAATATTCCCAATGTAGTTGGTATTTCAGGGAACATACAGATTTTTTTATGTGACCTCAGCAATATGCACTTAAAATTATAATTTTTTCTATTGACTTAGACTGTATATACTCACTAAGAGTAGTTTCCCCTAAATTATTAATAGTGTATAGAGCTTCCTCAGACCTTGGAGATCATCTATTATGACTCTATTTTATAGATGAAGAAAATTAGACAGTGAAAATTTGTGACTTTGCCAAGGCTCCTTAGGTAGCAGAAAAAAAATTGATTCCATATCCTGACTACAATTCAAAAATAAAGCAAACATTAAGTATCTATGAGATGTCAGGCATGTGTTATGTTCTGGGGACACAAAGAAAAAAAACAAACAGCTCATTTCTTTAACAACTTTACATCCTGCTGTGGAAGACTATACATTGTTCCTCTCCATTGATTTGGGATTATAGAATTTATTTGCCATATGAAAGTCACTACAAATATTTATTTATTTTTGTCACCAGTTCTCAGAGATCCCAGAGAAGAGAGTTGCATCCATTTAGATGTTGTGCGGTCTCTACTTCCAAGGTAGAGATCTCTGGTGCCTAGAATTTGGAGCCTACACAGATAAATGCTATTGACTCCTCTTTTTCTGATCTGTCCTAATACTGATTAGTCAAATATCAGACAGATTTAGATGTGGTATACACATAATTAGAGTGCTAGAGTCTCAACCGTTCAGTAATATGGCTTCTGGAAATTCAGCTTAATGGCATTGGTAGTTAGCTTAAAGAGAACATTGTTCTAGGAGGCCATAAGAATGCGTTCTTCTACAAAAATATGCTCCTTGAGGAAGGGGGCTATTTAATTTTTATCTTTGTATCAATATTATTTAACACAGTGACTCATACTAATAGAGCTTACTAAATGTGGAATCAAACTGAAGTTTTGTTACTAGAGGATGTCTGTCCTATCAACTCAGTTCTGTAGTAATTTCCAAGAGAAAGTTGCACCACCCAATGTTAGCAGAATGTTGATAACATTTATATGCTATTCTGCCATTTTTATAGCACTTGTCCAAACAATTTTATAGCTGCTTCAACTTTACAGCAATATCTCCTTGTTTTGTTCATTTACAGAGTTTTTAGAATAAACATATAGAAATCACACAAAATTATGCAGTTATTATTTTCATTATTTTTGTCCAGGGTATACTGAGTCCTTGTATTAATGAGGAGAATGAGAAGAATGATAGCTAATATTCTACTCCATCCAAATATAGCTAACCTATGTGATTTTCACCTTAGAAAGCATCAGAAAATGAGAATAACAGTTTGCCTGCTCTATTTGATCTTGTTCCCATCTTTAATGATCAATCCCAATACATTCATCATTTAGAGGCAGAAGTGAAGTTTTGTAAGGTAAGTTTGGGGTTTGGTTTTTAGATTTTTAATACCTAATAAAGTCAAGTTGATTTTTAAAAATTTTTATAATATATACTTATATTAAATTTTCATTGAATTTATTATCTTCTCCCTAAAACTTGTCCTAACCTCTAATTTCTTCTTTATTGATGGCACCATTTTTTCTCTCAATCATACAGATTTTTAGCCTTATCTTTGACCCTTCCTTCTCCCTTTCCTAGAAATGTTGTCTTATGGACTTGTGATATTGTTTTTGATTAACACTACCATATCCAATCAGTTGCTAAGCCCTGTCATTTCTAGTTCTGCAAAATTTCATGTGTTTCTTCCTTGCTATTCCCATTGCAATTACCTTAGTTCAGGCCCTCATTACTTCTCACTCGGACCATTGTAATTTTCTCTATTCTGAAGAAGTTACTCCTTCTCACAGAAGTAGAGAAAGTGAATTGATATGAAGTAATAGGAAATAAGATTGAACAGAGTAGGGCTAGCTCAGAAATAATAACAAGAAATAGCCATTTGTAGCAGGGGTATGAAGTCACAAAGGTGATATTTGTTAAATGCTAATCACAGAATCTGAGTTGGAATGAACCACTGTGGCAGTCCATTGTGTACTTGAACCAGTACATAGAGAAGTCCTTTAACATCTCTGACAGAATATCCAATCTATATTTAAAAGATCTCCCATAATGATGAACCCATACATTTCTCAGGGCAGTTCATTCCACTTTGAGACAGGTTTGTTAGCAAGCTTTTCCCTAAATTGAGCCTTAGTCTAACTTCTTGTGATTTTACTCATTGCTCTTAGTTTTCCCCTCAGGATTAAATCTTTCTTGCATATGACACCCTTCAGATATTTGAAGATATTTATCTATAATGTCTTCCCCTAAATATCTTGTTTTCTTTATCTTCAGTCTCCACTAGAAGTCATCTTTGGTTTCTTCAGTTGACACTCACATATCCTGTCTGTAGCCCTCTTGCCCTCTCATACCCCTTCCTTTAGATGCACACTAGTTTGTCAATATGCTTCCTAAAATTGTAGAATGTTTATTTAAATTATAAACACCTAGGAGATAGGAGTAGTTCTTTACATCACTTTAAGCACCCTGGTATTCTGCTTGGAAAAGCAGTCTGTTTAGTAGTTTAAGCATATGTATGCTTTCGTTGCTTTCTGTAGGAAGAACTATCTGGAATGAAGGAAAGAATACATGTAGTTGTGCTTGAAAATGAAAAGCTTCAGGAAGAGTTGAAATCCAGATCAGCAGAGCAGAAAATTGAGCATATCTTCATGGATTCCTCTGTGAGTAATTTTTTTAAAATGTAAAGGGGTAACCAAGAGGGGGCATGGACAATTTTTCAGAGTTGAACAGTGGAACCATTGCTTGGGACTTTGGCTCTATCTACTTGATTTAAATCCTGGCATTAGTTGGGGATGGTTTAATTGGATCAGGCTATTACAGATCTTTGTTGTACTGAGACTGAGCTTATACATGGGGGCAGAAGAATCTCCCAGGAGTTCAGAGAGATCTGGATAGAACTGAGCACAGACCAGAGACAAGAGACTTGAAAGCAGACTTTGGCCCTTGGTGGGAGGCGCAGCCTGTTCATCAATACTGCTTTTCACTGATTGTTCCCAGCCCTTAGCCTGAGAGATAACAGCCTTGAGAGGTAGTGTCATAGCAGCCAAATAGTTCCTAGCATTGGGAATCACATGGACCCAGGAGAGAAAGGGACGGCATGGCTTTGTGGATATTCCCAAGTGAAAGAGTGGTGAGAGCTCCTGGCTCCAACTATTTGGAGAGAAGACAGTACTAATGTATCTCTGGAACTGGAGGATCAAATGGTGACTGAGGCACAATGTGGGGGAACAAACCTCGCCCTTATCTACTACTGAGTTATTTGGACTTTGCAGAACTAATGGGAAAGGGACTGCCTCTTTAACAACTCTAAGTGCCAAATTACTTTTGGAGGAGCCCTATACACATAGACATACTGCTATAAGCTGTATGGATCTTCAGGGGAACTGGGGGGAGGGTCGCTGGAAGGTTTAAGAATTGACTCTTAAGCAACTAGTCTTGTTTCCTTTCCACGAGGAAGCTGAGCTTCCACTTGCCTTGCTGCCAGTTAGGGGAAAGAGAATTGATCTTGAGGAGAGCCAACCTTCTGCCTTCGTGGATAACTAGAAGGGAAGATAAAGAGGAAGGTCAAAAGAGAATGACTTCCCAGGAGATCTGTGACTTGATAACCTGGTACTAATGCTAATCAAATTAGCTCATGTGCTTCCAGTCATGTCCCTTCTCACTAGATTGTAGGAATCCTTCTCTTGAGGATCAGGCGATATCTTACTTCTTGCATTTCAATCTTTGTGTATATGAAGGTCATGAGATGATAAATTTAAATCTGGAAAGGACCTGATAGAAGGAGTGAAAAGCCAGGCACAGGTTGACATGGACCCTAGATTTTGGAAATACATTTCAGAATTTTCAGAAGAAGGATAGGAAGGTTCTCATGCACTGAAATTCTACAGGGGAATTCACCATAGGAAGAATGGTAAACCAAGAAAGAAATTCTATTGACACAGAGGGAGACAATTCCAGTAAAGAGGAAAAATGCGAATTGTTTGAAGAAACCAATATGGATGTACAGAGAACTCACCAACCAGCTGAGATTTTTATAAGATATGTAGAGAAGATGCAAGTTCGGGCAGGTAACAAAATGGAAACATGAGTGAGACATTTTTATTTGAATGCTGTAAAAACGGTGTCAGGAATACTAAAACTGAGAATGAGCTGAGGCTGATGAGGGAAGGTAGAGACAACAAATAATGTTGTTTTGGCTGTATTGGTAGGAAGAGGATTAAAGAGGATAAGATCCCTACTGGAGGTGGATGGAGACATCTTCTACTGATAATGGAGAGAAGAAAGTGCCACTCAGGTCTTATTTTGCCTCTGCTTCCTTTGCCAAGGACAGCGACTCAATTAGAGTGGAAATGACAGAACAAAAATTGCTAACCAGGAGTTTATGCTCAAGAGAAGTTGGAATATGATAAGTTGCCCTTGATGAATTCAAATCACCTTGGCCCAGATGAACTAGATCCTTGGGATACCGAAGGAATTGACAGATGTAATTGTTATCCATTATTTGTGATATTTAAAAGATCATGGAAGATGGAAGGGGTACTACAATGTACAGGTACTAGATGGAAGGGGTACTACAATGTACAGGTACTACAGATGTTGTCCTGATCAAAAAAAGGGGAAAAAAGAGACTATAAACTATAGACCAGTTAGCTTGACTTTGATTCCTGGGAAAACTTTATAATGGACCATTAAGGATATAGCCAATGGATAACTATCAAAGTAGTGCCATGATGGCTTGATCAAGGGCTAGTCATGCCAAACAAATCTTTTTTTTCCTTTTTCTTTTTTGAACAGGATCTATGGTTTTATTGGTCTAGGGATTTATAGGAAGCAAATACCCTCTACCAGTGCAGATTGCCACTTGGTTTCTAACCTATAGTTTTGGCAATTGCCTGGGTCACTGAGATAGTAAGGGACTTTTCCAGGTCATACAACCAACATGTCAGAGACAACACTTGAACGACCTAGGTCTTCCTGAATTTGAAGTCTGCTCTCTCTCTCTCTTCCTTCTCTCTCCCTCTCTCCCTCCCTCCCCCTCTCTCCCCCCTCTCTCTCTCCTTCCCTCCCTCTTTCTCTCCCTCTCTCTTGCCCTCCCTCTACCCCTCCCTCTTCCCCTCTGTCCCCCCACCTCTCCATACACTTGATAGATTTTAGCAAAACATTTGATGAAATGTCCCCTACTATTCTTGTGAAGAAGATGGAGATGTGAACTAGACAGTAATATAACTTGGGTTTGTTGAACAACCAGGCACAGTCAATGACTATTAATTGTTAATCTTGGCAGGAGTTAGGTCTACCATGGAATATCTCCAGGATCTGTGTTTGGTCCTGCACTGTGTAATATTTTTACCAATGATAGTGGATAAAGGCATAGATGGCATGCTTATTAGATTTGCAAATAACACAAAACTTGACAACAACTTGAAGTTGACAGCTGCAAAAAGATCTTAACAAGTTATGATAGGCTCAATATATTCAGATGAAATTCAGGGGGGGATGTTGGTGGGAGTGGAGCAGAGCCAAGATGGCAGCTGGAAAGCAGGGACTAGTGTGAGCTCCCCACCGAGTCCCTCCAAAAACCTATAAAAAATGGCACCAAACCAAATCTAGAACTGCAGAACCCACAAAATAGCAGAGGGAAGTAGGGCTCCAGCCCAGGACAGCCTGGATGTTCTCTGGTTGAGGTCTATCCTGCATGGAGCTGGGTGCGGAGGGGAGCCGAGGGGAGCCGAGCCCAGCGTGAGCGGCGCGGACCAACCAGACCAGGAGCCAGGCGAGAGCGTGCCCTAGCACCCTGAATCAGTGAGCTGCAGTAGTTACCAGGCTTCTCAACCCACAAACACCAAAGAAAACAGAGAAGGTTAGTGGGAAAAGCTGTGGGAGTGGAAGGAGTTCGCAGTTGGACTACGGCCCCAGGGGCAGAGGAGGTGGGGCAGCTACAGAACTAGAGCTGCTGTTGCTTCCAGCCCCAGGCCCACCTGGTGGGAGGAATTAAGTGGTGGATCAGAGCAGGAGTGAAGAGCCTGTGAAGCTCTAAGTCCAGTCCGGGTTGGGGGTTCTTGGGGAAGGAGGAGTGCTGGTGCGGCAGAGCTGGTGCATCCCCCCAAGTGTGGAACATAGTTCTCTTAACTCTACAAGCAGTCATACTTCGCTGAAAAACTCAAGGGTCAAGTTAGTTGGCTGGGAACATGGCCAGGCAGTGAAAATGCACCCAGATTCAGTCTCAGACTTTGGAAGCTTTCTTTGGTGACAAAGAAGACCAAAACATACAGCCAGAAGAAGTCAACAAAGTCAAAGAGCCTACAACAAAAGCCTCCAAGAAAAACATGAACTGGTCTCAGGCCATGGAAGAGCTCAAAAAGGATTTGGAAAAGCAAGCTAGAGGAGTAGAGGAAAATTGGGAAGAGAAATGAGAAGGATGTGAGAAAACCGTGAAAAACAAGTCAATGACTTGCTAAAGGAGACCCAAAAATATACTGAAAAATACACTGAAGAAAACAACACCTTCAAAAATAGACTAAGTCAAATGGCAAAAGAGCTCCAAAAAGCCAATGAGGAGAAGAATGCCTTGAAAGGCAGAATTAGCCAAATGGAAAAGGAGGTCCAAAAGACCACTGAAGAAAATACCACCTTAAAAATTAGATTGGAGCCAGTGGAAGCTAGTGACTTTATGAGAAATCAAGATATTATAAAACAGAACCAAAGGAATGAAAAAATGGAAGACAAGGTAAAATATCTCATTGGAAAAACCACTGACCTGGAAAATAGATCCAGAAGAGATAATTTAAAAATTACTGGACTACCTGAAAGCCATGATCAAAAGAGGAGCCTAGATATCATCTTTCAAGAAATTATCAAGGAGAACTTCCCTGATATTCTAGAGCCACAGGGCAAAATAGAAACTGAAAGAATCCACCAATCGCCTTCTCAAATAGATCCCAAAAAGAAATCTCCTAGGAATGTTGTCGCCAAATTCCAGAGCTCCCAGATCAAGGAGAAAATACTGCAAGCAGCCAGAAAGAAACAATTTGAGTATTGTGGAAACACAATCAGAATAAACCAAGATCTAGCAGCTTCTACATTAAGAGATCGAAGGGCTTGGAATATGATATTCCAGAGGTCAATGGAGCTAGGATTAAAACCAAGAATCACCTACCCAGCAAAACTGAGTATTGTGCTCCAAGGCAAAATATGGACTTTCAATAAAATAGAGGACTTTCAAGCTTTCTCAGTGGAAAGACCAGAGCTGAATAGAAAATCTGACTTTCAAACACAAGAATCAAGAGAAACATGAAAAGGTAATCAAGGAAAAGAACAAGAAAAAGAAATTGCAAGGGACTTACTAAAGTTGAACTGCTTTGTTAACATTCCTACATGGAAAGATGATGTGTATGATTCATGAGACCCCAGTATTAGGGTAGCTGAAGGGAATATGCATATATATATATATATTTATATATGTATATGTGAGTGTGTATATATGTGTATGTGTATGTATGTATATATATATATATATATATATATAGAGAGAGAGAGAGAGAGAGAGAGAGAGAGAGAGGGCACAGGGGAGTTGAAGATGAAGGGAAGATATCTAAAAGAAATAAAATCAAATTAAGGGATGAAAGAGGAATATATTGAGAGAGGGAGATAGGGAGAGATAGAATGGGGTTAATTATCTGTCATAAAAGTGGCAAGAAAAAGCAGTTCTGTAGGAAGAGAAGAGAAGGCAGGTGAGGGGGAATGAGTGAATCTTACTGGCATCAGATTTGACCTGAGGAGGGAATACCATACATACTCAATTGGGTATCTTACCCCACAGGAAAAAGGGAGGAAGAAGATTAAAAAAAGGGGGGGGATGATAGAAGGGAGGGCAGATGGGGGGGGGAGGTAATCAAAAACAAACACTTTCGAAAGGGGACAGGGTCAAGGGAGAAAATTCAATAAAGGGGATAGGTTAGGAAGGAGCAAAATATAGTGAGTCTTTCACAACATGAGTATTGTGGAAGGGTTATACATAATGATACGCATGTGGCCTATGTTGAATTGCTTGACTTCTTAGGGAGGGTGGGTGGGAAGGGAAGAGGGGAGAGAATTTGGAACTCAAAGTTTTAAAAACAGATGTTCAAAAACAAAAAAAAAAGTTTTTGCGTGCAACTAGAAAATAAGATACACAGGCAATGGGGCATAGAAATTTATCTTGCCCTAAAAGAAAGGAAGGGAAAAGGGGATGGGAGGAGAGTGGGGTGACAGAAGGGAGGGCTGACTGGGGAACAGGGCAACCAGAATATACACCATCTTGGAGTGGGGGGAAGGGTAGAAATGGGGAGAAAATTTGTAATTCAAACTCTTGTGAAAATCAATGCTGAAAACTAAATATATTAAATAAATTTTAAAAAAAGTGAGCTTCCTGGGAGTAGGCACTGTCTCTATTTTTCTATTTGTGTTACCTGTGCTTAGCACAGTGCTTTTCACATAGGAAGCACTCAATAAATGCCTTTCTTATTCCTTCAAAAAAAAAGATGCAATTCAGTAGTGTTAAAGGTCAAGTTTTATACTTGTGTTAAAAAACAACTTCACCTGTATAGAAGGATCAGAGAGCAGACAGGGAAAAGATCAGGGTTTTTTTGTGGACTTGCAAGATTATTGTTAGTATGATGTTAAAGACAAAGAAAATTCCAATTCTAGGCTTAAGAGGAACACCCTTCCAGAAATAAGGAGGTGTGATCATAAGTCAGTACTCTGATCTGGTAGGACCGCATCTGTAGTGTTGTGTTCAGATCTGGGTGCTAGTTTAAGATGGACATTAGTAAACTGAAGAGCATCTAGAGGAGGGAAGCTAGGATGATGAAGAGCCTTGAGGCCATGTAATATGAGGATAGATTGAAGGAGCTAGGAGGGCTTATCTGGGAGAAGAGAAGATTCAAGGGGATAGGCTAATTCTTTTCAAAGATCTGAAGGGCTATCATGTGATGGAGAGATTGGATTTGTTCTCTTTGGCTGCAGAAGACAGGACTCAGCAGTCAGTGGAAGCTGCAAGGATTTATATTTAGGTTCAATGTTAAGAAAACCTTCCTAATAAAGTGGAGTGGGCTGGCTCTAGAGTGGATTGGTTCTTCCTTTTTTGAGGTCTTGACACGGAGGCTAAATGACCTCTTACCTAGAATGTTGTAGGAAGGATTCGTTTTGGGTAGGCCTTAGATTAAGTAGCTTCTGCTAAGATCTCTGATTAGAGGTCATTTACTCCAACCTCCTCATTTGCAGAAGGAACTTGGAGATGTTGAGTGACTTGTTTAAATTCACACAGTTGGCAAAGCAAGAATTGGAACCTTGGCCCTTTGAGTCTAAATATAGTATTTTCTCCTATATTCTACCTCCTTTTTCCAGGGAAGAAGTCAGTTGTAAATCAAGGATTCCTGTCTTATTCCTAAAAGAAATCTGCCACCTCAGTCTATTTTGAAGACTACATTCATTCTGTGAAACCTAGTATATTAGTTGAAACTGAGTAAAAGTAGAAAAGTTATTAGCAATCCTCCTCCTACTACCAATTAGTCAGAAGGTAACTGGGTGTCAATTGTTAATTCAAGATTTTGCTAAGGATGGCTGAAAGGCAAACTCCTAACAGATGGCATGCTACCTCATTAGCTCTGAATCCCTGGTGCTAAACTCAGATAGAAAGAATCCCTACAGATAGCAACATTGACTTAGAAAGCTACAAATGAACATTTTCAGTTTTCTGTTGTATTTTTATCTGTTTTGTTAAGAACATTTCTGGATTATATTTTAACTTGGTTTGGCCTGCACCTGGAGTTTTATGGACCAGGCTTGGGGGTGAGTTTGACACCTCTGCTCAAAACCAACCTCACAGTATGCCTTTTACCTTATCTTCTTTTTTTTTCTTATTTTTTTAAATTTAATATATTTAGTTTTCAGCAT
The DNA here is from genome assembly GCF_011100635.1 of Trichosurus vulpecula. NCBI lineage: Eukaryota > Metazoa > Chordata > Mammalia > Diprotodontia > Phalangeridae > Trichosurus > Trichosurus vulpecula. The sequence goes on along the minus strand of NC_050576.1, from coordinate 137,684,730 downwards.
TGATTTTCACAAGAGTTTGAATTACAAATTTTCTCCCCATTTCTACCCCCCCCACTCCAAGATGGTGTATATTCTGGTTGCCCTGTTCCCCAGTCAGCCCTCCCTTCTGTCACCCCACTCCCCTCCCATCCCCTTTTCCCTTCCTTTCTTTTAGGGCAAGATAAATTTCTATGCCCCATTGCCTGTGTATCTTATTTTCTAGTTGCACGCAAAAACTTTTTTTTTTTGTTTTTGAACATCTGTTTTTAAAATTTTGAGTTCCAAATTCTCTCCCCTCTTCCCTTTCCCCCCACCCTCCCTAAGAAGTCAAGCAATTCAACATAGGCTACATGCATATCATTATGTATAACCCTTCCACAATACTCATGTTGTGAAAGACTCACTATATTTTGCTCCTTCCTAACCTATCCCCTTTATTGAATTTTCTCCCTTGATCATGTCCCCTTTCAAAACTGTTTGTTTTTGATTACCTCCACCCCCATCTGCCCTCCCTTCTATCATCCCCCCCCCCTTTTTTTAATCTTCTTCCTCCTTTTTTCCTGTGGGGTAAGATACCCAATTGAGTATGTATGGTATTCCCTCCTCAGGTCAGATCTGATGACAGTAAAATTCACTCATTCCCCCTCACCTGCCTTCTCTTCTCTTCCTACAGAACTGCTTTTTCTTGCCACTTTTATGACAGATAATTAACCCCATTCTATCTCTCCCTATCTCCCTCTCTCAATATATTCCTCTTTCATCCCTTAATTTGATTTTATTTCTTTTAGATATCTTCCCTTCATCTTCAACTCCCCTGTGCCCCCCCTCCTCTCTCTCTCTCTCTCTATATATATATATATACACATACATATACACTCACATATACATAAACATATATATATATATATATATATATATATATATATATATATATATGCATATTCCCTTCAGATACCCTAATACTGAGGTCTCATGGATCATACACATCATCTTTCCATGTAGGAATGTAAACAAAACAGTTCAACTTTAGTAAGTTCCTTGCAATTTCTTCTTCTTGTTCTTTTTCTTGATTACCTTTTCATGTTTCTCTTGATTCTTGTGTTTGAAAGTCAGATTTTCTATTCAGCTCTGGTCTTTCCACTGAGAAAGCTTGAAAGTCCTCTCTGTTATTGAAAGTCCATATTTTGCCTTGGAGCACAATACTCAGTTTTGCTGGGTAGGTGATTCTTGGTTTTAATCCTAGCTCCACTAACCTCCAGAATATCATATTCCAAGCCCTTTGATCTCTTAATGTAGAAGCTGCTAGATCTTAGGTTGTTCTGATTGTGTTTCCACAATACTCAAATTGTTTCTTTCTGGCTGCTTGCAGTATTTTCTCCTTGACCTGAAAGCTATGGAATTTGGTGACAATATTCCTGGGAGTTTTCTTTTTGGGATCTTTTTCAAGACGTGATTAGGGGATTCTTTCAATTTCTATTTTACCCTCTGGTTCTAGAATATCAGGGCAGTTTTCCTTGATAATTTCTTGAAAGATGATGTCTAGGCTCTTTTTTTGATCATGGCTTTCAGGTAGTCCAATAATTTTTAAATGATCTCTCCTGGATCTATTCTTCAGGTCGGTGGTTTTTCCAGCGAGATATTTCACATTGTCTTCCATTTTTTCATTCCTTTGGTTCTGTTTTATAATATCTTGGTTTCTCATGAAGCTTCCACTTGCTCCAATCTAATTTTTAAGGTGGTATTTTCTTCAGTGGTCTTTTAGACCTCCTTTTCCATTTGGCTAATTCTGCCTTTCAAGGCATTCTTCTCCTTATTGGCTTTTTTTTTTTTGCCATTTGACTTAGTCTATTTTTGAAGGTGTTGTTTTCTTCAGTGTATTTTTCAGTATATTTTTGGGTCTCCTTTAGCAAGTCATTGGCTTGTTTTTCATGGTTTTCTCACATCCTTCTCATTTCTCTTCCCAATTTTCCTCTACTCCTCTAGCTTGCTTTTCCAAATCCTTTTTGAGCTCTTCCATGGCCTGAGACCAGTTCATGTTTTTCTTGGAGGCTTTTGTTGTAGGCTCTTTGACTTTGTTGACTTCTTCTGGCTGTATGTTTTGGTCTTCTTTGTCACCAAAGAAAGCTTCCAAAGTCTGAGACTGAATCTGGGTGCATTTTCACTGCCTGGCCATGTTCCCAGCCAACTAACTTGACCCTTGAGTTTTTCAGCGAAGTATGACTGCTTGTAGAGTTAAGAGAACTATGTTCCACATTTGGGGGGATGCACCAGCTCTGCCGCACCAGCACTCCTCCTTCCCCAAGAACCCCCAACCCGGACTGGACTTAGAGCTTCACAGGCTCTTCACTCCTGCTCTGATCCACCACTTAATTCCTCCCACCAGGTGGGCCTGGGGCTGGAAGCAACAGCAGCTCTAGTTCTGTAGCTGCCCCACCTCCTCTGCCCCTGGGGCCGTAGTCCAACTGCGAACTCCTTCCACTCCCACAGCTTTTCCCACTAACCTTCTCTGTTTTCTTTGGTGTTTGTGGGTTGAGAAGCCTGGTAACTACTGCAGCTCACTGATTCAGGGTGCTAGGGCATGCTCTGCCTGGCTCCTTGTCTGGTTGGTCTGTGCCACCCATGCTGGGCTCCCCTACGCACCTAGCTCTGTGCGGGATAGACCTCACCCAGAGACCATCCAGGCTGTCCTGTGCTGGAGCCCTGCTTCCCTCTGCTATTTTGTGGGTTCTGCAGTTCTAGAATTGGTTCAGAGCCATTTTTTATAGGTCTTTGGAGGGACTCGGTGGGGAGCTCACGCTAGTCCCTGCTTTCCAGCCACCATCTTGGCTCTGCCCCCTTTTTACCTTATCTTCTAGAGAAAGAAGAATGGGAAACAGAGAACTGAAGTATTAGGAAGTAGCCCTGTTCTAGAGTTCACTTTATGACAGTTTGAGAAAGTAAATCTTTGTTAAATTTGAGAATACTAGCATATAGCTCACCAACCAGAATACTGGACCAGAAGTAAAGGGACCTGAGTTCTTCCTTAGACTATTCACTGACTATCTATGTAATCTTCTATAACTCCCTTAATAGCTCTGGACCTCAGTTTCTTCATCTGTCAAGGAAGTGGTAGCTTAGATGATTCCTTAATTCCCTTTCAGTTCTAAAGTTTTATGATTATGATATGGAGTTTCTAAATGGATTTTGAAATAGCAGATAGCCTTAACAATTAAAAAAAAATAGTACTGCATTTATTGCCATCTGGCAAAACATTACTTTTCCCCTACTTGTTGACTATAACAAGTAGCTGATCAAAGGCTTTCTCAATTCTTGTGGAAGCATACCGTGTGATTACTCTGAAATATTTTAGTTGTAGATATCTTTGATATCTTTGTTTTAAAATGAAATATTATGGTCATTAGTTAATTAGTTTAAATAAATCAGTGACTTGTGAAAGAGGATATAACTTTATTTAGACTTTTCTTCTAATTTTGGGGTCGGGAATTATTCTTCTTTTAGAATGATTCCTATAGGTATCATTTGTAACCCTGAAGGTATATCATTTAAATCTGCCATTCACAAGAAGGAACTGGTAGTGTTCATTCCTAATTATAGAGTAGATGATTTTTTTTCAGTTGCTTTTCCCGAGCAGTCATTTTTAGTTTATGATTGATTGTTAAATAATTTTTTTACTTGTAATATTTTTCTTTTCTTGAATATATATATATATATATATCTCCATGCTGTTGATGGATAAAATTTCAATTGTTTTAGATTTTGAATGCCAGATTTTTAAAAAAATTCACATGAAATATATTTAAAACAAGCTTGTTTCAAAGGAGCTCTTTTTTCTTTTCCTTTCTAAATATATACTCATCTAAACATGACTGAATTATTCATAGTTTCAACAGCTATGTTGTGGCATAGCAGTTAAAGCTGGCAAGTGAGTTCACTTGGGAAGTAAGATGAGAAAGGAAATGAGGCAGATAAATGAATCAGAGGGAGAAGTAAGCAAGGAAAAAGGGGAAGGAAGTGATAGCGAGCCAATGTTTCTTTTCACATAGACAAAGGAATATTGGTTTTAAAAAATGTATGTATGGGTTTAATTTCAAAAAGATATTTAGAAAGGCAGATATATGCATGTCTGTATTATCTATTTGGTATACTGATGATTGCATTCTCCAGTGATTTAACATATGGTATATATGTTTAAAAATTATCCTGGATATATCATTAAATCTTTTTTATTCTATCTGATTTCTTTGTTTCTCTGTTGCTATTTCTCTATTGGTTGTAATAATTTAGTAGATTTTCTAGGTATTTACTGAATATATACATACATACGCACACATGTATGGCACTGTACCTGGTGTTTTTATTTGAAAAGCAAAGCAAAATAAAAGCTCTCAGAATTCCTCTCATTTAAATGGGTCAATATTATCTTTTGACCTCTATTAATATTTTATCATTTTAGTTTTTTAAGTACTGACAAAATTATTGGCTGTTATGAATACATAGTCTTTGATCATGACTTTCTATTAAATAGCATAGAAATTATATAGTTACTGAACTTATTTCACTCTGAGTGAAAGCAGCTACTTTTCTGTTCCCTCCAAAGTTCAGGCCTTGACTTGTGTTTATGTTAATTAACAGTACATAAGTTACAGGATTTCCATTTCTTTTTTTCATTATGATGAATTGTAATCCTGTTTTTTTAGCTATGGTTGAATCTGACTGATTATTTTAAAAGAAGGTAACTTGAAGAAGAGTGGGATTAATTCCAGGTTGGTAGGACCAGCCACGGTTTGGGCTCTGCTAACAGAGCTTTTGAAAACACAAGATTTTCTCTATCCCATGATGATGAATCAAAGTAGAACCTTACTAGATATTATTATAAGCATGTTATACATTTGAACTAGTTGTAGATATACCAACCTGATAATTTAAATGTGTATTTTTTAAGTAGAAAATTTCACAGATATCTCCTATGCCTGCCATTAAAAAGGTCTTCAACAGTCACTCTGACTTAAACTTCACTATATTTGTTTACTTAGAAAACTAGCTCTTCTGAAAATGTATGTGTGAATTTTTTAATTGAAAGGATAAACTAAGCTATGGCTACCTTGAAGCCTATACTTTCCCAGCAGTCACCTCAGAGTTTATACCAGAGGTCTGCAACCAATGACAGTAAAGCCACACACGGTTTTCTTGTTCCCAGCTGGAATGAATTGATGCTACCTCTAATGCCTAGCACTTCAGAGTATGGAATTTGGACCTTGGTACAACCAGTTTTAAAACATTACTTAGTCTTGATTTATAACTCTTAACAAATGATACCTTAAATACCTATGGACTCTACTATGGGTATTAATATTCTGTAAGACAGGTAGGAGATTGAAACATTGGGAAGTGGGAGAATGACCATGGGGCAAGAGTCTATGAACTGACATCCTGGGAAAAAGAGCCATCAGGGTGGACCTCTTATAGATTTAGTAGTGCGAGACAGTATATGCCTTCCACCTAGGCCTCTTGCATTCTCCCGTTCAGATTTCTGCCTTTCCCCCCATGAAAGCAACAACAATAACAACAAAAACCTGCCCTGTTTTACTGCTCTGTGGTGAATGAATGCCATTCTTTGGTACCAAGCTGAGGCATGATGTAGTGCCATCCTCCTCAGAGACTGGCTTTAGATGTCTACTCTTCCAGTCTTCAGCCTCTCGATTTGAGTCACTGAATCAACATTCCAGCCTGGAGCCCAAATCCTCTGCCCTGCTTCACCAGTTTCTATAAGGAAAGCACCAAGGCCTCATCTCTCTGTAACCATGGAATGCCCACATCCCAGGCCTCTCCCCAACAGGACCAGAGCATCTGCCATCAGACTTTGCATGTGCTAGACTCCACCCAGGACCAGAGCCTTACATAAACAACTTCTTACCACCAGGACCTCTTCTAGGAGTAGGGCTGCTGACACTAGAGCCAACCAGAAGCCCGGTACATTTGCTTCATTTGCAGGAAATCATCTGATTAGAATCTTTGCCTGCTGCCTTGGGATGGGGCACATGAATTGGTGCCAAATATGAGTTTAGTCAAGTCTTTGGGGACCCAATTACCAGGTGTTTACAGACCCAAATGTCCAACTTTGTTTCCCTTCTTCCTTGGTGCTTAAGAGAAACTTAATTGTCATTGTCCTTGGTTATTTCAGGGCCTTTGAGGACAGGAAACCTAGTCAAATGTTACTGCTTCCCAGTCCAATGGCTAACAAAACCCTAATTCTTCACATAATTGAGTCTGTGAATAGATTAAAAATCCCATCTCTTGCTACCTCTTCCCATTCCATCATCTCCTTCCACAACAGTGCTACCCTCTCACAATTCCCTAGCCTACTCTACATGGGGAGAAGTTGATGTCCCCTTGAACCCCCTCACCTCCCGGGTAAACAACATCTTCAGTTCTCATGTTTTATATCTTTGTTCCACCTTGCCCACACACAAGGATGGCCATACTCTTTTTTTTCTTTTCCTTTGTTTATTTAAAATTTTGGTTTTCAGCATTGATTTCCGCAAGATTTTGAATTACAAATTTTCTCCCAATTTCTACCCTCCCCGACACTCCAAGATGGCATATATTCTAATTGCCCCATTCCCCAGTTAGCCCTCCCTTCTGTCACCCTACCTCCAACATCCCCTTTTCCCATACTTTCTTGTAGGACAAGATAGATTTCTATGCCCCATGGCTTGTACATCTTATTTCCCAGTTGCATGTAAAAACAACTTTTTTTTTGAACATCTGCTTTTAAAACTTTGAGTTCTCTCCCCTCTTCCCTCCCCACCCACCCTCCCTAAGAAGGCAACATAGATCACATGTGTATCATTATGTAAAACCCTTCTACAATACTCTTGTTGTTAAAGACTAACTATATTTTGCTCCCTCCTATCCTGTCCCCCTTTATTTAATTTTCTCCCTTGACCCTGTCTCTTTTTGAAAGTGTTTGCTTTTGATTACCTCCTCCCCCATCTGCCCTCCCTTCTATTGTCCCCCCTTTTTATCCCCTTCCTTCTTCTTTCCTGTGGGGTAAGATACCCAATTGAGTGTGTATGTTATTCCCTCCTCAAGTCAAATCTGATGAGAGGGTTCCCTTCCAAAAGAACTGCTTTTTCTTGCCACTTTTGTGTGAGATAATTTACCCCATGCTATCTCTCCCTTTCTCCCTCTCTCAATATATTCCTCTCTAATCCCTTAATTTGATTTTTTTTAAACATCATCCCTTCATATTCAATTCATCCTGTGCCCTCTGTCTACATATATATGTATGTATATTCCCTTCAATTACCCTAATACTGAGGTCTCATGAATTATACACACCATCTTTCCATGTAGGAGTGTAAACAAAACAGTTCAGCTTTAGTAAGTCCCTTAGGATTTCTCTTTCTTGTTTACATTTTCATGCTTCTCTTGATTCTTGTCGTTGAAAGTCAAATTTTCTATTCAGCTCTGGTCTTTTCACTGAGAAAGCTTGAAAGTCCTCTATTTTATTGAAAATTCATATTTTCCTTGGAGCACTATACTCAGTTTTGCTGGGTAGGTGATTCTTGGTTTTAATCCTAGCTCCATTGACCTCCAGAATATCATATTCCAATCCCTTCAGTCCCTTAATGTAGAAGCTGCTAGATCTTGTGTTATCCTGATTATGTTTCCACAATACTCAAATTGTTTCCTTCTGGCTGCTTGCAGTATTTTCTCCTTGATCTGGGAGCTCTGGACTTTGGTGACAATATTCCTGGGAGTTTTCTTTTTGGGATCTTTTTCAAGAGGTGATTAGGGGATTCTTTCAATTTCTATTTTACCCTCTGGCTCTAGAATATCAGGGAAGTTCTCCTTGATAATTTCTTGAAAGATGATATCTAGACTCTTTTTTTGATCATGGCTTTCAGGTAGTCCAATAATTTTTAAATTCTCTCTCCTGGATCTAGTTTCCAGTTCAGTGGTTTTTCAAAATGAGATATTTCACATTGTCTTCCATTTTTTCATTCCTTTCGTTCTGTTTTATAATATCTTGATTTCTCATAAAGTCACTAGCTTCCACTTGCTCCAGTCTAATTTTTAAAGTAGTATTTTCTTCAGTGGTCTTTTGGACCTCCTTTTCCATTTGGCTAATTCTGCCTTTCAAGGCATTCTTCTCCTCATTGGCTTTTTGGAGCTCTTTTGCCATTTGAGTTAGTCTATTTTTTAAGGTGTTATTTTCTTTAGTATTTTTTTGGGTCTCCTTTAGCAAGTCATTGACTTGTTTTTCATGGTTTTCTCACATCACTCTCATTTCTCTTCCCAATTTTTCCTCTACTTCTCTTACTTGCTTTTCCAAATCCTTTTTGAGCTCTTCCATGGCCTGAGACCAATTCATATTTTTCTTGGAGACTTTTGATGTAGGCTCTTTGACTTTGTTGACTTCTTCTGGCTGCATGTTTTGGTCTTCTTTGTCATCAAAAAAAGATTCCAAAGTCTGAGTCTGAATCTGAGACCATTTTCGCTGCCTGGCCATGTTACCAGCCAAATAACCTGACCCTTGAGTTTTTCAGCGGGGTATGACTGCTTGTAGAGTAGAGAGTACTCTGTCCCAAGCTTGAGGGACTGCACAGCTATTTTCAGAGCTACTTCTATACAGGAAGCTCTGCCACACTAGCACTCCTTCTTCCCCAAGAACCACCAACCAGGATTTCAACCCAGATCCAAGCAGGGCAAAGCAGGCTTTGCACTCCTGCTCTAATCTGCCACTTAATTCCTCCCACCAGGTGGGCATGGGGCCAGAGGAAATTGCAGCTGTAGCTCTGTAAGCAGCCTCAGAGCTGCACCACCTCTGTGGCCCCTGGGGTGGTGGCCGACTGTGCACTCCTTTCACTCTGTCCCAGCAGCTTTTCCCACTAACCTTCTCTGTTGTCTTTGGCATTTGTGGGTTGAGAAGTCTGGTAACTGCCACAGCTCACTGATTCAGGGCACTATGGCCTTTTCCACTCAGCTCCTGGATGTGGTTGGTCCTGGCACAGCCCAAGCTGGGCTCTGCTGTGCTCCGCTCCCAGCTCTGTGTGATAGACCCTTCCTAGTGACGATACAGGCTGTTCTGGGCTGGAACCCTGCTTCCCTTTGCTATTTCGTGGGTTCTGCAGCTCCAGAATTTGTTCAGAGCCATTTTTATAGGTGTTTGGAGGGACCTGGGGTGGGGCTTAAGCAACTCCCTGCTTTCCAGCTGCCATCTTGGCTCTACCCCTGCTGAGATCCCAGCATGGCCATACTCTTGACCCTAACATTACCCATAGATGTTTGCTTTCTGTGATATTTGTCTCTGAAATGAAACTTTTTGTCCTTCCTTTTCTCATCTACCTCTTTCCTGTTTGCTGTTATTTAAAGCCCTCCACAATTTTGTTCATTTGTCATTACAAGCTTATTTCACATCATTTCTCCTTCATATAACATGTTATATGTTTGAAAGAGTTGTGTATATACCCTCGCTCCACATTCTCTCCTTCCCTGAAAATATTGCATAAATGTTGGTCCCCATTAGAATGTTACCTCCTTGGGGTGTGGATTTTTGCTTTATCTTTGCTTCTCTAGCTTTGGCATCTTGCCCTATGCCTGCAGGGCCTCTTGAATTGGAGTAAATAGCCTACATGCAACACAGTACAGCTCATCAGAGCCGTTTGCTTTCATTAACACGATTTTTTTTTTTGCAAAATGTAATTTTTTTGTAAATTGCTGTATTTTCCAGGCACTGAGGAAAAAATGGATAGAGGTTTCCATTCCCTTTCCCCAACTATGGAGTCTGTAAATTAGGAGAAACCATACTACTACTTTCTTGAAATTTAAAAAGATTTTTCCCATAAGTCTCCTAGCATATAGACCTAAAATTGCGATTTACCAGCTTACATACATGTATGTGTATGTGTATATACATGTATGTGTGTGTATACATATATATGCATATATAGACACACATATGTGTGTGTTTCTGCTTAGAAATAAAGTCTAATATTACAATATCAGTTTGACTTGGAATTTTGATTGTAATAAATGACTACATTTTTATTCAGGGAAATCCTCAAAATTCTTGGGTGAAGCCAGGTGATGATTTAAGAATGTGTCAAGGTGGCAAGTCACATGCTACTTCAAATGACATAGAACAGGTCAAATCAACCACTTATGATCTGGAAAAATGGCAACTAGAACTTGTGAGTAATCAAATACTTTTGATTTTCTTGTTTCATTTTTTAATTTCTTTTTTTATTAAGTATTCTCAAAGTGTGTAGTGCTTTATGTTTGATCAGATATGGAGAAGTGGAAATACTCTCATTTCCTGCCATAATTTTGGTACTTATTTCCACAAGATTAGTAGTCAATAAATACTGTAAGCGATCAGGGGAAAGTATTGTCTCTTTCAATTTTAAGATATGATAAAAATGGAAGAAGAAGCAGGCTATTTTATTCATTGGCTTCAGTGCCAACAAAAATGGAATATTCTTTACAAAAAACTGAGCAATGATTTTTATTATTTAATAGAATTATTAACAGATGTACCTTTTAATTTTAATAAGTAGATACTAATTACAATGAAACAAAAATCTTACATATAGTATCAATTAATAAATACACTAAGAAATCTTAATATTAGATTATGAGTTGGAAAGAATGTTAAATACCATCTAGTCCAACCTGGAACTGACCAAGAATCTTTTGTATGACATCCCTAACAAGTGGTTATCTGTCCTCTGCTTCAAGACCTTCAGTGAGGGAGGATTTGCTTTTGAGCAGTAAATTCCACTTTTGGACAACTTAAACTGTTTAGCAAGCTTTCAATTTACTTTAAGGTAGAATCTAATCCTCTGCAACATCTACCTGTCTATTAGTTCTGCCCTCTGGGGCCAGCAGAGCAAGTTTTATTCTTCTTTCACATGAAAGCCCTTCAGACATTTAAAGGATGCTCACATGCCCCCTCAAAGTCTTGTTCTGTAGCCTGAACATCCTTAGTTCCTTTGACTGGCCTTTGTATAACATATTCTCTAGTATTCCCATTATTTTTGTACCTAAAATGTGGTACCTCATAGTATACATAGTATGAGTCTTTGGTATGGTGGAACTTTCACTTTTCTTATTGTGCTCACAGTTCTTCAGTAGACATAGCCTAAGGATAACCTTATCTTTTTTGGGAGGATGTGGTACCACCATGCAGTTGACTAATATGGAACTTGGAAGCCTTTAAAACCCATGTATCTTTTATATGGGCCAATATTGTCTAGCCAAGTATTTTTGCAGTTGTCATTCACCTCTGCTTTAGTATTTTATTAAGGACATTGTTTGCTTGTGAGGCTTAATTTTTTTAATATTTTGGGACCTTTATAATTACTAAATTTCATGTGATTCAGCTTATAATTCTAGCCTATTGAGATTTTTTTGAATCATGAGTGTCTCATCCGACATCATTTTTCTCCCCTAGCTTCACACCATCTACAGATCTGAATAGCATGTTATCTATTCCTTCATCCACACCATTGATAAAAATGTTGAACAGAATAGGGCCAAGGATGGTTCCCTAAGGCACCTCACTAGATACCTCAGTCTATATTGACATTTATACTCTTTGGTGTCTGTCATCCAGTTCCATATCCTCCTAAACATATTATAATACAATACTAACCTATCTTTCCATCATATTCACAAGTATAGTATAACATACTTTGTCAAATGTTTTGCTAAAGCCCTATATTCGCAAACATGGAAGTGAAGCTTATTTGTGGGTTATGGGAACACCAAGTGTATGACCTGGTTAGGGAGCATTTCAGTTAGATATACTGTTGATACAGAATGCCAATGATGTATTTTTCCAGTTGCCTTGCCAAAAAAAGAAATGAAGCTATTTTGGCATGGCCTGTCCTTCACAAACCTTTGATGGCTAATAAGTCAAATCAGCAAGCATTTATTAAGTGCCTATTATTAGCCAGGCACCACACTAGGTGCTAGGTGTGCAAAGAAAGGAAAAAAAAGTCTCTACCCTCAAAGAGCTCATGGTATAATATGGAAGAAAACATGCAAACATCTGCATACACACACACAAACACACAGAATAAATTGGAGATAATCGAAAGAGGAAAATCACTAGCGCTGAGGGAATGGGGAAAGGATTCCTGTAGAATATGGGATTTTAGCTAGTACTTGAAAGAAGCCAAGAAATATAGGAGGTAGTGAGGAGCATGGAGAAAATTGCAGGCAAAGGGGAATAGCTAGTGAAAATGTATGAAATTGAGAGATGGCAGTGTCTTTTGTTAGAGAATAGCAAGGAGAAGAACGTCACTGGATTGCAGAGTGTGTTAGGGGAGAAGGCATAAGTTGAGTGTAAAAAGATTGGACAGGTAGGAGGCAGCCAGGTCATGAAGGTCTTTGAATGCCAGACAGAGGATTTTATATTTGATCATAGTGGTAATAATAATGGAGTTAGTTGAATTGGGGGTGGGGATGGGAATAAAAATGACATGGTCAGACCTGTGTTTTCAGGAAGATCACTTTAACAGCTGTGTCGAAGATGGACCAGAGTGAGGAGAGACTTGAGGCATTCAAACCAAAAACAAAATTATTGCAATAGTCCAGGCATGAGAGCTTTCTGCAGCATAATGTTAATGTCAGAGAATAGGAAGGGTCATATATGAGAAATTTTGGAATTTAAATTAATAGGCTTTGGCAAGAGATTGGATATAGGGAGTGAGAGAAAGTGAGGAGTTGAGAGTGACACCTAAGTTGTGAGCCTAGGGGACTAAGAGGATGTGATGTCCTCAACAGTAGTAGCAAAGATAGGAAGAAGAGAAGGTACGGGGGAAAAGATATAATGAGTTCAGTTCAGGACATGCAGAGTTTAAGATGTCTACAGAACATTCGGTTTGGGATGTCTGGAGGTCAGTATAGGGTTGGCTGTGGATAAGTAGATCTGAGAATCATTGACAGAGATAATTGAATACATAAGAGCTGATGAGATAACTAAGTGAGAGCTTTGAAGGAGAAACCCACTTTTAGTAAGCATGGCACCATGGAGATCCAACAAAGAAGACTGGGGAGGAATAGTCAGGCAAATAAGAGAAGAACCAGGATAAGATAGTATCACAAAAACCTAGAGAGAACGAGAATAACAAGTAGAAGAGAATGATCAATAGTGTCAAAAACTGACGAGAGGTCAAGCAGGATAAGGATTAAGGAAAGACCATTCAATTAGCAAATACAAGATCCTTAGTAACTTTAGAGAGAGCAGTTTCAGTTGAATGAAGCTCGACTATAGAGATTTAAGAAGAGACTGAATGAACAGGAAGTGGAGTGACTAATTATAGACAGGCTTCTCAAGGAGCTATGAAAGCGAGAGAAATATAGGATGATAGCTAATAGGGATGGATGGATCAAGTGAAGGGTTTTTAAGGATGGGGGAGACCTCAGCATGTTTGTAGGCTGTAGGGAAGTAGGTGGCAGATAAGCAGGTATGGAAGATGTGGAAAAATGGGGATGATAGAGGGGGCAGTCTTCTCGAGAAAATAGGATGGGATGGGATCACTTATACATGTGGAGGGGTTTTCTTGGAAAGGAGAAAGGCCACCTCTTCATAAGAGACAGAGGTAAAGGAGATAAATGGCAGAAGACACCTGAGTGCTAAGGCTTGGCAGGGCAGCACTTGAGGAAAGGAGGGTACTCTTGGCAAATGGCCTCAAGTTTTTCATTGAAATATGAGGCAAGGAGGGAGCGGAGCCAAGATGGCCACATGAAATGGCCTCTTACCAGAACTCTTTCACAAGTTCTGTCAGATACCTCTAAAAAAAGTGAATCTGAGCAGATTTTTTTTGGCAGTGCAATTGGGGTTAAGTGACTTGGCCAAGGTCACACAGCTAATATATGTGTCAAGTGTCTGAGGCTGGATTTGAACTCAGGTGCTCCTGACTTCAGGGCCAGTGCTCTACTCACTGCGCCACCTAGCTGCCCCACATCTGAGCAGATCTGAGAGAGTTAGAAGCCACTAGTAGACTGAGTGGGGCAAATTTCCAAGCCAGGAGAGTCTGAAAGGTTAATGGGATAGATTCGTAGGCTGGGAAAACCTGGCATGTGAAGCTGCACCAGACAGCACCAAAGCAGAAGCAGCTGCAGAAACCAGCCAGTGATCCAGGCTGGGAGAAAGGCCTCTTAGCACAGGATGGGAGTCTGTCAAAGCAACTGGAGGCAGCAGTGCAGTGCCTGCGGCTGTGAGACATCTTCTCCTGAGGTTTGCAGCCCAAAGGTTTGAAACACACCTTCTTGAACTTCCGGGAGACATAATGGCCAGGTAAACGGCTCTCATTACTCCCTCCCTCACTGACCCAGAGAATTCCTTGGGAAAATGCTGGAATAGAGGAGACAGAAGTGGGGCTTCAGTAGCCAAATAGTGGGAATTCCTGAGTCCCAGAAGGGCAGAACCAGCAAGGGTCAACACCGGGAATCCAGATGTGCTTTTGCACAGCCAGGGAAAGTGGCAGACACCAGCACAGACACCATCTGAGACCACCCCCAGGAGAAGAGGAGACTTCTGGCAGCCAGACGACCCCTCCCCCACACCTCAGGAAACCAAAGGCCATAATACACAAAGCCAGTAACCAGGCTCACAATTCCCCGAACAAGAAACCTGGGACAGAGATCCCTGAGCTCCAAAAGCAGAAATCCATTGTAAAGCCAGGAAAAAGCTAACCAACATGAAGAAGAACACGAAAAAACCAAGGACCATTGATTCTTTTTATGGAAACAGGGAAGATCAAAATACCAATTCAGAAGAGGACAGCATTGACACTATACCCACATCTGATACCTCAAAAAGGGAGTGTGAATTGGCCTCAAGCCCAAAGAGCATTCCTGGAAGAGCTGAAGGAGGATTTTAAAAACCAAATTAGGGAGGTAAAAGAAAAAATGAAAAAAAAAAAACCATGGGTGAGATCAAATCTTTAAAAAGTAAAATTGGCAAAATGGCTAAGGAGATTCAGAATCTACATAGAGAAAATGACACCCTGAAAGGTAAAATCAACCAACTGGAAAAGGAGACTCAAAAGCAAAATGAAGACAGCAACTCATTAAAAATTAGAATTGAGCAAGTGGAAGCTAATGCCTCTATGAGGCATCAAGAAGTAGTCAAACAAAATATAAAGAATGAAAAAATAGAAGAAAATGTGAAATGTCTGATTGGAAAAACAACTGGCCTGGAAAATAGATCCAGGAGAGACAATTTAAGAATTATTGGTCTACCGGAAAGCCACGATGAGAAAAAGAGCCTGGACATTATCTTTGAAGAAATTATCAAAGATAACTGCCCAGAGGTCCTAGAACCAGAGGGGAAAATAGTTCTTGAAAGAATTCACCAATCACCCCCTGAAAGAGATCCAAAATTGAAAACTCCAAGAAATATTATAGCCAAATTTCAGAATTACAAAGTCAGGGAGAAAATACTGCAAGCAGCCAAAAAGAAACAATTCAAACATCATGGACCTACAGTCAGGATCACGCAAGATCTCTCAGGTTCTGCATTAATTGACAGGAGAAATTGGAATGTGATATTCCAAAGGGCAAAAGAGCTTGGACTACAGCCAAGAATCAACTACCTAGCAAAATTGAGCATAATTTTTCAGGCAAGGAGATGGACATTCAAGTAAATAAGGGAATTCCAGACCATCCTGATGAAAAGGCCAGAACTCAATGGAAAATTTGATCTTCAAATAGAAAACTCAAGAGAGATATAAAAAGGTAAACAGGGGAAAACCCTCCCACAAACCTTTTTAATCAATAAGGACAAATTGTTTACATCCTTGTATAGGACTATATTGTTTTATACATGATGTATATATATATAATGTCAATCTTGAGAATAGTACAGTTATTATGACAATTGAAAGGGATACACATAGACTGTGGGTGTCAGTATAAAATAACTGATATAATGATAAAAAACATAATTAAGAAATGTAAAGGGAGGGTTCTGGGAGAAGAGGTAAGGAGGTAGTAGAAAAGGGTAAATTACATCAAATGAAGAGGCACAAAAACACATTATAGTAGAAGGAAAGATGGGAGGGAGAAGAGTAGTATATGAGCTTTACTCTCATCAGATTTGGTTCAAGAAGAGGATAACATACTCTGAAAAGCATAGAAATCAAACTTATCCTACAGGCAGTAGGAGGGGAAAGGGGAAAGAAAAGGGGGGTGGTCAGAAGGGAGCCAAGAAGTAGCAAGGGGAAAAGGGTAAGATAAGGGGGAGAATCAAGAGGGAGTGTAAATTGAGGAAGGTAGTGGTCAAAAGCAAAACTCTTTTGAGGAGCAGAAGGGGGGAGGGAGAAATAAAAGCATAATCAGGGGGAGGGGGGAGAAACAGGATGGAGAAAAAGACACAGCTTGTAATCATAACTGTGAATGTGAATGGGATGAACAGAGGCAGATAGCAGAATGTATTAAAAACCATAATCCTACAATATGTTGTTCACAAGAAACCCATTTGAAAAAGGGGGATACACACAGGGTAAAAATAAAAAGATGGAGTAGAATATGTTGTGCTTCAGCTAAAGTAAAAAAAAAGCAGGATTAGCAATCCTAATCTCAGACAAAGCAAAAGCAAAGATAGATCTAATTAAAAGAGATAAGGAAGGACACTATATCCTGCTAAAAGGCACCATAGACAATGAAGCAATATCATTATTTAACATATATGCACCAAGTGGTATAGCATGCAGATTCTTAGGGGAGAAGTTCAGGGAGTTACAGGAAGAAATAGATAGCAAATCCATACTAGTGAGGGACCTCAACCTCCCCCTCTCTGAACTTGATAAATCTAACCTCAAAATAAACAAGAAAGAAGTTAAGGAGTTGAATAGAATTTTAGAAAAGGCAGATATGACAGATCTCTGAAGAAAACTGAATGGAGATAAAAAGGAATATACTTTTTTCTCAGTGGTACATGGCACATACTCAAAAAATGACCATGTACTGGGGCATAAAAACCTCATAATCCAGTGCAGAAAGGCAGAAATAATCAATGCATCCTTCTCAGATCATGGCGCAATAAAAATTATTTGTAATAAAGGACCATGGAAAGATAAACTAAAAACTAATTGGAAACTAAATCATCTAATCCTAAAGAATGAGCAGGTCAAAGAACAAATCATAGAAACAACTGCTTCATTCAAGAGAATGACAATAATTAGACAACATGTCAAAACTTATGGGATGCAGCAAAAGCAATTCTCAGGGGAATTTTTATATCTCTAAATGCTTACATGAATAAAATAGATAAAAAGAAGATCAATGAAATGGGCATGCAACTGAAAAAACTAGAAAAAGAACAGATAGAAAATCCCCAATTAGAAACCAAATTAGAAATACTGAAAATCAAAGGAGAGAATAATAAAATTGAAATCAAGAAAACTATTGAACTAATAAATAAAACTAAGAGCTGGTTTTATGAAAAAACCAATAAAATTGATAAACCCTTGGTTAATTTGATTTTAAAAAAAAGAAGAAAATCAAATTACCAGTATCAAAAATGAAAAGGGTGAATTCACCTCCAATGAAGAAGATATTAAAACAATAATTAGGAATTATTTTGCCCAATTATATGCCCATAAATATGGTAACCTCAGGGAAATGGATGAATATTTATAAAAATACATATTGTCTAGGTTAACAGAAGAGGAAGTAAATTACCTAAGTAACCCCATCTCAGAAAGAGAAATTGAGCTATCCATCAATGAACTCCCTAGGAAAAACTCTCCAGGGCCAGATGGTTTTACGTGTGAATTCTATCAAGCATTTAAAGAACAATTAATTCCCATACTTTATAGACTATTTGGGAAAATAGGTGAAGAAGGAGTCCTAATAAATTCTTTTTATGACACAAATATGGTACTAATACCTAAACCAGAAGGAGTCAAAGCAGAGAAAGAAAATTATAGACCAGTTTCCCTAATCAATATTGATGCAGAAATTTTAAATTAAATATTAGCAAAATGATTGCAGCAACTTATTAGGAGAATAATACACTACGACCAAGTAGGATTTATTCCAGGAATGCAAGGCTGGCTCAATATTAGATATTAAATGTGCTCAATCTTAATGATACCCAGGCTCACAACCTTGATGTCATCCTCAATTCCTCACCTCCACTCTCCGCATCTTCCCAATCAATTGCCAAGTCTCGTTTCCACTTCCACTGTACAGCATCTCTCGCATTTGTCCCTTACTTTCTACTCATGTGGATACCACCCTTCTTTAGGCTCTCATTTCCTGTCACCTGGCTATCTACAGTAGCCTCTTCATTGGTCTCCCTACCTCAAGTATCTCCTTTCTCCAATTCATTCACCGGGTTGCTAAAGTGATTTTCCTAAAGCACCTGGTGGGTGTCATTTCCCTTCTCAAAAAACTCCTACCACTGCCGGTTTTTATGAGAATCAAATGTAAATTCCTTTGTTTGGCATTGAATGCCTTTTCACAGCCTTTGTCCCAAATTGCATTTTCTCTGGATTTAACTGGAGAGGGTAGAAGAAAAGTTAAATTTATTTCTAGACACAGGAGCATAAGATGAAATCCAATTATATTTTGTTGATGACTTCCCGATAATCCCTTATCCTTATTTTCACTAACTTCTAAATAAAATTTACTATTTCCTCCAATTATGAATATAGACAATACATGTTATTTTGAGAAGGAATCATAGGTTTCACCAGACTGCTTCCAGATTCTGTGACACAAAAAAGGATAACTCCCACAGTTTGGATAGTCTGGGTGTATCTTATTAGATGTCTTTGTTTATTAACACTTCTTTCATTAAGTACAATCATTCGTTTGAGCTAAAGCCTCCTATCTTTATTGTGCTTATTAGTGCTCTCCAGCAAAAATATTATTTAAATTATACTGTTACCCTTAATCTCACATACAAACATTTTTACCTAATTGCAAATAGCCAAAGTCTCAGTTAAGCTAAGCTTATTGTCCTTAAATAAAACACTAATATTCTAATTATTCTTCCCATTTATGAGATTTCTTAGACTTATGGTAGACACAGTTGCTGTTCAACATCTAAATCATGCTAGATTTATAAGGTGCTTTATTTCTATCATTTGATTTGATCTTTACTACAACCTTGTATAGCTTGGAATACAAATATTATCTTACAGATGGGGAAACAGGCTTCACTTAATTAACTTGCCCCAGGTCACACAACTTGTTCAAAGTAAAGCCAAGACTCAAACTCATGTCTTTTGATGCTGAATAGTGTGGTGGACTATTTATTTACTTTTTGTTAACTGATAAGGAAGGTTTCTTGACTCTTTATTTTATATATCTGACAGAATTGATTAGAAATGATGAAAACATGATATTAAATTAGCAAGAAATAGTTTAATTATAGAAAAACTGTTGTTTTGTTGTAGTGAGTAAAGTGAAGTGAAGAATATTGACGTATATTTGTTAATGATGAAATATTCGTTTCAGTATTCATTGTGGAATATTAATTTCAGTAAAGAATTATGAATTAGCTAATATTCATGCATGTCATTCATGGCCAGAGACCTTTTCATTTATATTTATTACAATTAACTTGTTGAATACCTTTAGTATTCAACTGTTATGGTAACTACAGTTGGACATTCAAGGATCTTTAAGAGAGAAGCTGCCTTTGCTCTAGTTTCAACCCCAGAACAGCCTTTTGTCAGGGTCACACCACCTCAGGGAGCAGCCAGCCTTGGGTGTGGGGAGAAACAGAAACTGGAAGAAAGCTTGTTGCTCTGGAAAATCTGATGTAATGCTTCTCCTATGCTGTCTGTGGAGGGGCATATTTACTCAGTCCTTTCTGAATATCAGAAATCAGGGCATGGGGGAAGTGGTTCTTTACCACTTCATCCTTTGAGAAATGGAAATGACAGCAACTCATCCATTTTTTTTGAGCTACTTATCTCAGAATAATAAAAGGGTTTGGAGAAGGAAGGGTTTCCTCCCCAAAAAGGACACATTTTGGGGTTTTTTAAAACAGTCTAGAGATAATTGGATTCATTTTTCATAACTGAATTTGAAATAGACAACACTGTGAAGTCATGGGAAAATATTCATGTGTATTCCTTTCTTTTCTAAAGGAAAGATTAAAACTTATTTATGAAGAAAAGAATGAAATATTAGAATCTCAAGTCAGGACACTAAGGTAAAGTGAAACAATTTATTTAAAGTACTTATAAAAACCTAAAGATCTGAGTTTCAGTAATAACAAAAATAGCAAACTTTAACATATGCCAAAAAAGTATTTGCTGGTGGAAGTATTATTTTTTAAAATTGAAATTTATCAAAATAATTCAGTAAACTTTTTAATTTTGGAAGTTCTGAACTGTCAAATCTCCTTATGGTTTTCAAATTTCGGTTAAAAACTTTTAGGCTAAAAAATCTTCACCAACAAAGACTTGCCAGTCCATAAGGTGAACTTTTATAAGTAGTCATGATAAATTTCTTCATTTTACCTCTGTTTATTTTGTATTTTAATCTTGGAATTGTAGTTAATATGTAAGAGAGAAAAAAATTAAATGACTTTTTTGTTTTCAAATAATGTACTTACCCTTATTTGTACTGGCAAATAATAGATTTTAAATAACAATAAATGGAATAAAACAAATCATTACTTTCTGCCTGAGCATATATATATCCTATTCACTTATACAGCTTTTTTTTAATAACTTGGTATTACAGGTGTGGTATTTATAAGTTATTTCATTTTGTAAATACATTTTTTAATACAAGCAGAATTCAGATCTGCTGTTATTAATTAGTCTACTACCATTTGTAGTAAAGCCTTCCTTTTTGGCTTTTAGTTTATATTCAAATAAAATTTGAAATGTTGGATTCTTTTTGAACCTGCATTTTCTCTCAGTGGAGATGAAATGAAAGCATTTGTTTTATTATAAAAATTTGCTCTTTTTTGTTGGTTTGGGTTCTTTATTATAGTTATATTTTTCCCCTCATAAACCATTTTGGTCGATGTCAGCCTTTGGGTTTTTTTGTTTTTGTTTTGCTTGAAAAATCTGCCTTTTCTTCCATAGTGTCCAAACTTGTTTTGTCTTTGGAATGTGTTCCAAAAGTGCTCCAAAACCTTTATTAACCAACTTGCAGAGCATGGTATTAAGGTTATTTTTTGCCCTACGACACTAAAAGGAAACTGACGAAATGGAAGGCTTTGCTTCATACAGTATTTTAAGGCTTTTTTAAAATTAGGATTGCTTAGATTATTATTTAAAAGGATTTCCTTCATCCAAAGTATTTCTCACTTAAAAAGTAAAGAAATTAGAGTTTGTATTTGAAAACTTTCCTATAAGTGAAGTAGTAAATATTGTTTGATTCATTTATGAGATTTATCATTTTTTCTTCCTTTTAGGAAAAACTTGTCTGAATCTGAGAAAAATTGTGAAGACCTCAAGGGTAGACTAAAGCATCAAGAATCTCTCAATGCAGTTTCTAACCGTGTTGGTGGTCTTTGTTTAAAATGTTCCCAACATGAAGCTGTCCTTGCTCAAACCCATACCAATGCTCATGTACAGACCATTGAAAGATTGACCAAGTAAGTATACATGTATGCATATCAACATCACAAAGTTTTTTTTTCTGACTTTGAAAACGATTTGATTTTAAGAGGATGTTGTAATCTCTTCGCACAGTACATCAGTGACTATTCCAAATTTGAGGGTTTTGCTGTGGTTGACGGAGAGAATGGTGCACACATAATCTTGATGGACTTGTTGCCTTTTTTCTGGCATCCTCTCCAGTTTTATTTTGCTGAGTTTTCTATGAACCCCTTTCCCCTCTTTTACTTCTCATCATAGAATGATAAATGTGTTCTACTCCAGTGTTGCTCTTGATGAAGTGTTGCCTGGCTAAGACAATTTTAGACTTTTATGGTAATTGATTTCCTTACACTGGTTAAATTTACCTCAGAAAATGGTCATGGTTTTGGTGATGGTGATTCTTTTATTTGTCAGCCAGCAGTTTCACTTACATGCAACATATTATTGGTATTTTTCCTTTCTCCAAAATATAGAAGTATTATCTTCTTTGTGACCCCATTTGGGGTTTTCTTGAAAAAGAAAAGTCGTTTGCCATTTTATTCTTCATCTTGTTTTACAAATGAGGAAACTGAGACAAACACGGTTAAGTTACTTGTCAAGAGTCATATAGCTAGTTAGTGTTTGAGGCCAGATTTGAACTCAGGAAGATGAGTCTTCTTGACTCCAGGCCCAGTCCTCCATCTAGTGTGCCACCTAGCAGCCCTCTTTTTACTCCATATTCTCAATCAATTAAAAGCATTTTGAGCAACTAGAGCAACTAGTGGTCCAATGGGTAGAGTGCTCAGCCAGGAGTCAGGAAGACTTTCACTCAAATGCGCCCTCAGAAATTTAGTAGTTTGGTGACCCTGTGCAAGTCACTTAATTTCTCTTTGCTTCAGTTTCTTCAGCTTTAAAATGGGGATAATAGCATGAAGATCAAATGAGATAATATTTGCAAAAAGCACTTAGCATGGTGCCTGGCACATAGTAGATACTATATAAATGCTAACTCCCTTCAGCAATTATGAAATGGGTCGATCAAGGTGTAATTTAACTAAGATTACTTTTAGAGAAGCAGTGTTGGGGTAGTGGCTAATGTATTGTACTTGGAGTCTATAGGACAAAAATTCTAATCCTACCTCTGATATTTAGCTGTGATCCTGTTGAGGTCACTTAACTCTTTCTAAGCCTCATATTCAAGTCTTACATTCTTTACCTAAAAATGAGGATGCTAATATTTGTATTGCTACTCCGAAGGGTAGTTGTGAGGCTCGTATGAAATACTGTGTGCCAAGTATTTGCAAATCTTAAGGCCCTATATACATAGCCTCTATTATTATTAGTATCATTTTGAAAGGCATCTTCCCATTAGGTGAAAGATAGTTCTATTTTGGTTATCTAGTGAAAAGAGGCATTTGAAGAGAACTGTTGGAAAGAATTCCATTTAACATGTATTAAGTGCCTACTGAGTGCTAGGCACCTGAGATACACAAAAACTTAAGTAAATTCAGAAAGCTTTTATTGAGCCCTTTCTGTATATCAGGCACTGGAAACACAAATACAAAAATGAATCAGTCCCTCCTGTCAAGGAGTTTATATTCTACTGCAGGAAGACAACCTGTACACAGATAACGGGATTTTAAAAACTAAAGGTTTTTAATTAGAAGAATAACACAGTCAGACCTGTTCTATAGGATTATTTTGGCTGTATGGATTAGGTTTGCTTGGATAGAGAGAGATTAGAGGTAATGTGACCAGATGAAAGGTGATGAGGACCTGAACTCTAGAGGAATGACAGAGAGAAAGGAATAGGTAAAAGAGATGTATGTTATGGTGGAAGTATAGACAGGATTCTGTTAACATCCCTGTTTCTGTTAGGAGCCTTACCATTCTTCCAGTCCCTCAGGGTCACCATCTTTGTGTCATTGTCAGGCTTCTTACCCCACCTCTAGTATCTAATTAGTTGTCAAGTTTTGTTGATTCTGTACCTCCATTACATTTCTCTCATCTATTCTCTTTTTTCTCCCCACAGCATAAACACTTTAGTTTAAGCCCTTGTCCCCTTGACTTTTCTAACAGCTTCTGAATTCATCTCCCTACATCCTTCTGTCCCTTTCCTTTTCACTCCATCCTCCATATACCTGGCAAAATTGTTTTTAAAGTACAAGTCTGACCATTTCATTCTCCTGCTTAAAAAGTTCCATTAGTTATCTGCCTTTAGAATAAAATATAAACTCCTTTCTTTGTCATTTGAAGCCCTTTACTATCTTACTTCAGTCTACCTTTCCAGGCTTACTATATAACATATCCCTTCATAAACTCTATGTTACAGTTAAACATTGTTGTACCTCTTATACAATATTCCTTCTACTTCTGTGCATTTGCAAAGGCTATCATCTCACGTGCCTGGAATATCTTCTCTTCTTCTCTTCCACCTCTTAGAATCTCTAGCAGTCTTTTTCACTCTTCATATATTCTGTATCTAGTTTCATGTGTACATGTTGTTTTGCTGAATATAAGGTCCTTGAAGACAGTGACTTGTCTCACATGTCTTGCCATCTGGCACAGAAGTGGATTATAAGATCACAGAAGGACTTGAGACATCATCTGCAGGGGTGGGGAACCTGTGGCTTCAAGGCCACATGTGGCCTCATGACTAAATCCAAACAAATTTGGATGAGGTCACATGTGGCCATGAGGCCACAGGTTCCCTACCCCTGATTCTAGAATAATATCCTTGTTTTACAGATAATGAAACTGAGGCCTGGAGGGGATAAGTGACCTGCCCAGGGTCAATTAAATAGTAAATGGGAGAAGCAGAATTTGAAGCCAGGTCATTTTTATCCAAATCTAGCATGCTTTTCACTATGCTACAAAGCTTTTTATGTCTGCCACTGGATGGATCATAGTTTCTGGTTCATTGTTGGATTGTAGTAAGTGTAGTATTAACTATATATCAACTTTTTGCTGTGTAGTTGTATTTGGGGAAAGTGTGATTTCAACCCCAATCAGGCCAAAACCTCTAAACCCACAGTGAATATGATTTAAATAACTAGTTAAGTAATTTTTTATTTTTTTCAACACAAAGTACATTAATTTATGGCATGATTCTTTAATGGGGTTTCTCTCCTATCATACTACTATCATAAAACCTAACTAGATATGTTAGCTTATAATATCCTTGAGTGAAGGAACCTTTATATTCACTGTAGCACCTAGGTATCAATACCTTGGATATCATAGGCACTTTGTTGTTGAGTTGAATGTCTTAGTAATTATGAGGTGGTTTCTATTCATTCTGTTTTGGAGCAAAAGTCTAGGCATGCACCAAAACAGTTCCTTTTTCCCTTGACTAAAATTTTGGGTGAGCATATCCTCCAGTTCAGGAACTTCACTAATCTTCTTGGCTCCAACTATAGAACTGACTTCCTTTAAATATCAGTCCAAAGTCCATATTGTCTATTCTTGTTGGATTCCAAACAACATGGTCTAGTGGAAAACAATGTTGGATTTGGAGTTATAAAACTAAGTTTGTGTTCTAGCTCTACCACTTATTGGCTAATGACCAAAGGCAAGTCATTTGTTCTCTGAAACTCAGTTACTCCATTTGTACAGTGGGAACACTCCTTACCTCATGGAGTTATTTCAAGGAGAAAAATTTTAAGCTAAAAAAATGACATATAAATGTGAGCTATTGTTACTATAGAGTGTCTTCCCATGGCGGTTATAAGTCATGCTTAGAAAAATCATTGAAATGCAACAGCCTTCACCTCAGGATTTCCTTCCTAACAATAATAGAGATAGGACCATTTTTGTTTTCTAAAGGTGCTGTATATTAATGTCTATGGAGTCCATATATATTCATCATTTTTATGACTATGGCTCTCTGGGTAGCCTTTTCACCTTAATGTCTGATGCTTATGCTTTCGGCTTTTCTTTATTTCTTAAATGTCATTTTATCTGGATCACAAAGAATGATAAAGTGTTGATAGAACATTACTTGTTTTGTCACGAGAAACTCTTTCATAAGTCTCGTACAGTCAGTCCTAGAAATGATATTTTGTAGAACTCACAGAATTTATAGGCACCTAGCATATGGTTTCTTGCAGAAACACCAATTCACTATTCCCATTGATACATGCCCTTGTATTAACTGAGGTACCTGCTGAAATATTTTATTGAGGCTTCTTCCTGGTATGTGATTTCCTGAGGGATTTCATATTGAGCTCTTAAGATCTTTTAGGTGGAAATCTTGTAGAATATTTTTGCATTGCTAATGAGAAGTTTAGCCTTTTTTTAAGCTTTAATAAAGTCAGTACTTAGCATCATTTAAATCTGTCTTTATTCAAACATCTTTTTACTTTCATTCATCAATAAGGTTTTAACAAATATGCTTTCATAACCACTTCCTTTATCTTGGGTACATCTCTAATATTTTTCCTGCTTTTAAGCAATAACAATAATTCCTTATGCTACAGTAGTGCTTTATTTTTTATAGAATGTTTTCATATATGTTGTCTTATTTGACCCACAGAAAAACACCATGTGTGCTAGGTAGAACAGGAGGTATTATTTCCATTTGACAAATGGAAAAATTGAGTCTCAAAGAGGTAATATGATTTGAAACCATCTAGTAACTAGAAGAGGTGGGACGGAAGCCCAGGGATTTTGATTCCAAGTGTGTTCGTGGTAGTAAATTTTGCTACCTTTCCAAAGATGGAAGGTAATTTTTTTTTTGGAAACTCCTAATAAGAAACCATGCTTTCCAATTTAAGCTGACTAGCAATTTTTTCACCTGTCAGCATGCACTTTCTCTGCATGATGAACTATCTAGTAAAGAGCACTTTGTCTAATGATGCTGGCATTCCTATAATCTCTATGTTTAAGGACTAGATAATAGAGTAATTGCATAGTCACCAATACCTCTCAATAGGTTTTAGAACTTTGAGCCCGAACTATTCAAACATTGAAGGGCTTGAACTTTGATTCAAGGTATCAATTTTGGCATCAAATGGTATTATACTTTGATTTTCTTCAGTGAAGTAGTTAATTTCTTAACCGAATACCTCAAATGCAATCCAGCATTGTTTCAGGTTATAGGACTCACATTTTTATAGTACTTTAAGTTTTGCAGGTAGTGAAATATTAACCCACCCATTTTAAAGATGAGGAAATTGAGGCACAAACCTGTTAAGTAAGTGACTGACTTGCCCTGAATGTCAGGGTTAGGAATTGAATCTACCTTTCCTGACTCAGACTACAACACTTATCTCATTGTTTCTCTCTCTCTCTCTCTCTCTCTCTCTCTCCTCCTCTTCCTCCTCCTCCTCCTTCCCTCCCTCCCTCCCTCCTCCAACTTAACTAAAGTAAATTTCATTTAAAGTTGCCTGTGTGAGGAATTCCAACTGAAAGTGTTCTAAATTTGGACGCAAGAAAGGCAGTGTAATTTAATATTAGCTAACATTACAAATGACTCTTTGTTTAAATCAGCTTTATCACATTTTTACTCTTAGAAAAAGTTCCCACATGTATTATATAACTTGCAGTTAAACTTATGTGAAACTACAGATAATACTATAGTTTTATAATTATCCATTTCTTAAAACTTGCACATTTTTCAAAGACCATAAGTAGATAAAACTCTTTGAGGTTAAAATTTTTTTTTCAGTTCTATCTTTGAATTTAAAAAAAAAAACCTAAATTCAGCCTTCAATTTTCTCTTGAAAGCCAGCTAAAATTTGAAAAATTAAAGTTGCTTCTTGGAAGGCACTTATCCTTTTATTGCCAAATTTTAAACTGCAAACAGTTATCTCAACTGAATTTGAAACCACAGTTTTAAAACTGGACAACTCATAATGGTCTAAAAACTATGAAGAGAAAAACACACATTGGATATATAATCCCATTCCTTATTCTACCTCTAAATTAACTTTTAAAACACTTTCTGCTTTGGGAACTTCTTGCAATTATAGCCTTTTCCTTTGTCAATAATTCCTTAACTATTAAGATGTGTTCTTGTTCATTTGTACATTTGTATTCTTTTGCCTAAACTCTCTACCTCTCCTTTTTGCCCACGACCACTTGCATACATTAGCACTTTATCTTGGAATGTTTTTATTCAAAGAATGTGGAGTTTATTTCAAGCTCTGAGATTGTACCCTGCCTAGTTTTTGTGCTGAGACATTTTGACATTTAATTCAATCAAACCTTTGACAAATATCTCATAGAATCTTAAGAGTTGGAAGGGAGCCTCAGAAGTCATTTAGAATAACAGATAACAGAACAGAAATCCTCTTTACAACATCCTAAAAATTGCTTATCTAGCTTCTCCTTAGAGACTTTCCACTCCCTCCTGAGACAGCTGATTCTACTTTTGAGAATTTTCATTTTAGTGGACCTGTGAATGTTGTTAGGAGTGGGTGAACAATGGCCCCAAGTTATATTAGTTTTAATAGCTTATCCTTATATCAGCCAGTGAGTAAACTTTTACTATGCGCCAGGTACTGAGGATACCAAAAAAGAAAAGAAAAGAAAGGTGAAGACAGTCCTTCATCTCAAGGAGATCACAGTCTAATGGGGAAGAAAACATGTAAGCAACTACACCTACAAGCAAACTATATACAGAATGAATTGGAAATCACTAACCAAGAGAAGGCACTAGAATTAAGAGGGTTTGGGAAAGGCTTTCTATAGAAGGTGAGATTTTAGCTGGGACTTGAAGCCAGGGAAGCCAGAAGGTAGAGATGAGGATGGAAAACATTCTAGGCAGGAGGCACTGACATTGAAAATACCTGGAGCCAAGAAACAGAGTTCTTTCATTTGAGGAAAGGCAAAGAGGCCAGTATCACTGGATCTCAGAGTACATGGTGGGAATTGAATATAATGTGTCAAGAATACTTGAGAGGGGAGAGTGGGTCTAAGTTATGAAGGGATTTGAAAGCCAGACTATTTTGTATGTAATCTCCAGCACAATAGGAAGCCACTGGAATTTATTAAGTAGTGGGCTCATATAATCAGGCCTAGCCTTCAGTAAGATCACTTTGACAGCTGGGAGGAACGTGAACTGCAGAGCCAGGAGACTCGTGGAAAGTAGACCCACCAGAAGTCTCTTGTAATAGTCCAGGTATGAGGTGATTGTGGCAGAGTCAGGGGAGGGAGGTGGACTATGAAAGAGATATTTGGAAGGTAAAGTCAACAATTCCAGCAAGTGATTGAATGTGAGAGGTGAGAGTGAAGAGCCTAGGGAAGCGGTTAGGCTGTGAGCCAGAGTGACTGGGAATATAGTAGTAACCTCAGTTGGGAAGTAGGTAGTAGGGAAAAGAAAGAGGTCAGTTTGGGGCATGTTGAGTTTACAATGACTACAGGACTTCCAGTCTGAGATGTCCAATAAGCAGTTAGAGATGCGAGACTGGAGGTAAGCAGAGAGGTTTGGGTTAGATAAATAATTTGAGATTCAGCAGAATTGAGATAATATAAATTAAATCCATGGGACCTGATGGGATAACCAAGTGAAATAGTATAGAGGAAGAAGAGAATAGAGCCCAGGACAGAGCCTTGTGAGAGGTGGAATAACAGTAGATTTTGATCAGAAAAAAAGAAATTTAAGAGTTCATAAATATGAAAGTGGTATATTTGTGGGTAATGGAAAGATCAAGGGTGTGACAATCTCTATGTGTGGCTGAGCTGGAGTGGAGACTAGGTCATGTGAAATGAGTAAGGTGAGGAAATGTGAGATTAAGGTGTATTAGGGAGTATCAATATGTATGTTCAAGTCCTCTAGTATTCTGAAGGCAGGGATTGGTGGGGAGAAGAATGACTGTGAGCCAGGCACTAAACTCATTGAAGAAAGAAGAAAAATATGCTAGAAGTCTCTAGAAAATAGCTACCAGGATTTTGATTGGGGAGTAGATAGGGATTGAGTGAACCTCAGAGGAGAAGAGGTTACTGAGTGATGATGGCAGTGGGAGCAAGGGATTTCCCAACTCTTCCACCTCAACCAGGGAGTCAGAGGGAGTGAATAAAAATGCAGCCAGTGCTAGAAAGGGTGGCCAAGAAGGCTGTGTCATTAGGAGGGAATCTAGTCTCATTGAAAATCAGAATATTTAAAGAGTGAAAAAAGAAATGGTTTAAGATGAAAGCAACCTTGTTGCTTGTAGAGCAAGCATTCTA
Organism: Trichosurus vulpecula; assembly: GCF_011100635.1. Lineage (NCBI taxonomy): Eukaryota > Metazoa > Chordata > Mammalia > Diprotodontia > Phalangeridae > Trichosurus > Trichosurus vulpecula. The sequence goes on along the minus strand of NC_050576.1, from coordinate 137,655,010 downwards.
GAGGGTACCTCAGAAGGGATGGTAGCTGTTGTAAGTATTTAATTTTCTTTAAAATCCCTATCCTTGTGCCAGTGAGTGACACCTAAGAGTGATCTTAAAATGACCATAGTAATTAAGTATTGCTATCTTTTGAGGAAGAGAATATTTGAGTAGGAAATGTAGAATATTTGAATTTAGGGGAAAGAGGATTTTATTTTGTGAAAAGGAAATGATGAGTGGATTTCAAGCAAATGGAAAAGCAATGCACATCAAACCAATCTTACTCCCCACCTCCTACGTATTTGCCTTCCTTTACCAGCTATCACCTCTCTTTTCCCAGTATGTTACTTCCATCCACCCCTCATTCTCTTTCAAATTGGATTAATGTCTTCTATTTCCTCCAGAATCAATTTGCCGCCTCATCCTAGTCTTACTACACAACACATTATTGACCCTCCCAGATACGGTTCTGCAATGGATCTCTACAACTTTTTTCAAAAACTTAGTTGACCAACCCAGCTTTTTTTTAGGGCAAAGGGACTTTCCTTAGGGACATTTAAGGATGTGCCAAGCTGGCACTCCCCTTACTATCCTTTTAATTCATCTAAATCCTCACTTCTTCTTTATTCTGATGTTTGGAGTATATTCATGCCTCATTGTTTCTTGCTCTGGATTTTCCTTTTGCTGATAGGGAAAGAGATGAATTAATGTCTGCGCTAGTTACAGTAAGGAAGACCTTGTCAGAGATGCAGCAAATAGAATCCAATGCCTATGAGCAAGTGAAGCAGGCCGTGTTGATGACAGAAGAAGCCAACTTTGAAAAAACCAAGGTGAGGGGAGCCCCTGCTCCACTAAGTGGCAGCCGGTGGCTTGTTTTTTCTCTTGGATGTTTTCTTCCACGCTCCTTCCCTAACTGTGTACTCTGTATGGCCAGCATTCACTCAATGGATTTCTGTTTGTTGCTGTCTATTTCTTTTTAGCCTATGGAGAATTTTCTCATTCTTTAAAAGAAATCCAGTAGTAAATCACCAGTCAGAGATACAGGATCAAAAAGTTATTTAGAAGAGGTACACAGGGCTTATATGTTGTGTATACATTGTGTGATGTTCTATTTCCTTTTTAGAATATATGGAAACTTCAGACTATGTTCTGAAGAGATTTATATGTGTAGAAATGGAATCTAATTTATTACAATTTATGAAATTAAAATTACCTAAAATTAAATTTACTTCTAAGGCATGTTGCTAATTGTTCCGTGAAATGAGTTGCATTTTGTCCTTCATTATCTTGTTATGTGGTACCATCTAGTGTTCTATTAGTATATTACAGGCTAATCACATCAATATGAATTTGAAATATTCTTGCATGCTGATTATCAGGTCATGGAATTAGAGCTGGAAAGGACATGAGAAATCATCTAGTCTAACCTTTTCATTTTTACAGTTTGGGAACAGGTTCAGTGAGGCTAATGTGGCTTGTGGAACATCACATAGATAGTAAATAGCAGAGCCAAGCCTCCAACCAAGACCTCCTGATTCTAAGTCAAGTAGAACATTTGACTTGTGATACACCATGTAATACATTTTTAATGGGGAGAAAAGCTAACACCAAAAAAAACCTGACATCATGATTTTGTATGCAGAAATTTTTTTCCAGCAGGAGAGTGTTAAGAAAACACACTTAAGAAAACTTAAAAACTATTCCTTCTTTCCTGAAATAAATTTTGTTTTCAATAATTTTGAGATATGATTTTTGTTAATCATAGTAATTGAATTACTTGAATTGGACTACAGTTGTAATAAGTACTCATAGTTCTCTTTAAAGTGGTTCCTTTTAAAAATCTGCTCACTCTAGCTCACTTTCTTGTCTCATGGTTCCTTCCACCTCTAAAATTATGATCCTCAATACTGTGGATTTGGTTTACTTTGGTGATTGATCACTTCACATAGATTTTTGCGAACTTAATAAGTGATTATACTTTCCTTTCACAGCAAACATCCTAAGCTTACAGATTAGTAATATATCTCCTCTCAGAATGATGTGAAAAAGAGTGAATGCTCTCCATCATGGAATCCTATTGATAACATAGACTGAGCTTTAAAGCTGGACAGGACTGTGTCCAATTCCCTTGTTCTGTGAGTGAGGGGGCCAAGGCACAGAGAGTTTAAGCAACTTGAACACAGTGGTACTATTCACAATCCAACTAGTTGTGGCATTGATAGAGACTGTAGAGAACACACCTTGATGATTTGGGGGGCGGGGAGGAGAGCACCCATACCTATGATTTCATTGCTGTGAGGAACTCCTGTTATGGAAGTTCTCTTCACTGGTACAAATCAGCACTTTGTCTGTAACAGAATCTTAGAGAGTTATCCAAGCACCGAGAAGTTATTTGGTCACGGTCACCCAGTAAGCATGGACAGAGGCCAAACTTGACCTCAGGCCTGATTTCAAGTCTGGCTTCTTTTTTTCCGCTCCAGTGTCACTCAACTTTCCTAGTTTTAGGATTAGGAAAAAGGAAATACTTTTTTCACAGGAATACTATGGTTAATATATCAGCAAAATCCCTATCCCAAGAGATGACACAGGCTGAAAAATAGAGTCAAGGAGATTTTGTATAACTAAATAATACAGCATTTAAAAATTTATGAGAAGCTTAGAATATATGGAAATATTGCTAATTTTTCAAGGTTGGCACCATTGAGGATAACTGGCATCACCTATTTGCCCAACTGCAGAGCCATAAGCAGGGAGCTCTGTACCATGCGCAAGCAGCCTGCAAGGCTCCTTGCAGTAGAAGGCCGAATACTGGAGACAGAAACCCCAGTACCCCAAGAGGTTGCTGTTAGGAAGGAGGCTGTTCATCCCATCCTCTGCAGAGGAAGCAGGCAATTTGGGACCTTCTTCTATTGGAGCTACTTATTTTTGATCACTAGATTCTGAGATTATTTGTCTTCTTCCCCATGGCATCCAAGGAACTTGATTCTTGGGGGTCAAATCAGGAAAGTGTCAACCCTTCCCTGAATCCTTGCTTTTTGATGAAGCAGCTGAAAGAATAGACCCTTCCCCTGCCCCCATCCCTCAAAGTGTTGTCTTAGAGCTGGAAGGGAAGTTAATGATCCTTTAGTCCTCATAGGAGAAGAAACTGAGGCAAACAGAAATGAAGTGGCTTGCCCAAGGTGTCAGAGGAGCTGAGGTGGAGCCAAATAGCAACCCAATCACATCAACACACAGACTTGGAGCTGGAGGGGACCTTAGCCACTGTTCTGTCCAAACTCCCCACTTTACAGACAGAAAATAGACCCAGAGTGTGTGTCAGGACAAGGACCAGAAGCCAGTAATCCTTGCTCCCGGGCCAGAGTTCTCTAGGCCAGATTGTTGACATTTGGTCTCCCTTGCCTATGGCCCCTGGTCTTATGACTCAGAATAAGCAGTGGGAATATTGGAGGAGGGGCCCAGTGCATCTGCCAAAGTGAAATGCTGCAAGGTAGCCCCTGTAGAGCCACTGTTGTTGGCACTGAAGGAACTACCTCACTGGACCAGAACAGGGCCCTACTACCCTCTGCCTTTGTATGAGAACCCCTTGACCTGCTACTGGTTCTTTTCTTAACCACTCACTAAATCAATAAGTGATTACTGTGTGCTAAGCACTGAACGAGGTCCCACAGGTACAAATATAGAAATGGAGCATTTCCTGCCCTAGAGGACCTTATATTAGACTAGAATGTGATCTCTTATTATCCTGTCACCTTTTCCACCTGGGAGCATCTTTACTCCCTTACCTTCTTTTTTTTTGCCCTAGAGGAGTAAAATAAATATTAGAAAGCCTTTAAATTTTCTACCCTGTAGCAATTCCTCATCCAGAGTTAAGGACCCAGCTGCCCTACCTTAGTTATTATTTTGACTTAAAATTACTGTTAGAAATAGAATTTGCCCTAGACTGAATTATTGATATGATAAAATATGGCAATCCCTATGAGGTTGAAAATTCTTTTTATTTTAATATGTTTATATCATTTTGTGATAGCATGTTATGATGTTATGCTAAAGTTTGCTACTTTGTTATATTTAGTAGGGTGAGTTTTACTATGCTATTAATATTCCTAGCTTTGCCAAATTAAAAAATAAAATATTTCTACTGTGAAACTGGCAGGTTTTCAAGATAACTTTTCATCTTGAAGTTTATAAGAAAAAATCATATGATTTCACAGGGTTGCAAACTTGTTGCTTAAAAAAAGGGAATACTTGTATATACCATGATTCCTAGCCTTTTTGGAATTATATTACTCTTCTATTTCCTAACATTCTTCTACATGCTTGTGCCATATAGTCTTTTTGTTTATTTTTAATCAATTTTATTTCCACTTCCTAATTTTTTCCCTTCCTCTTCCCTTTCCCTCAACCATTTAAAGGGCAAGAAAAACAAAACACATAAATATAATCATGCCAAACATAATCACATCAATCATGTCCAAATTAAAAAAGAAAGGAAAGAAGATATGCTTTAGTACTCACACTGAGTCAATCAACTCTCTATTTAGAGGCGGATAGTATGTTTTATCACAAGTCTCCTGGAATTGTCATTGGTCACTGTGTTGATCAGAGTTCTTAAGTCTTTCAAAATTGATTGTTTTTTACAATATTGTTACATTGTATAAACTGTTTTGGTTCTACTCATTCCACTTCTTATGACTCTGAAACCATCCCCTTCATCATTTCTTACAGCACAGTACTATTCCATTTCATTCATATGCCATAACTTGTTCAGCCATTCCCCAAATTGAAAAGCTTCCCCTCGGTTTCCGGTTTTTTGCTACCAAAAAGAGCTGATATAAAAATTTTTGTACTTATTGGTCTTTTCCTTCTTTGGGAGTAGGGTAAGTGGGAATATAGATCTAGTATGATCAAAGCTCTGAATCAAAGGTTATACATGGTTTAATAGCTTTTTGGACTAGTTCCAAATTGGTCCAATATTTGGACCAGTACATAGCTCCAATGGTACATTAAAGTACCTGTTTTCTCCCATATTCCCTCAAGCATATGTCATTTTCCTTTTCTGTCAGCTTAACCAGTCTGAGTGTGAGTTGGTATCTTGGAATTGTTTTTTAATTTTCATTTCCCTAATTATTAGTGATTTAGAGCATTTTATATGATTATTGCTAGCTTGGCTATGTTCCTCAAAAGCTGTCTATTCATTTTTTATTTGTTTTTAATGAAGGTGAATTAGAATTTTGTGGTTATTATTATGATAATAAGAATATGTTACAGTGTACAGAGAGCCCTCTAAGGTTTGGAAGAACACATAATAGAATAGAATAAGTTATATTTTTAAGAAGGATTTTATGACCAGAATAGAGATACCTGATTATTTTAGTAGGAGATCTACTTTTTATTTTCCTGCGTGGGGAATGGGGTTACTAATATTATGACTTGATGAGACCCCTTCATTGGAGATTGCAGTTATTTCTGGAGGGGGATACCTGGTAGCTACAGGGTATATAATTGTCTGTGTTGACAATTCTTATTGTTAAAAAAATAATGTTATGTTTAAGATTAAGGGGCCTCATTCAAATTCAGTGTTTATCAACAACCACTTATGTGACTTTGGACACTTAGCTCTCTTGGACTCAGTCTCTCACTGTTGAAATGCTGTGGTTGTATTAGATGACCTCCTAGAATTCCTTCCCAATCTAAAATGATGATCCTGTGATATTCCTCACTTGGTTGTCATTGATGATTGATTAGTTGATAGTAATTCACACAGTTATTATTTCATAGATGGGTCAGATATCCCAGATATCCTGTTACGTCCCACAGTGATGTTCCCACATCATTTTCTCTCCTTTATGAAAGACTGTGGCACCTGGCTCACCATTTTCTTCTCCTTCCCAACTCTTTTCCCTGCATTAGAGTAGCATTCATGTTGATGCTCCCTCAAAACTCCCTAATTGTCCAATTCCTCAGATTTCTTAAATCCCAGGATTTAATGCTTCACTCCATCTCAGCCACACATAGATCATATGCTAGATAATAGAATAGAATAAATTGTCACCCACAAGTCTGATACTTCCCTAATTAAATAACTGACATTCTTCTATCCAACCATAAACCTAAACCTATTCTTTTCCTTCATTGAGACCTTCAGCATTCTCCACCCCTTAGTACTAAGTCATGACATTATCCCTGCTTTGATTTCACTTTCCTTCCTTTCCAGTCTTGCCCCTATATTTAGCTAATTCAACTCTACTCTGTCCTCTGTTCTCAAATCTCTTGCCTCCTTGTCTTGTCACTCATACTCTGCCAGCCTCTCCTCTGGATTACTTCTACCATCTGCTTCCTCCACTCTTGCTAAACAGAGTTGGAGGAAGTTACACAGCAGTATTGAATGTGTACATTATAAATGCCTATTATCCAACTTTGACTGTGTCCTCATTGCATCAAGGCAATCTTTTTTATTTCTCCCTAGTTGAACTCCTATCTCACTCTCTATAACTTTTTCTTATCTTCTCAAGTGATTCCCTCTCAGCTAAGGATCTGGCCTCTTACTTTACTGTGAGTTCCCTTTTCTCCCTTTTTCTTTATCTCAAAATACCTTGACGTTGTCTGCAATTCTTGCTTTCTTTCCTCTAGCCTCTAACAGTGGAGGGAGAGACTTCTCTTTGCCAAGGCAAACCTTTCTATATGTGTCCTTGATCAAGTCCCTCCAGTCTTCTTCAGCAGATTGTAACCTCAATCATCCTGTCTTTAATCTTCAGCTTTTTCCAGTCTACTAGTTTCTTTCCTATTACCTTCAAATGTGCCCAAGGCTTCCTAGTCTTTAAAAAACTTTTATTAGTCACTGCCATCCCCTCAAGCTACTGTTATGTATTTCTCTTCTTCTTAGCCAAACTCCTTGAAAAAGTTATCTTGATTCACTGTCTCCAATTCCTCTCTTCTTACCCCCAACCCTTTTAAATCTTCTTATCTCATCATTTAAGTGAAATATTTTTTTGCAAAGTTACCAATTGAAAGATATCAACTGCTAAATCTCATGGTATTTCTTTTTAGTCTTTATCCTTCTTGACCTGTCTGCTGCATTTGAACCTTGCCCACCCTTGCTTACTGAATGATCTCTTCTCTCTGGGCTTTTGTGACCTCTTGGTTTTCCTCCTGCCTGTCTAATTTCTGTTCTCTTCATATCACTAACCCTCACAGTTTTCCATATAGCTCTGTCCAAGGCTCTGTACTCTTCTCTTTCCATACGCATGAACTCACATGGGTTCAAGTGTCACTATGCCATTGACTCTCAAATCTATATTTTCAGCCCAGTTTCTGTCCTGAGCTCCAGTTCTTTATTATCAGCTAACTATTAGACATTGCACACTGAATATCTTGGAGACATTTTAGATTTAATATATCCAAAACAGCATCATTATCTTTTCCCTACCCTGCCCTAGACGTTTATATTTTTGTTAAAAGCACCACCATTTTTCCAGGCTCTCACATTCTCAACCTTAGCACTATCCTGGGCTCTGCACTGTTGCTTATCCCATAGATACAATTAAATTGCCAGATCTTGGCATTTCTACCTCCACAGCATCCTACCCTACCCTCTATGTACACAGCTACCACCTTAGTTCAAGCCCTTCTCACTTTCCTCCTTCATTATTGCATTCCTAATTGGTTTGATGCACTTCAGACTTTTCTCTACTAAGCCCCTTCTGCCCACCTTAGTTGCCCAACCCTTTCATCCCCTTTATTTTCCCTGTATGTGTTTTCCTCCCTCTCTCCCCTTCATTAGAATATAAACTCCTTAGGACTCCCTGAGACTGGAGCTATCTTTCTTTCTACTTCCATTTGTATTACTCCTGCATAGCACAGTGCCTGGTGCGTAGTAATGGCTTAATGAATGCCTGTTGACTTGTGGAATAACTCTCATCGCTCTGTCTTTCTCATTGCAGACCCTGTCACTTCTTTACTCGATAGACTTCAGTGGCTCCCTGTTGCCTCTAGGATCTCATACTATACAGACCATTTAGCTTATAAAGCCCGTCACAGTCTCACCCTAACCTGTCTTTTCAGCTTCATAGTATGTTGTTTCCGCTCTGGAACTCTATGATCCAGACATGCTGGCCTCTCAGTTCCTTGCATTTCATCTCCAGTCTCCATGCACTATCCATCTGCTGTGTTTGGAAAACATCCTTTCTTCACTTTTACCTCGTAGAATCCTTGTAGTTGGAGTCCCATTTAAATGAAGCCTTTCTTGATTCCCCTACTACTACTACTACTACTACTACTACTACTACTACTATTACTACTACTACTTCTAGCTAGCATTAATATAGCACCTCATGTTGTACCAGGCATTGTGCTAAGTGCTTTACAGATATTATTTTATGATCCTCACAACAACCCTAGCTCATAGTTGCTACGAGTGTCCCCATTTACAGTTGAGGAAACTAAGGCAGACAGAGGTAAAGACTTGCCAGGTTCACAAAGCTAGTAGGCCTCTGATTTGTACTCAGGCCTTCGTGACCCCAGGCCCCATGCTTTGTCCCCTGTACCACCCAGCTGCCTCAAACTAGTGTATATTGAAGGACTTTGTGTATTCTATCTCTTTATGTTTATTCTGTACATATTTACATGTATACTTCTTATCTCCCTCATTACAATAAGCTCCTTGGGAGTAGATATTGTCTTGTTCATTGTATTTATCCCTAGCACTTACCACAATGCCTGGAGCATTTTAGGTGCTTAACGAATACTTCCTGACTGATTGAATCATGGGTGGTATTTGTCATTTCTGGGCAACCATTCCCTATGCACCAAGAGTTAACCTCTGATCTTGGTTGGGAGAAGTAGAAGTCCAGGTTTCTACTAGAGCCAGGGTGGCCAAGAGCCAGCAGCCAAGGCAGAGCAGCCAATGAGCTAGAGGGGCGGGCTGTTAGGGGAAATCAATTCAATAAGCACCTCTGGTACATTAGCCATTGATACTAAGTGGTAGTGATAAGGTTTTAGACTAGGCAAAGAACTCACCTCAAATTGTAGTTAGTCTAACCACATAATAGCAATGGAATTAGAGCCACAAGAAAGTGGCTAGGCCAACACATCATGGAAAATAGAGTGGGGATATAGGGGCACTGGGAAGCAACAAAACAAACACAGAAGAAAGATTAGGTTAGCTAGGAATTATAAGCATTAGTCCAAAATCAAGCCCAGTTACGTTTTGCACTGGAATCTAGATTAGGGCTCCTTCTCTCATTATTTTCTTCCTTTTTACCTTTCTATTCTTAGTGATTAAATTCTTTAAGCCATGAAAACAGAAGGTTTAGAAAAGAATTTTATGGAAATCATAATTTTTATAAGTTTTCCAAATGAGAGAAATCCTCTTTCAGGAGAAGCAATGCTTCATAAAGTTCCCTGATTAAAGATTGAGTGTATTAATTCTAGTTTTCACTAGAGGGAAGCATATCCTTATCCAAAACCTAAAAAAAAAGGTTACTAGAGTATGTCTTGTTAAATTGTCATCTTGATGTTATGGAGCTTGGATTTCTAAGAATTCAAGGGGGAGCAGAAATATGAGATATTAGTATTTTGGATAAGGGCTATTTCAGACTAAAATGGTAAAAAAAATTAGTTTTCCCACACCCTTTATTTAGTGGGCTTTTTAATATTATCTTTCTGCAAAATATGTAAGATTAAGACATGAAATGTAACATGTATAAAAGTAGTAGAAGACTTTTCTTTCCTGATTAAGCATAATAATAAGCAAAGTAAGAATTTCCCTGTTTTTAAAAAAAAAACTGAAATTCAACTAGGGAATAAATGCAGCATTGTTTTCTACAACCAGATAGTCACTGGGTTTGTGACTTTATTATCTTATAATTTATTACCCAGTCTTTATAACAGATACGCTAATAAGTGTAGGCAACAAAAGCATGACATGAATGTATTTAAGGAGGGCTGATTATCATAAAATCTCAAATAATATCTTGTGTATAATTTTGAATACAATGCCATATTTCTAAATTGGCTATTGAATTATTCTTTGTGGTATCCAAAAATCATATTCATCAGTGAAAAATCAATTGTTGAATGTTTATGTATTTTATTTTAGGGTTATACCCAGAGTGAGTAATGGGAAATTGGTTTTTCCTGACCTCTTTGTCTAACTCCTCTATCATATTACTATTTAATGCCCCAAACCAGTAGTGGGATTCATCCAGTTCACACATAGTACGTAATTTTAAGTTGAGTTCAGTGAACTCCTTGTTAGCAGGGGTGGGGCCTGCACCCACCAAGTCGTTGGTGGCAGCCCTGCCTCAGCTCTGTTCTGCAGAGAACTGGTTGTTAATTTATTTGAATCCCATCACTGCCCCAAACCCTTGTACTTCTTAGTTTATTCATGTTATGTTAAATCTCTCAGTAGAAACATTAAAGTATAAAAATATAAAAGTTGCCTCTGATTTTATTTTCCATGTTCTGCTTCATAGTTAAGGTCAGCGGGGCAGCTAGGTGGCACAGTGAGTAGAGCACTGGCTCTGGAGTCAGGAGGCCCTGAGTTCAAATGTGGCCTCAGATACTTGACACATGACACATGTACCAGCTGTGTGACCTTGGGCAAGTCACTTAACCCCAATTGCCCTGCTAAAAAAAACAGTCAAGGTTGATAATATTTTCCATTTATTAGTTCCCATGTGAGAGTCTCAAAAACCTTCAAATTAGTTTAAAAGATCTTAAAATTTAAGCTCTTACATTTTTACATGTAACCCAGCAATTACATTAATTTTTATCTGATAGGTTTTAATTCAGTGTGAACAGTTAAAGACTGAGCTCGAGAGACAAAAGAGTCGATTTGAAAGAGAACTTGTAGTCCAGCAAGAGAAACGACTCAATGAAAAGGAAGTCTTGAGACAAGAGATGAAAAAAGAACGAGAAGACTTGGGAGCAACGGTAACTGGTGTTAAATGTTTAAATCTATAATTGTTGAAAATACATTGTTGTGCTTTTGTAGATATCCCTGAGTCCTTATTAGACAAAATTAAAATGTATAATCTTGTCTTATTTTTATTAGGTTTCTATGACTGTATCCTTCCATTTTGCATTGTCTTGAGCTTTATTCAAGAACTTTATATCACTCTAGTCTTTACATAAAATATTGCATTCTCCAAAAAAATAACATTCTGCAGTGGCCCATGATCATGGGTTCTTAGTAAGCTGTACTATAGGGGTGAAAGCTCCAGCAGGTTTTCCTGTTGGAAAGGCTTCAAATTCCAACTGCTGTAAGAAGATTCACCTCCCCGAGAAGAGAAGCTTATCGAGGAGGCTGACCACACCAAGTTGTAAAACCAAGAAAAAATCAAAATGGGACAGTTTTCTCCATTCTCCTTCCTACCTCCCATTTGTGTAGGGACATTTGTAGAGTGACAGAGTGGAACAGAGGGCACTCAGAACCTTATTATTTGGAGACCTTCTATAAATTTAGTTGAAGAGTGTGTAATCTCAATGTAATATCCTTATTCAAAGGCCAATGAATCAACTACTGGAGGAACTGAAGTGTGCCATCATTTATGTTCTCACTATAATGAAGCCAGAAGATAAGAAGGTATCACAGCTAAATAGAGCATGATTTATAGACTTTCCTTAGAGAAGACGCGATTTCATCATACATTCAAAGGCAAAAAGAGAAATCATTTCCTTGATCGTTTCACTATATGGTGCTCATTATATGTATAAGCAAAAAGACTACCATGAGCATAATTGCAGCTTATCCAGCAGCATCTGTTTCAGAGAATGAATTATAGAAATTCTACAAATAATTGTATTGATAAGACTCCCCAAATTTGAAGTCAATATATGCTGCAATATTTAGCGACTTCAAAGCAAGGTGGGCAGAAGAGAGAATAGCAAAAAATGTGTTGTGAAAGTATGGCACAGGATCAAGAAGTGAGAGGCTAAAGGCATATCCATTACAGAAAAGCCCACACTTACATATGGTGAATATTTTATTCCAGAAGAGAGTCAGAAGCAGCTGTAAACGTTAAGCAAAAAAAAATCACGAAAATGAGACTGACTCTATTATGACAAACAGAAGAAAACTGATTGTTGATGTGGGAGTCATTTCTGAATTAGCCACCTCTAGTTAGACCATAAACTTAGAATTAACCATAAGCATAAAGAAGCAACTAGTTCATGCCTGATAAAATCAACACCAAATGAGAAAAAGAATAATGATAAAAATAAGATATCCATGCAGTTAAAATGACTGACTTGATTTAAACAAATTCTTGATACCAGAAATGTGAAATGGATAATGGCACAGACATTGGCATTAGCCACAACAATTTCCTAATGAAATTTACAAAACACAAAAGCGTTTGCCACACCACTGAAAAGATCACCTCAGCCAGCAGATGTGTGATCTTTCTGGTAGGCAATAAGATACACAGCCAAGTGCTGTGATAAGCAATGGACCCTTGGGAATAGCAGTACATTTCAGATCATTAATCTTCTTCCCAGCTAGCCCTTATAGCTGTCATCTGGGGAAGGACCTCTGAGAGAGAAAAGATCAGCCATCTCCACCAATTGCCAGCCAGTTGTCACACATAATGGCAGGCAAGGTGCCCTGAGGGAGAGACAACCACCACCTCCTTGACCACTATTTCCCTTCATGCAGACTGCCCAGAACCCTGAACCCAAGAACCTCAAACCATCATCTTAGTAGGCAGTCTCTCTGGAGATGAAGCCCAGCAACTGTTTCTGGGAAACTACAGCCACTGAAAATGGAGAAACTCCAGAGTCCTTAGCACTATTAAATGGTTCAACATAAGAAACTGATATCATTTTATCAGTGGAAATGAAATTGAAGAAGAGGCTTTAACACCTGCTTTGCCACTGTATCCTAAAAAGAATAGGATTTTTCCATCTGACTTGCAGCTGAAAACTTCCATGTATGTTGTCCCTCCCCCCATTAGAACGTGAGCTCCTTGATAGTAGGGGCTGTCTTACTTTTCTAGTTGTATCCTTAGCACTTAGCACAAGACTTGGCAGATAGTAAAGTTAAAAGAAGATAATTTCAGTGCTTTAATGGAACCATGATCTCACTAATGTGGGAACACTCTTTGCTAGTGAAAATCACATATTTTCTGCCAGTGCATAATCTCTATATTTTTCAGGTTGTATAATTTTTTGTTTTGTCTTTTAATTTTCCATACATAAATTCTTCCCAAGGGATCTACTTAACGATCTGGAGAGCTTTCTCTGGTTCTTTTAACATTTTGTGGGTACCAGTGCTAACACTCAGGCTGTCCATTTATTATTCTTTATTGCTGCTACACCTATCTCCTTTTCTCATCACACACATACTTGATAGCAGCTTTTTAAAAAATCTGGCTAATCATGAAACAGAATTGTAGAGGAAGAGAAAATATCTGAGGAAAGAAAATGAACTCAGTTTTGGATATACTGGTTTTTTCCCTTTTCTATTTTCCCCCTGAGATGTTTAGGAATCTATTTGTCTATAATAAAAGCTACTTATTTCCTATTGGCAATTTGGATATGTGAAGCTAATAATCAACAAACATTTATTATTTGTCTGTTATGTGCCATCTACAACAAATAGGACTTGATCTTGAGTTTTTGTCATTGTTTTGTTTGACCTGCAAAAGTAATTCATCAAGAGTCATACAGCTAGTATGTGTCAGAAGTAGGACCTGAACCCAGCCAGATCTTTCTAACTGGTCCTTATCCACTGCACCATGCTTCCTAGCACATAGTAAGCATTTTATCAGGTTTATTGAATTGAATTGTATTCTTTTGCCAGGAAAGTGGATCTTGACAATAACCTCTGGTCAGAACACAAGGAAGAATTAGTTTAAAAATGCGTATCAGCTTCTCCTAGCCTGATTGTTCTGTCTGAACTCTCTGCCCCTGTCAAGGTAAAGGACTTACCTGATGCCGGTGTTCTGGAAATCCAGCAGTGCTGCAGCTGTGTTTCTTACTTCTGTCCTGGCAACAGATGCAGTTGGGCCACCTCCTGTGGCTTCCACATTGTTGGTTTCCAGATGGTAGAAATGGAGAAAAAGAGGGTATGACAACAGGAAAGGAGACCTCAGGAAGTGGATGCTAGGAGAGAGCAGAGAAGAAGTGGGCTGGAAAAGGCCCTGAGTGGCAGAGGGGAACGGGCAATGGGGAGGATCACTGGCAAGGAAGGAGAAGTTAGTTATGCGCTTTAGTTTATGGCTGACACATCATATACGACTCATAAAATAAAAATTTTAACATAGTGTCTTTGAAAAGAACATAACATGTGTTTAACCACAGATTGTCCCAAACAAAGGAGATATAATTTACACTAGTTGGCAATTAAGATTTGCTGCTGTTAGGTAGCAATGGATAAACTATAATTTATGCTTTTATAATAGTAATGATCATGAACTTATTTTTTTAAGGAAATGAAAAAGGTGCCACAGAAATCATTAGAATGTTTGTACTATAGACTTTATCGAAAGACAGCGTGGTGTAGTAGTGGATAGAGAACTGGCCTTAGAACCAGAAGTCCCACTTCTGACACATATGTCCCATTCTCCTCCAATCTTCAACACCTCCCTAACAATTTCTTCCTTTTCTACTACCTTCATACAAGGCTGAGTCAACACCATGGTAAAAAATAAACAACCTTCACTAAATCGAGCCATCCCCTCCAACTATGCTATACCTTTCCTCCTTTTTTTCAAGCATACTCCTTGAGAAAGCTGACTTTATTCACTGTCCCCACTTCCCTCACTTTTCAGACTTTTGGATTCTGGCCTTCCACCTCCTCACTCAATTTCGAACTCCACTTTCCTAAGTTATTGATGATCTCTTAATTGACAAATTTAATCATCCGTTCTTAGTCTTCAGTCCTTCTTGACCTCTCTGCTACATGTGCCACCATTGACCACCCCTTCCTCCTCTTCTCTGGGTTTTTGTGGTACTCTTCCTTCCTGGTTCTCCTCCTATCTGACCATTCTCATTCTTTCTCCTCTCTCTCTCTCTCTCTCTCTCTCTCTCTCTCTCTCTCTCTCTCTCTCTCTCTCTCTCTCTGTCTCCCCTCCCTCCAGCCCCCCATCCGCCCTACTCCTGCCTAGGTTAATGATCATCTTTATTCATACTATTTTCAGATCCCATATTAGAATGTAAGCTCATTGACAGTAGAGATTATTTTATTCTTTTGCTTGTGCCTCAAGTGCTTAACACAGTGCCCAGAACATAACAGGTACTTAATTTTTTTTAATTAATTAAATGACCTGTATTGGTAAAGGGAGTTTTCTCACTCTGGAAGTCTCCTATGCCAACCAATGATAACTCTGTGGGCTATTTCATATGTATGTATGTATGTATGTATATGTGTACATATATATGTATTTTACATATGTCTATATATAAAATTATATGTGAACCATATAAGTATTTATATGTATATCCTCATTTCGCAGATGAGAGGACACTGACATTCAAACCGATGAAATAAAATGACTTGCCCAGACTTACCTAGTAGGTTAATGGGTGAGCTAGAAGTAGAATGAAGGGCGTTTGACTCCCAAGTCCTTTATTTTAATTCATCATATCAGGCTGTTTCAGTTATACTCTGGTCACCTGCAGTTTATAAGGATAGTGTTGCACAAAGATTGCATGCAGATTAAGTATTTTGATGATGAAATGAACATTTACACATAAAAGTTGAGTTCTTCACAGTTCTCTCAAAAAAATAATTCCTAAATGACTCTTAACACACATACAAGCCACTTTACCCCTATTATTTCTATTTGTATCAACTTTGCATTCACAGGGGAAATATTTTTACTGTTTTTAATATTAAAATTTTAAATATTTTTAGCAAAAATTGGTCTAAATGTTCTTTTTGGGGTGAACAAAATTATGCAGTTACGATTTGTCATTGTTACAGATTTATTGTCTGTTCAGTGGTATAGTATGACAGTGCTTTCACTGCACAAATAAAAGGTAATTTTTTCTTATATTTCTTCTTCTGACAAAAGGTGATTCTTTTATATAGCTAGTACAGATTAGATTCTAAAATCCTACCAGGTAAATATAGGACAGTTTGAGTTGAAGGACAAGATAAAACTGTTATGATAAATGTTAACCTTTTCTTAAAAAACTTTAAGCTATAGACCAAAAGATGAGTATTCCCAGTTTACCTGTTTACATGAGAAGTCTTAATTATGAAGTACCACAAAGATATGCCCATATTTTTAAGATCTGAACAAGGTGACCTCTCTGGACCCTTCTGACAATTAGGTTCTGTAATTCCTAAACCTGATGAAACAACATGTGAACCTTGATGTCTATGAAGATCCTTGGGGATCTCCTCTGAGGGAGAAATGTCTAGTACTTATTTTAGATTTAGACTAAAAACAACGCAGCTTCTAAATGGGGGCATAGGCCTGAAGAATAAGTAAGAGTCATAGCACACAGTATACATCTTGGACAAGTAGGGGATAAATTAATGCACCTGATTCCATGAGAAGTTGTAATTGAGAAATAACACAAAGGTACACCCTGATAGTTGGACTGAGCCTTTATTTTATTAAAAAAATGTATGGTAGTTTTTCATTTGAGTGCCTTTTTACTCAGAGATTTTCTTTCCTTTTGCAGATGCTTGCATTATCTCAGAACATGGCTGACCTAGAAGCTCAGGTGGAGAAAGTTACAAGAGAGAAGCTGTCAATAGCTAATCAATTGGAAGAAGCTCAGAAACAGCTGGCTTGTCATGACACGGACCTCACAAAAGTAAAAATAGGTTCTTGGGGGGAGGGTCACTGAAATAAATATCCTTATCACTATAAAATTAAACTATGTGGCTTTATCTCATTGACATTGGAAATAATTAATACATACTAAGAAAATATGATTAATTCAAAATGAATTTTTGGTAAAGCATTTTAAAATGAACCAGAAAAATTATTTTGCCAGAGATTTTCATCCAACTTTCAAAGTACTTTTAATAATTTGCTGTGTAAAATTTTGGAAATATACTTAATATATTTACTTCCAAACTCTTGATCATATACTAGAAAAATTATTTACTCTCCTTCCTCTTCTTTTCCTTACAGACATTTTCACTAGTTTGTAGTCACTGGTAATATTCTAATATTATTTAGTTTAATACCTAGTTAAAGGATATTGCCTATAAAAACACCTAGATCTCTCCCATCCTTAAAAATACCCTCATTAGACAGTCCCATCCCCTCCAAGCTATCCCTGTATTTCTTTCCTCCCTGTTACAGCAAACTCTTAGAAAAAATTATCTACACCCAATTTTGCTTTCTTTTCTTTTACTCACATTTCAAACCTTTGTAGTCTTACTTCCAAACTTATAATTCAACTGAAACAGCTCTCTCCAGAGTTACCAGTAATGTTTTAATTTCCAATTTGGGTGGTTGTTTCTCATTCTGGATATTTGTGACGTTGCTCTTTCTTAGTTTTCCTGTCGACTGACTGCTACTTCTCAGTTTCTCTTTCTAAAGCATCCCTATATCTCACTTTCTAACTGTGGGTGTTACCCAAAGACCTGTTGTGGATCCTCTTCTGTCTATAATCAAGGTCACGGCTTCCATGAATTTAATTATTTCCCTGTAAATGGCTCCCCTATCTAAATATATTGTCCTGCTCTCTTGAGCTCCAGTCCTACATCTCTAACTGCCCGCTGAACATTTTGAATTGAGTATCTCTTTAGTGTCTTAAACTGAACATGGCCGAGACAGAGCTCATTACCTTTTATACCAATCTCACATCATTCCTAATTTTCCCTTTTTCTTTCAAGGGTACGATATGTTTCTAGTCACCTAGGTGTGTAACCTCATTGTCATACTTGATTCCTCTTTTTCAGTTTCCCCACATATGCAATTCGTTTCCAAGTCTAATCATATATGTCTCCACATGTCTCATTCATCCCCTTCATTTTTTAGCTGCAGCACCATAGTTGAGAGCCTCATCACTTCTCATATGAATTCCATTGGGCTCCCTGCCTCAAGGTTTTCCTCTCTCTAATCCATCTTCCATACAGCTATCCAAGTGATTTTCTTAATGTACCAGAATGACCAAATCCCTCCCCATCGCGATTGAACTCCAGTGGCTCCTTGTTACCCCAAGCACCAAATATAAATTCCTCTTTTGGGTATTTAAGCACACCACAGTTTAGTTCGCAGCCTACTCTTCTAATATTATTATATGTTACTCCTCCTCGTGCTCTTCGTGTTCCAACCAGATTGATGTTACTGTTCTTCACACACACAGCATTCTGTTCCACTTTTTCCACAGATGGTCCCCTATGCCTGGGAGTCACGCCTTCCTCAACTCTGCCTTGTAAAAACCCTAGTTTGCTTCAAGTCTGCACTATGGAATGTCTTCTTCTACATGAAACCTTTCTTGATCTGCATAGCTGCTAGTTCCTCCTCACCAAAAATTACTTTTTATTTGTGTCAAATTCCCCTTCATGTGTATGTGATGTCTCCCCCAATAGAATGTAAGCCTGCAAGTAAGAGTGGTTTCATTTTTGTCCTTGTATCTCCAATGCCCTACATGATGCCTGGCACCTCATATACCCCACACAAATGCTTGTTGATTGCTTGATTTGGGCCCTGAATTCTTCAATGTTTGTTTCAGTGTCTTAAATGAAGTTAAAGATGATATGTTTATGGAAATCGCAGATGACACAAACCGTTAAATGGACGGCAACATCTGGATCCAAAAGGATCTCAGTAGATTGTAATGATGGACTCAAATAAAATGAAATTTAATCAAGATAAGTTTAATTTATGATATTTGGGTTCAAAAAAGCAATGTTACAAATAAAGGATGGGTATAGGGGGGGAACGTGGGAAGGCAAGTTAGCCAGCAATTTATAGTATTCTGTAACCTCAGTATATGTTACCAGAATGAAACAGCTGCCAAAAAGCTAATTGGTTTTAGTCTGAATTAATGTAAATTTAATATCCAGAAAGAGAGAGGCAGAGTTATGACTAGAATGGAGCCATTTGGGCTTGTTCCCAGGGTGGTAAATTTACTGGTGGCCATGCCTACTTCCTCCCCAGAAGCAGCCAGTCCTTTAGCAATGTTGAAAGCCAAGTGGTGTGCTAGTACATTGCTTCCTCTTCCCTCAACTGCCTGCTGCTCGCCTCAGGCACCAAAATTGCAAGTTTGACCTCTGGCGATAGGTGATAGTTCTGTCATTCTTTAATGGATAGAGCCACATCTAAGCCACTGTGTTTAGTACTGCGTGCTACTTTTTTTAGGAAGGACATTGACAAATGGAGAGAATGATAGACTATACCATACAAGGATTAATTGAAAAATGTTTAGTCTGGATAAGAAAAAGCTAGCTAGGGCCCGATAACTGTCTTCAGATGTTTGAAGAAAATGCATTTTTAAAAAGTGAAAGACAGTTTAGACTTGTTCTCACTGATTCCATAGGGCAAAATGAGGAGCCTGTGGGTAGAAGCTGGGATCAGATTTTTCCTTAATTTAATGAAAAATTTTCTAATAACTTAATGATAGTGAAAAGTAGAATGGACTACTTCAGAGCATGGCGGGTGTCTCATCACTTGTGGTCTTTAGGTCCAGGTCTGAGGCCAAATTTTTATGGATGTTGTAGAGGGGATTACTATTCACAAAGAGAAAGTTCTATGAATCACCATCACACTCTTGAGGTTATTTTTTGAAATACAAGTTGTGTATCTTGATTTCTAGTTGTGGAGTGGCTTATAAATCTAGGTGTCTACATTCCTATGTAAAAATAGAATTTAAAATTCCCTTTTCATGGTTCCAATCCAAAATTATTTCAAAAGTGTATATTCTTCAACACTACATTTTTACTATCTTGTGTTTCTTTAAATACTGACACATTTGTATGTCACTAATGCTTTATAAATAATTCTTTTAGGTGTTAGGTGAAAGTAATCATTATTTTTCTTCTATTTTCTTTGTTTTTAAAGAATTCTTGTCACATCCTAATTATTTGAGGCTTTTGTAAATGTTTATAATGTAGGTACATAAGCATGAAGAAGAAAGCTGGACAAATTCTGTCCAGAGAGGTTAGGATTGGTCATAAGAAATTTTAATGTAGTTATTATCATTTAAATTGTATAATATTGTTTAAAAGTTTATATTTAAACATTGAGACCATAGCAAATAATGGCTTTCAAACACCCTGGTTTTCTGTATTTTTAGGTTTTTCTCTTACCTTAGCACTCTTAATTTCCTGTTTAATGTTTGAGATTGAAAACTTTCTGTAAAATCCTCAACTTTTGTGCTGAACATTTCCAACTCTCATAGATTGAAGGCATTTAGTGAATTGAAAATAATACTTCTAATAATTTAATTCTTGCCTTTGGTTTCTATGGGCCAATAGTTAAGAATCTATTATTGATTCTTTCCCCTATCTTGTTACTGATCTTCATATTTCAAAAGGAGGAATAGTTTATAGGACTTTTTCTTCAATATTTATTTGACAGGAAAACATGAAGATCTTCTAATGTCATAAAATCAAAGTAATATCCATAAAATTTATCTTTTGTGGAAATGTTGAACTCAAAGTTTGCATAAAAAGTAATTATTAAATAGAAATGACATGATTAGAAATAGCCACGATAATTTTAAATGTAATAAATTTAAAATATAATTGTTAATGTATTGGATTATACTATCATTGTTTCCCTGGTATTTCTTAATTTGCATTTTGCATCTCTTTAAAGGCCATAGGGA
The DNA here is from genome assembly GCF_011100635.1 of Trichosurus vulpecula. Classification (NCBI taxonomy): domain Eukaryota; kingdom Metazoa; phylum Chordata; class Mammalia; order Diprotodontia; family Phalangeridae; genus Trichosurus; species Trichosurus vulpecula. The sequence continues at coordinate 137,634,289 of NC_050576.1, read as the reverse complement.
AATTAAAATGTAAATATACAGAAATTATAGAGAAAGATATAAACTGCACCATTAATGAAATATTTTCCTGTTTAATATGGCAAAAAGCTATTTATTGAAACAACATCTTGCACAAATGCTATTCAAAATATTTTCCATAACAAGTATATTATTGATGCATTCTCTTAGTTGTGCTCTATTTCTGTTGAAGAAGATTCTTCGTTAGATAGGTTCCCAGCAATTAAGTTATTATTTACAAAACATAATGCTGTAGTAAATTTTAAGCTGTTACCAAAGATAAAAGTAGATAACTAAATCCTGGCATTGTACTCTCAAGTAGCAGAAAAATGTAGATAAAAATTTAAACCTTTAGCTTTACAGTTTTTTGCTTTTGAAATTTAAATCAAAATAATTTTTAAAACAACCCTTAACTACTCAAGTGTTGGTGGTAATTCTGTAATGTACAATTATTATTCAACCATACTGATTTGAAAAAGAAAACAATTTTTAAATATTATTGTTAACTTGATTCAAGTTGAAAGTTGCATTTTGGGAACATAATATATGGAGCTATTTTATAATTTATTATCATTATGATGAACTGAAAATTACAAAATGAATGTTGGGAAAGCATCAACTTCAAGTCCCAGTTTTCTTATTTGCAAAATGAGAGGCATGTTCTAGGGGGAGGTTCAAGGCCTCTTGCAGTAAAATGCTCCAAGTCGTTCTGAAATGTAGAGGTAGAAGTGTACTTATTTTAAATAGCCTCTAGGGGGCACCAAAAGATCTAATTGAAAGCATCCCCAATAGATTACATGTTAAATACCATGTTGTCTCTGTAATCTAACAGGTGTGTGGAGAAATGCGCTATCAGTTGAATCAAACCAAAATGAAGAAGGATGAGGCAGAAAAGGAGCACAGAGAGTACAGAACAAAAACTCTAAGGGAGCTTGAAATTAAAGACCAGGTAAGACATGATACTGGCATAACTTTGCAGTTATTAAAGACATTACTAGAATTATTTCTAAAGTTAGAATTATTCATGTTTATGGTAATTCATTATAAGAGTATCTCTCAGTGGCAACAGGCCAGCTAATATGATTCATTCATAATAGCAAAATATTATTTATTACCTTTCACATGAAGTGCTGTGAACACAACCACTTCGTCTGTCTATCTATCTGTTAAACACATTCTCAGTCATAAATGTACATTTGGGTATGTATACATCTAAAATAAAAGAGTATGCTAATATATTTTTAGTATAATAAATATTCCTATACCAATGTCTTCTGAAAACCAACTGGAATGAATTTTTAGATTTATTGAAAAGTTTAAAATTTGTAAGACAAGATGAGGTGATATGTAAATATGTCAATCAAATTGATTGCTGGCAGTGTGGGAACCAATTTTGTACATTAGATAATCACATAGTACTTTAGTTTAAGAAGCTTTGAAATACTGTAAATATGAGAAGGAACTGATACTGAAATTCCAATTTAAACAGATATTTTACTGTTGTTACTTTTATTGAATGAATGTGTCTATACCAATTTTAATTCATAAGAGAGAGATGAAGTTTTCAGGGAGACATCTCATTGGCTGACTTCTGATTATTAGTTTTTATGTTTCAATATGGAGTATTTTAGGTACACACTACTCTTTATATATACTGTAATCATGTGAATATTTACATAATATCATTTGGTCTTCATAAAGAAAAACAGGATGCATAATGATCATTTTATAATCAGTTTTACATTCTGAGTACAAGTGTTTTAAGTCATCATTACTTATCATAGGTATTAGAAGAGGCGAACCCCAGTAAAAAAATTTCCAGATCTATGGAAACATGGATATATAAAAGCACAACTATATCAATAATTTTTATATCTTTGACTTTTTATCCTTTTAATAAAATAAACTGGAAAATATGCAGGTTAAGTGAAGAAATTGGACATAAAACGTCTACCAAGTCTTAATTGAGAATTTATATGAAATCTGTGCTATTGAATTAAAAATATAAATAATCCAAAAGAAAATAATGCACTTTTATACTTAAATCAGTAAAATTATTACTGGGGTTTTCTTAAGGATAACCTAAATTAGGCAGTGAAAATTATTTTGGAAAGAGCAGTGGACATGAAAGTTACAGATTGTTGTGTGACCCTAAAAGGTCACATGCCCTCTCTGGAACTTAGTTTCCTTATCTGTCAAATATAAAAAATAGAAAAGATGATCAGTAAGATTTTTTTAAACTTTGAAATGCTATAATTCTCCATAAAGATGTCTTTGAATCTATTTTTAGCGGATCCAGTGGAGGGTATGATATTTAGTAGAATTCTTTTACTAGGTTCTTAAGGCCTAGTGAGGTTGAAATAAACAGGAGGAACTCTTATTTTCTTCCTTTGGAAAAAAGAGTCGTATCGTCCCGGCGTGCTTTTTAACTGGAAAATTTAAAGTTGAGGGTTTTTTTTCGTTATATTACCATTGTTCATCTCAGACAGCATATTCTAGGCATAGTATTTTAGTCTACCTATGAAAATGTAACAAAGAAAATTCTCTGTTACCTTGCATACTATTAATACCTTGTCTCTCCCACCTGTTATAAACTTCACTGTCGTGGCATAACTAGATTATTAATAGCTATATCCCCTGTAGCAATTTACACATCATATTATAACTGGTACATAAATCACATTTTTGAGGATGAAATTTCAGAATAAAAAAATAGTTTAAAGTGTTCAGATTTTTTAATCGTGTACATTCTTAACCCTTAGAATTATTTTTAAAAAGTAAGATTTTAGATAGAAATTCTACTCTCTAAGAGGCCATGGCATTGAATATAAAAACCCTCACACAGTAACGAGGGTGCATTGTTCTGTATCTTTAACAGAATGTTAAGAAATCTCGCAGGTACTTGTTGTCACCAGCATTCATTGAATAGACTTTTTAAAAGGCGGTGGTGTCTTATTTCTGAATAGTTTGGAATGGCAAGTAGCATTTGTTCTTTGGTCTTTCAGCCATGACCCGACCTTCTGGCTATGAGACCAAAAAGGTACTTTCCATGGCTTCCATCTGCACACAGGAGACAAATTTACATTTGACTTTTAAAAGTTGGATGTATCATAACTGAAACACTAATACCTATTACAAACAAATGTTTGTTTTCCATTCATTTTTGTTCAGCAAGAAAAAACTTTTCACTTTACAAATGTGGCTACAATTTTTTGTTATTACTTTATTAATTTTCCAGATAATATGAATTCTTATTCAAAAGTAGGAAGGATGAAACCTGATTATGTCACTGAGGTATAGTGAAAATGAGACTTTTGTGGTGGATGGGTGGGTGTGTGCATATGTATTAAATAGGGTAAGTGTTAGAACATTGTATTCATTTTCCTTCTAACCAGAGTTAAGACTTCAATTAGAAATAAAGGTTAGAAGAGCAGCAGTGACAGTGCATCTCCCCCTTCCTTTTTTTCCCCATATTACGATAGGAGCTGATGGCCAGATTGTTCTTCCCATCAACCCCTTTGTATCTCTTCAGTTTACAAAGTTCCTGTCAACTTCGTTGGATGCTTAATGCACAGAAAAGATATTTCATGCACAGGGAAATGAGAAATCTGGGCTTTCTTTTTTAATTAGGCTTTAATTTTATGTTTGTAGACAAGCTGTATAATTTTATATATTAGCCTGTATTGCGTGTGGTCATTTTCTATGTGAAATAAAGTGAAATTATAGTAACTCTCTCACACACCTTATTTGCTACAATACACAATTGGTAGTGTTATCATTAAACGCCATTAATTTTTTTTTTTAAGTCTTGAATCTGTTCCAAGTTGACAAGCTGTCCTATCAACAAGCTAAGGAAATATAATTTAGTCCAGTAGGGGGCTTTTGGGGGATGTGGTTAGTCTGCCGTTACTTCAGTTATAATCATATCTAGAGCGGAGATCCTTAGTGTCTGAAAGAAGCCCAAATACATGTTTAATTTGAGAGTCCTATGCTCCAGAGACTTAAGAACATTGCAAGAAATGATATCTCATGTTTTGGTTTTGAGAGCCTTTGTTGGCTCTCAGAATTGGATGACTATGAAATAGAGAAACGTATGCCAACACAAGGTATAATTTCGAACACCAGAATGGTGGAACTGTCTCTGTTCTATCCCTATGACTCCCAAGAAACTAGCTGGGATCATGCGAAGCAGAGTGGAAGACCAGTTCTTGCTCCTTCTCTTCACTTTGGTGAATAGCAGCAGTGATAGGAGGGTCGGGATTCTTTTATGCATACAAATGCACATACTCTCCCATGTCCATGATGCTTCAGTAAGAATTTTAAAAAGATATTTTCTAAGGTCTCCTTTATTCATCAGGGACTGGATTTGGCCTTGACCTTTGGGCTTCAGAATCCACTTGTGTATAAACTAGGACTTGTTCGGGACATAGCAGATGCGTTATATGGCACAGTCACCAGCTTGTTCAGCTTGTTGTACTATAAAATGGGAAAATGACTGGCTATAATATCCTCATTTATATATCAATAAGGAATGGTTTGGCTTTGACTCAGTTCAGGATGGAGAAAGTACCACTAAGTTTTGTGTTTAGAATTTCATAGTTAATTTGCTATTACTTCAATCAGTGAATTTAAAAATGGGCTTAATATAACCATATTATGTGGAAATTACCACTTTTGGAGACATGATTAAAGTACAGAAGAAAGAAATAAATGGCAAAATTATATCAGTGTATTATAAATGTTGTTAATAGAAGTTTGGCAAGTAAAAGTGATGCATATGTATAAAACAAATGTAGAACAAAGTTTGTCAGTGAGAACAATAGCAGAAAAGGATGTGCAGATTATTCAGACCTACATTTGATGAAGCTCAGCAATTTGATACTAAAATGTAAAAAGTAGATTGTGTCCATAAAGGAATATTAGTGATAAGCCTGTGAGGTCATTCTCAAATTCTATTTTAATCATTGGATCCTTTGGATTCCATATTCTGAGGGCATGAGAAACTGGAAATTTTGAAGGAAGTGGGAAAAAAAACTAATTTAAGGCCAGGCAAGAAGTATGATAAAAAATAAAAGAACTATATATTTTTATTAGAAAATATCACAATATTACTCTGAAGTAGAGTTTAAGGCCTTAAAGCTCTATCTTCAATGTTGTAGAACAGAAACAGGATGACTTCTTCACAGCCAAAGAGAGTGATCAGTGTCTCATAGCTGGAAGGAACTTCCCCAGACATCTAGTCTAATCTATACCTAAAAAAATGAATTGTGTCTACAGGATACCTAACAAGGGGTGGTCTAGACTTGCCTTGAAGACCATCAGTAAGAGGGCTACCCGAGGCCTCCTGAAGTAGCACATTCAATTTTGAATAGAGTTATTTAGGAAGTTTTTAATTACATCAAGCTTAAAGTTGTTTCTTTGCACCTTCTACCCATTGCTTCTGGTTGTGTCTTCTGATGCAGTATATAGTACAATGGGTGGGAAAACACCACCCCCCTCCAACACTAACTGGAGTTAGAGGACGTGGGTTCAAATCTCCCTTCTTGTGATTACCACCTCTGTGTCTTTGGTGAAGTCCTTCTGAGTCCCACTTGCCTCGTTTGTAAAAAGAGGGGATTGGACCAGATAGCCTGAAGGTCTCTTCCAGTTCTAGAGCTATCTGACCTCAGTAGGAAAGTCTGTCAAATCATCTGTCACCTGCCAACCTCTCAAATACTTAACAGCTATGACCCGCATTGAGTTTTATTTTCTCAAAATATCTCTAGTTTCTTTAACTACTTTTCACTTGGCATGAGCTCAAGACCTTCCACCAACTTGGTGGTTCTCCTCTGGACACTCTGCAGTCTGTTGGTCTCTTCTACCTAAAATATGTTCAGGAACCTAATGAAAGATTTCAGCGATTGTCAGGCTAGAGCAGAAAAATAAGTTGAGGTTGGCAGTCTCACTATTCCCAGAGGCTGTGCTTATTTTGAAGCATACCTTTTTTGTACATAAGAGTAGATTTATGTTATTTGCTTTAACTTATATTTTATATTTTTGACTTCTGTGGAGCTTGTCATCCACGGAAACCCTCAACTCTCTTGGCAGGCAAACTGTTTTCTAGCTATGCCTCTGCTATCTTGTTCTCACGAAGCTAATACTTTACATTTTTCTTGATTAAGTTTTTTCTTAATTGATTTAACACTTACTCTAGCCTGTTAAGATATTTTTGAATTCTGATTCTGCCATCCAGCGTGTGGACTATCCTTCCCAGCTTTGTGGCACCTGCAATTTCATCTGTGCCTTTAAGTAACTGATAAAATTCTAAATAGGCCAAGCATACCTCCCTCAGCCACTCTACTGAAGATCCTTTCCCAGAATGACATCAGATCATTAAGGAGCCTTCTTTTTGTTCCTCTGTTTCAAGCAGTACAAGGTCTATCCATTGCTCCTAGCATCTAACTCTTAACTCCCTGTACATGAACTTATGGAAGAACTTCCTGATAGTAAAGCATTCCTGTCTATTAATTATGTCCTGCTCTGTAGAATTCCTTTTCCTGGAGTTTTTTGTTTCATTTTTGTTTTTTGAATAATAGGAGTGACGATCCTCATTCATACTGAGAGTGTTTGTGGTTCAGCAGGGAGGTATGGGAGATGGCCTAGATCAGTGGTGACAAACTTAAATAGAAACAGATCCCTGCCTGCCACATATTAACTTGGAAAACCACAAATTATCACTATATATTTTGTTAAACATTTTGTTTAAACATTTCCCAGTAACATTTTAGTCTTGTTTAGGCAGCATTAGGGCTGCAAGCCTGGGAGTTTGACAGCTCTGGCCTAGCTGACCCCTTGAGGCTCATATAGTTCATGGATTCTATAAACTTTCTGAATGTCATATAAGATATATAGTATATAAAAATAGTCTGTTAAACATAGATAAATGAATCATGACACTTCTCCCTCTTTTCCAGAACCTATAACATTATATTACACATTATTATAATTATATGTTCTATTATAATTATATAATGTAGTATAATTATGATATAATAATCATATAATAATGATATAATATAATTGTATATTAATAAAAGTTAAATAAAATTGAACTTCATTCTCTTGTTTGCTTCTAAGAGAGTCCTAGGCATGCTTGTGTGCAGGGGAGAAGAACGTAGTTATTGTATTGTAGTAAAGACAACATATCTGGCTACACCAAATGCTCCAGCAAAGAATGCCCTTCTGCCACTTCTTGCAGATGCATTTCTTTCTGCAGAATGGGATAGTGTCCAGTGAATCATACCTTTCACATGGCAGCACCATAACCAATTAATTTTGTATCCAAGGAAAAAAATATACAATCATATCACCCTAACCCTAATGAGTATATAAAGTTTAGGATAATACATACTATTTTATGTATTTTTATTTCTCTAATTGTGTGTGCTCAAGTCTTTATCCTTGTCATGGCACTAATAAGACTGGCCTTCTCCAGTTTGAAATGAAGACTATCAAGTGCTCTCTTCCATATCCAATTTCATTTTTGCATGGCTTGTGTTATTTCTTCTTTTTGTTCCCAATCAGTAATGGTTATTGAGTACTTACAGTATACAGAAGTAGGTGTTATGTGGAAATACGTATATATGGGAAAATAATTTAAAAATTGCAAAGTAACATCATATCAACAACTTAATATAGTACAACTTTGTGTAGGCTACAGCTTATAGTAGGGAGAAACTGGTTCAATGTGTGTGATGCAATAAAGCTTTTTTTAAAGCCTATTCTATATCCATATAATTAGAAAAATTGTTCCTATCACAGCCTAACCAAGGTAGAGTTTATTTTTATAGCATCTTCTCTAGTTTGCTTTAGGCTATGTGAATCAGCCTTTTTTTTTAAACTTGTGGTACTTCAGTTTGAATGGAATTGCCCAGAACAAGTGTACTGTATCAATTTATGCAGTTTTATAAAAAGTCTTAAGTTTTTGGAATTATATTTTGGATCTCGACAACTATCCAAATTACTATCTTCATTTATATTTACTCCCAGGAATAAACCACAAAATTACACTATCAACCTAGGGAATATATTGAGTGAATTGGCCTTAGGGAGCATGTTTATTTAAAACTCTTATTAATCACTTGTACAAAATAATTGAGAACATTGTAGGTATTCCCATTCAAAGGAAATGTAGTATATACAGAAATCACCATGTATGGAAACAACCAATTATGTAAATAATTATTTTGATCTGGCACTCAATACCCATTATATAGAAAAATGCCATTCCCTGAATACTTGTTTTAAAAAAAAACAACGAACGGGAAATACTCCTTTGCTGCCTAAACAGGGCTGTTAAACAATTAAAGATGCAAGCAGGGAACAAGGAAAATGCTTAAAACTAAGGGCCAGTGCACAGTTTAAGTATTTAAAAGAAAGTATTTGTCTTGGAATATACAACCTGAATTTAAGAGGATCTTAAGTTAGAGGTAACTTTAAGTGCTTATGTTCTTTTCATGTCACTCCAACCACAAGGATTTCTCTAGTATCTATTATTACTAGTAATAGCATATAGTAACTTTCACTTTAGTAAAATTCATATCAGGTGACTTCTTCAAGATTCACTGCTTTTTAAAAAAATAAATGTTATAGATTTCTTTTCATATTACCTAAAGTTTCCCCTGTATCTAGCCCATTCTCCCTTCCTTAATGAACCATCCCATATGAAAAACAATTTTTTAAAGAAAAAGATGAAAAGGAAAAAAAATAGCAAAACTGATTATTAGATGATCTAAAAAAATTCTGAAAATATATGCCATGTTCCATACGCACGAACCACCCCTGCCTTTGCAAAGTAGTATAAGGAGGTGTCTTCTATCTTTGGGCTGGGGAGCATATTCTGTGCAATTTTGTATCATTCATTTTTTATTGTTTTATGGTTCATTTTTGAACTTATATTGTTTTAGTGCATTAATTGTTTTCTTAGTTCTGCTTATTTCATGCCGCATCAGTTTGTAAAAATCTTTCCATGATTCTCTGTATTCATTGTCATTTATTACAGCACAGTAATGTTAAATTACATTCATGTGCCATAATTTGTTTACTCATTTCCCAGGATCACCATTGTTTTCAGTTGTTTGCTCCCACAAAAAATGCTGCTATAAATATTTTGGGGTACATGGGCCTTTTGTCATTGATCTTTTTGGGGTATATGTGTGATAGCGGAGTATGTGGATCAAAGAGTATTGGCATTTTAATCACTTTATTTGCATAGTTCCATGTTGAATTCTAAAATGCTTTTACCAATTCACTACTCTACCAACAATACATTAGTGTGCCAATCTTTCCACAACCCTTCCAATATTTCTGTATTTTGTCATCTTTGTCAGTTTTCTGGATGTGAAATGAAACCTCAGGGTGGTTTGAATTTGTATTTCTCATATTATTAGTGATTTAGAGCATTCATGTGATTTTTAAGTGTAAATTTCTTCTTAAATCCTTTGACCACATCTCTATTGGTCTTTTCCCTCAAAGAACTCACATTCTAATGTGGGAAAAACATCATATTAATAACTAATGTACTTTCAAAATATACACAGAGTAGATGAAAGGTAACTTTAGATGGGTAGGTAAGGGGACCAGGATGGTCCAGGGATAGAAGGTGGTATATGATTTGAGCTTTAAGGAAAGCCTCATGACTAAGGAGTTAAGGAGAGAGTATTGCAGGCATGGGGGAGAAGCCAATGCAAAAGCACAGAAATGAAGATGAAGTGTCGATTGAGAAAAGCAGCAAGGTAACCTGTTATTGGGTGCGTGCGTGTGTTTGTGTCTGTGTGTAAGGAAGGCAGTAAAGTAAAAGAAGACTGGAAAGATAGGAAGGGTCCATATTATTAAGAACTTGACATGCTAAACAGAGGAGGTTATATTTGAGCCAGGAGGTAATATGGAGACACTGGAGCTCATTGAGATGATGATGGTGAAGTGTGTATGTGTGTGTGTCTGTGTCTGTGTCTGTGTGAGTGAGTGAGTGGGGGGGGGGGAGAGAGAGATGATCAGACCTATACTTTTAGAAAAGTTTGATAATTGAATAGAAGATGGATTGAAGTGGGAAGAAACTTAAGTCAGGGAGACTGATTAGAAGGCTATTACAAGAAGGCTATCCAGGTAAGAGATGACAAGAGTTTGAAATATTGTTATAGCTTTCCAAGTAGAGAGAAGAGGAGGTATACAAGAGATGTCCTGGAGGTATTTGGCAAGATTGGGCAGCTACATGGCGTGAGAGCATGGAGTTGAGGTTGACCCTGAGTTTGCAAGCTTGGGTGACTAGGAGGATAAGTGTTGCCTTTGATATAAATAGTAAAAGGGAGCAATTATGGGATAAAGATAATGAATTCTGGTTTGGACATGTTGAATTTGAAATACCTAGAGGACATCCGGTTTGAGATGTCTAAAAGGCAGTTGATGGTACTACGTACATACAGGGTGTTTCACAAGTTTTAGGGTAGTTTTATGCTTTAATAACCTGTGTGTACGGATATGTATGTATGTATATGCATATGTATGTATGTATATGCATACATATATGTATATACACATATGCAGGGTTTATTATAAATATAAATACATTTATATTAAATTTATATAATAAACATATAGCAGTCATCTCTACAACAATTGAGCCCATGGGATCTGATGCAATCACCAAGTGTTATGCTAAAAAAGCAGAGCTTCTGAACCTTTTTTGTGCCTTAGACATTTTGGGAAATTTGATGAAGCTTATGGACCACCCCCCGCCCCGAACAGTATTTTTCAATGAATAAAATGAGATATATAGAATTATAAATAAAATAAATTATATTGAAATAAATATGTAATTTTCCCCCTAGCTAAGTCCACAGAGCTCTTTGGTGAACCCCAGGTTAAGAGCCCCTGGTTTAGAAGGAAAAGAAAAGAGGGCCTAGAATAGAGCCTTGGCATACACCCATTGTTAGGGGGCATGGTTGAGTGATGAAAGAGAAAGCAAAGAATAATGAGTAAAGAATTAGTGTTGTCTACACAGATCAGGCTTTTAGAAGTCTGAAGTATTTTTTTTAATGTAAAAGGAGTGAAGTCTTTTATCTTCGAGTTAAAACGTTTTAACAGTTTTCATTAAAATATTTTATGAAGCCACCTTTTCTTCCCGTATTTATAAAACTCAGAATCAAAACTCTGAAATCTTTTACTTTGTATTACAGTAACCAATTCACAAAATTATTATTCTGAATGCTTCCATGTTTTGTCTCTAAATATTGAACTCAGTCAAGGCACAAGAATTGGCTTTTAAGTGCTACTGAGGAATGAGGGAAAATGGGGAAAACAGCAATATGAGAAAAGCTGAAAAAATCAGTGGCTTGTGCCCTTGATTAAGGCTGGGGTGCAGGGAGGAGGTAGACAATGGTGTGAAAAAATGCTATCGCTTCAGTTTGCCAGCCCTTTTCAGAGAAATTTTAGCTAGTACTTGAAGCACTCCACATAATAGCTCCACATATAACAAACAGAATGAAATGGTGTTTGGGGGAAAATAAGGCTAGTCATGATCACTTGGAGGTTTAAGTAAAAAAAGCAAGTTTAATAGAAGTCAGATTTTTCACAGTGCTAGGTTGGTTGGTTGGTTTTTCCTCCTCTGTAATGTTGGCTTGTTTTTATGGGGCAGATTTATAAAATGTAGCCTACATTTATAGTAATTCTCCACTTAGAAGGATAGTTGTGAAATGTGTCATTCTTGTGCTCCCACTTAGAGAGCCCAACTCTAACAATGGGCTGACATTGATCTCCCAGCCCTGTGCTAGGAAAGGTCCTTCTCTCCTCCCTGCTTCCCTTTGTACCCTCCTGTTGCAAATAAAGGGACCCTAGGCCACATAAGGACATGGTCTAACATAGATGATCATGAAAAATAATGTTAAATCTAGCAAGTGTATTCTTTGGCAGAATAAATTTTTAAAAAAACATAAGCAAAATTAAGAATGGAACAGCTGGTTTGCTCCTCTCAGTACTCAGAACGAGGTCTCAAGATAAAGACACACAGTCACACACCTCCCATCTTATCCATCCATTTAGATAGAGGTCATCTCTCATGGTCTTAAAGAAGAGGGAACTGCACATGTGGAAGACACAGGCTGCCACTGTGTAACAACCGCCACCTCTCCTTTCTATATTGGAGAGTCCCCCAAAATGCCTGCCACAGTCTGGGTGTGAAAACCTCTGTCCTCCTGTCTGAGGGCTGAACTGGAGTTGGTTTCCTTCCTCTGGGGCCAGAAAGAACTACAAAAGAGCTACGAATCCCAAGGAGTTGGTGGCTAGCTAACCTCTTGCCAGAGATGGTTACATCTGAATAAAAAGTTTAAAGATTGTTTTTATTAGATGATAGAGGGATTTTTTTCATCCAAGCAAGGGAGAGCAAATTTTATTTGATTCTCTTGTTTATGCTTTAGAAAAAGCTGACTGTGTTTCTTTGTGTAATAGTTGCCTTGGTTGCCCCTCTGGTGCTCAGTTCCCACTCTGCCCTTTTACCCCGCAACAATCTCCTTTCAGAAAAGTTCAAACTCATCAATAATAATTACTCACTTCTATATATTGCTTCAAGGTTTGTCAAGTGCTTTGCTCACATGAACCCTTTGTGAGTGGGAGCATAAGCATTATTATCTTTGTTTTACCATGAAGAAACCGAGGTTTAAAGAGATTAACTTGGCCCTGGTCAGTCACACAGCTTGTAAATCTTGACACTAGGATCCAAATCTAGGTCTCTTGTTAGAGTTCAGTGCTTTTTTGGGTTCATCATTTGTTTTAGTCACTACACATGTCTGTAGTGAAAAGAGAACTAATCAAAAAGCTTTAGTTTGCTCATTTATAATTTTAAAAAGTAGGGACAGGAAGGTGGCAGCTAGGTTAGAGCACAGGCCTTGGTGTCAGGAGGACCTAAGTTCAAATAAAGCCTCAGATGTTTACTATCTGTGGGACTCTAGGCAAGTCACTTAACCCCAATATTTACCCCCCCCTCAAAGAAAAGGAGTGGGGTAGGGTTGAACTTTAATGATCTTTGAGGTCTTTTTAGAAGTTTTCTGTGACTCCAGTTTGAGACCCGCATCTACCACTTCAGCTGGGTGCTCTCATGCAAGTTGCTTCAATTTGCCTGTCTTCGGTTACCTTATCTGCACATCACCAGGATGCTGGGCTAAGAGGATCTTTAGATGTTTCTAGCTCCATTGTATTATGATCCTTAGATGAGTCACATTAACTTATTTGTAATTTTTATTTAATGGGCACACTAAAGTAGGTTCATGCATGTTCAACCATCTTTGTTCATCCCTGGTGGTCCCTATAGCATGGCCATTCATAACTTTAAAAGACCAGAGGGAGCAGATTGGTCTAGACCAGAGGTGTCAAACTTCTATAGCTCAGAACCACATTAAAATGTAATTGGGAAATGTTTGAAAAAAATAACACAACATAGATAATGTTAATTTGTAGTTTTCTGAGTCAACAGGCTACCTACAGAATCTGTTTATGTTTGAGTTTGATACCACTGCTCCAAACCCAAGTATTTACTGGGGCTCCTTCCACTCCACCATGCTGCCTAACATTAAGGTGCACCTCTGTGGTGTGTTTTTATTGATTATGTTAAGCATCGCAATTACATTTTAATCTGGGTCTAGCAGATACACTGGAGTTTTGCCATGTGGCCTGCAAATTTGACACTTCTGGTGTACATAATTGATCTATTCCATTCAATTAACAAACATGTATTAAGTACCTTCTCTAGATACAAGGTACTATGCCAAGTCCTAGGGATTCAAAATAAAAATAAACAGTAATTGACTTGAAGAAGGTTTCATTCTTTGAGATTCATTAAAGAAATCATTAATAAGCTCATATTTGTGTGTATTCCCTTGTATTTGACATTAGGCTAAGTACCCATGGTAGGAGATAAAAAATAAAATACTGCCTATCCAAAGAACTTATAATGGATTTGGAATAATAACTAAAATGCAAAAAAAGAATATTATGCTAGCAGAAGAACTATACAAATGTGGGAGTGAAGAGGGCATTCTAGGCCTAAAGAGCAGCATGAGCCAGGAAGTGAGGGTCTGTTTGGGGCGGAGGACAGTGTAAGTACAACAGTCTAGTTTGGAGCTTAGTAATTGAGAAGGCAAAAAAGATAGATGGGAGGCATATTGTGAAGGGCCTTGCATGCCAGGACAAAAATTTAAACAGCCCTTAAAGCTAAAAGACCTATGATCCTCTGAATCAAGCTCTAATGGTGGGGTTCTAGGCATCAGCCAGCAGCAATTAGGTTTTCTAAGAGGTATGTCCCACTCTAGTTTATTCATTTTTTTTAAAATTGAGAATAATTATAATAGTTAGCATTGATACATAGATCTTTAAGGTTTGTAAAGTGTTTTACACATATCTCATTTAATCCTCCCAACAATTCTGGTAGGTAGTTGCTGTTATTATCCACATTTTAGAGATGATGAAACTGAGACAAACACAGGTTAAATGACTTTCCCAGGATGGCACAGTTACCAAATGTCTGAATCAAGATTTGCACTCGGGTCTCCTTGATTCCAGATGCATTGCTCTACCCACCGTGCCACCTGCCAGCCTATCATAGAACAGAGGCAGTAAAATGTGTTTTGGATAAATTAGCAAATATATATGAAATGAGGAGAAGTATCATGGTTTTTAGTTGTGTGATTCCTCTGTGCATCCGCAAGTTTTTCAGACCTTTCGTTAAGTGACCCTATACAACCAAAAAGTTTGTGTGGAATGTTTTACAAATTACCTGTTCGTTAGGTCAGGGGAAGAAGTGTTATTCTTTTTGTAAAGGAATATGTTTTATAACACTGAATAAATATAAATATTATCTTGTAAAAATCCTAATTTAACTTTTATATTTTATAAAATTAACTGCTTTACTAAGGAGGGTTTTTCTAAAGTTACACCTAAATTTCTTCTTTTTTTTTCTTTACCTAAATACTTGGCAATAGTATGGAACACTTAAGTTTTATTTAAAAATATCTCCTTGATATATAAATCTTTAGCTTGATAGCCTTAAATAAATAGCCTTGACATTTTAACTTTTAAGATGTAGGAAAAATGTTAATGATATATTCACTAGATCATGGACTGAGAGTTGGAAGGGGTCTCACTTTATTATAGACAGGGACCTGAGGCCCAGAGAGTTTAAATAACTTGTCCAAAGTCACATAGCTATTAAGTAGGAGAAGCGGGATTCTGATTCTTTGATCTCAAATTCAGAGATTTTTTCCATTGTGCCACAGAGCTGGGAAAATTAGAGAAGGCTTCATGAAGTACCTGAGCAATGTTTTAGAAGAAGAGGATTTCAATGGGAAGGGATGAGGAAAATATTCCAGGCCTTTGGGGTTGAAGTGGGGCAGAAGGCAGTGTTGCCTTTGCAGAGGGACCAAGGCATCAGTGCCAGGCAGGGTCAGATGGTTTTCTGAGTGAAAGGAGTAATGTGAAATAAAAATGGAAATGTGGGTTGGTGCCAGTTTGTGGACATATGTACCTGCCTCTCCTCTCGGAAATCATGTAAGTTCACTTACCAACATGAAAGAGTTTTCATTAACTTGTGGGGTGGGGGTGGGACAGGTAAGGAGCGGACTGGTGGGAAAGCCAGAAGACACTGGGAAGGTAAAAGAGATAAACAGAGAAACTTTCTGGAGTATAAACAAGAAGTAAAACAAGACTGAGTCATCAATCAGTGGGGATGCGGATCTTGAACCGGGAAGTAGATGAGGTAGCCCTGTTGAGGGCATCTCTTGTGTCTTCTCTCATCTGACACCACCATCATCATCATGCAGGCCTTTGTTGCCTCATGCTTAAACTATTTTGATGGCCTTCTTTGAGAAGAGATCTTCTGATTGACTGCCTTCCTTCTCCCGTTGCCCACATTCCCCAAGAGAAGGTTGCTATGAGCCAGGACCACAGCTCTCCTCTGCATCAACAAGACCTTTCTCTGCCAGACCTTCCATCTCCTCCTATCCCTGCCCCTAGAGGGAAGAGGAAGAGAAATGTCAGTGGAGAGTGAGATTTTCATCTCTTGATGTACCATCCCCTGCCTAATTTCTAGTCTTTGGAATGAAGAGGAGTTGTGGAATGAAATTTCCATCTGACCCTGTATTCATGGTCCATTTATCTCTGTGTGCTCTTCAGCATCCTCTTGGAAGAAGAGTGTTACCTCCTACTTATTAATGAACATTTTCATACCTGATCACATCTGACATATCTCAGTGAATGTGAACTTCTGTAGGTCATCATCTAAAACCTAGATTCCCTATTCCCCATTCCTTATTCTCTTTTCTTTTAACCCCTCTACCCAAAGTCCCAGCTGAATGCCACCTACCCTTTCCACTATGTTCCCTGGAATGTCCCATAAGCAACAAATTTCCCTTTATCCTAAGTCTTTTTCTCTTTTTCTACTCCTTCTGTCTTCTAACAATCAATGAAATGGGGGCCTCCCTGGCCATTTCCAGTACTGGCTGCATCTTCACTCATTCTCCTCACCTCACTGGTCTAAGTTGGGGAGTTGGAATGTTCCTTGCTCCCCATAGCCCCTTTCAGGTTCTCCACCTATCTCCATCACTCAGTAACGTCTCCTCTTTTGATGTTAGTGCAATTCAGATCTACCACACAATCAAAATTCTGGTAGCTGTTGTCTAGAGACCATGTCACTACCTCTTCTTCCCCCCCACTTAATAAGTACTAGTGGCTTTCCAGGATCAAATATAAAATCCTTTTTGACTTTTAAAGCCTTTTACAACCTGGCCCCTTCCTACCTTTCCAGTCTTTTTACAGTTTCTTACTCCCTTCCACATACTCTATAATCTAACATAATTGGCCTCCTTTGCACACAGCACATCACTCTCCCAAACTCTTTACCCTTTTCACTGACTCTTCCTATGCCGGGAATCTTCTTTCTCCTTTTCTCTGCCTCTTGGTTTTCCTGGGGCTTTCCTCAAATCTTAGCTCAAATCTCACTTTCTAGAAGACTTTACTATCCCTCTCAATGCTTATGCCTGTCCTCTGAGATTACTTTTAATTTATCCTATATACATTTTATCCATACATAGTCTTTTTTCATGTTCTCTCCCACTTTAGAATGGGAACCCCCTGAGCACAGGCATTGTTTTTGTCTGTATACTCAATTGGCATAGTGCCTGGCACATGGCAAATGCTTAATAAATGCTCCTTGTTTTGACTTGAAATGAGTCCAGGGTATAAAGTCATGAACAAGGTTTCAAATCTGGATTCTGCCACTTCCCTATATGACTTGGTTTTAACCTTTCTGGACATTTTTCTTAATTGTAAAATTAGGGGATTGGGCTAGGTGATCTCTAAAGTTCTGTCCAACTTAAAATCTATGACTCTGTCATCATGTATTTATCCTTTGATACCATGACCTGATTTTTCACATTGGTCCTTCTCTAGGTGGGTTCCCTAGAACCCTGGTTGGAGTCTTCTGGGAAGAGTTTTTGCGTTACAGAGATGTGACCAGTAAATTGGACTTAGCACACATTTGTCAGAACCATTATTGTGTATGTATGTGTCTGTCAGTCAACAAGTACCTCAGTGCTTATTATGTGCCAGGCACAGTGTGAAGCCCTGGGGATATACAAAGAGAAGCAAAAGACAGTCCCTGCCCTTACAGAAGGAGCTTACATTCTAATGAGGAAAACATCATATAAAAAAGCAAGTTGAAAAGGGCTGAGAGAATGTAGAGAAGGTACCAGAAGTTCAGAGGAGTACATCCTGATGGGAAGTGAAGACGTGGCTGGCCTGTGAGAGTAGCTCTCCAGTCAGTTACAGAGGCCCCAAAATGAGACGGTACTTCTGTGATATAAATTCCATGATTGAAATGACTTCCAGGATAAAGAGATTTCAATGGCATGAAGTTTCAAAGAATGTAGTCTGGGGAGAAAGTGTGCGTGTGTGCATGCGTGTGTGTGTGTGTGTGTGTGTGTGTGTGTGTGTGTGTGTGTGTATTTAAGGTTTATATGGGCTCAGGGCTTAGTAGAAGAAATGTGAATCTTCATACTAGGATATATCACATATCCCCATGTAACATTTAAAACAAGGTAAACTGAGGCACAAAGTTCTGAGCATAGTCAATTTATTAGTAAAGTGTGAATTTACCATAAATAGGACCTCAGCTTCCCAAGTAAGTTAAGACACTGAATGAGGGGCATAGTTTTCTTTTATAGGTTTTGGGGAGTACAGAACAACAGAATACAGTAGGTGATATTATAGGGTTGTGGACAAAATGATTGGTTACATAACTGAGGTGCAGGCAACCATATGATTGGTTGGAAGAGAATCGAGAGACTAGCAACAACTCCCTCCTTCCTTCCTGTGACTTAAAAATGTCCATTGTTTGAGTGCACCTGCAGGGTCAAAGATAGTGGTCCAGACTTTTGGACAGCGAAGCAGACATCCTTGAAGGGTAGCTTGATGGGATGAAAATACTAGACCAGGCTCCCTAGTGTCCTCCCACATCCCCCAAGAATAGCAGAATTCCTTAAGGCAAGAATAGAACAGTGATTAACAAGAGAACTGGATTTAACTTATCACAGCACTGATGAATTTCTGAACCAAGTTCAACAACAAAGAACCACAACTTAAGCACAACTTAAAATCAATTAACTGTAAACAGAATCAAATAGAAAATGGTGCAGAATCAGTCTTGATTTGACCTAGGAGAATTGGCTGTCCTCCTTTATAACCTGTAAGCCTTTTGCTTATTGCTGGATGGCTTTTTTCTCGATTCTTCCTTTTGAAATTCTATCCTTCTAAGACCTACATCAAATACCACCTCCATGGAGTCTCTCTTGACCCCACCCAGTTAGAAATTATCTTTCCTCATACTTTGCATAAGAATATGTTCATGTTTGATTTATGTTTTTTTGTGTATAGGGTCTAGCCCCCTCCTAGACTGCCTAGACTGTAAGTTCCGTGAGGGTGGAGATGATCTCATTTATCTTTGCATCAACTTGGTTGACTAGTAGGGCAGGATTTTAAAAATATTTATTTATAGTCATTGAGTAAGGAGCCCAGGAACATAAAAAGAGAAGGAATGTGCCAATACAAGGACCTCAGTAATGCACTGTAGCATGTTTATATCGATTTATCATTGCAAGTATTGCTTTTTCCACCTGACCCCTCTGTATCTTATTATAAGAATTTTCTTAACACAAAACGTTTATAATTTCATTTTCAGTGCAAAGAGGATTCAATACAATTTGAACTTTACTTTTTATTGTTTCCATATTCAATGTGTTTAAGCCCAAATTCATCAATAATATTACATTAGTTAGCATTTTATATAGCACTCTAAAGTGCTGTACAGCTGAGTTTGCAATGTTTGCAATGCACTTGACATTTTTTATCTTATCTGATCCTAACAACAACCCTGGGAAGGAGGTGCTATTATTATCATCTCCATTTTACAGATGAGGAAACTGAGGCAGAAAAACATGACTTGACCAGTGTCACACAGCTTATAAGTGTTTGAGGAAGGGTCTGAACTCTGGCCTTTTTGATTCCAAGTCTAGTGTTGTATCTAGTGTGCTACTTAAGTGTTTTCTAAAAATCAGCTTGATTGAAGAGTATGTATGGTCTTTTGATTTACTGATGATAATTGTGTTTTGTACATTTGTTCTAAACCCTATATGGGTAGATATAACAAAGGATGGATATGATTATAGACAAGAGGCAGTCAAGCCAGACTAGCACTGACAAAACACATTTATAGTATAGATGAGATGTAGATCACCCACATTTACTTATTACTACATGATTTCAGGTTGTTTGAATTTGTTTTGCCAGAGTAACGGATTGAGGTGGAGGAAACATGAAGGGATTCTCTTAATTCTTCTTACTCAAACAAAACTTAACATATCCTATCCTCTCTTTGCCTCAAAAATTCCATATCCTGAGGACCTTAATGACCCAGCCCTTGCCTCGAACAAAGTCTTCAGCACAGGTTCTGAGTATGGAGGTCAGGTTAATATTTAATATTTTATCTTTTCCCCAATTTCATATCAAAACGATTTTTAACATCCCTTTTTTAAAATTTCAAGTTTCAAATTCTCTCTCTCCTTCCCTCCCCTCCCCTCTTATTGAGAAGGCAAGCAATTTGATATAGGTTATACATGCGTAATCATTCAAAAACATATTTCCATAGTAGTCATATTGTGAAAGAAAACAAAGACCAAAAAAAGCCAAGAAAAATATAGAAAGTAAAAAAAAATATATGTTTAAATCTGCATTCAGACTCTAGCAGTTCTTTCTCTGGAGGTAGATAGCATTTTTCTTTTAAGTCCTTTGGAATTGTCTTGAATTATTGTATTACTTAGAATAGCTAAATCATTCATAGTTGACCCTTGTACAATATTGCCGTTACTATGTACTATATTCTCCTGTTACTGCTCATTCCACTTTGCATCAGTTAATGTAAGTCTTTCCAGGTTTTTGTGAGAGTATCCTGTTTAGCATTTCTTATAGTACAATAATATTCCATCAAAATCATACACCACAACTTATTCAATCATTCTCCAATTGATGGGCACTCCTTTAATTTCCAATTCTTTGCCACCATTAAAAGAACTGCTATAAATATTTGTATATGTGTGTATATATATACATATATGCATATATATTATATGTATATATATATATATATCTGTAGGTCCTTTTCCTTTTTGTTTTTTATCCCTTTGGGATACAGACCTAGTAGTGGTATTTCTGGGTCAAGGGGAATTCATGGTTTCATATCCTTTTAGACATAGTTCCAAGTTGTTCTTCACAATGATTGAACCAGTTCACAATTCAGCCAGCAGTGCATTAGTGTCCCAGTTTTCCCACATCCCCTCCAATATTTGTCATTCCCTTTTTTGTCATATTAGCCAATCTGATAGGTGTGGGGTGGTACCTCAGAGTTATCTTAATTTGCATTTCTTTTATCAAGAGTGATTTAGAGCATTTTTATGTATGACTATAGATAGTTTTGCTTACTTCATCTGAAAACTACCTGATCATATCCCTTGACCATTTATCAATTAAGCAATGGCTATTATTTGTATGTTTGACTCACTTCTTTATATATTTGAGAAATTAGGCCTTTGTCAGAGAAACTTGCTGTAAATTTTTTTTACAGTTATAATTACTGTGTATTTCCCTCCATCCTATTTCTCCCCATAACCCTGTACACCCTCAAAAGTGTTTTGTTTCTAACAGTTGCCTCCACCAACCTTCTCTCTTTTCTACCAGTCCTATGCCCCCTGCCCTTTATCCCCTTCTCCTACTTTCCTTTAGGGTAAAATAGATTTATATACCCAACTGAGTGTGTATGTTGTTCCCTTTGAGCCACTTCTGATGAAAGTAAGGTTCAAGCACTCTTCTCCCCATGTCCTCCATCTTCCCCATCTCTGTAAAAGCTCTTTTGTGTCTCTTTCATGTGAGATAATTTACCCTATTCTACCTCTCCCTTTTCCCTTCTCCCAGTGCATTGCTCTTTCTCACTCCTTAATTTTGTTTCTTTAGATTATCATCCCATTTTATTCAACTCACACCCATGCCTGCTGTCTATGTATACTCTTTCTAACTACCTTAATAATAAAATAGTTCTTTTGTGTTACAACCATCATCTTACCATGTAGGAATGTAAACAGTTTGACCTTATTGAGTTCCTTGTGATTTCTCTTTCCTAGTTATCTTTTTATGTTTCTTTTGAGTGTTGTATTTGAAAGTCAAAATTTCTATTCAGCTTTGGTCTTTTTATCAGGAATGCTTGAAAAATCCTTTATTTCATTAAATATACATCTTTCCTCTGAAGCATTATATTCAGTTTTGCTAGGTAGGTGATTCATGGTTGCAATCCTAGCTCCTTTGCCCTTTGGAATATCGTGTTCTAAGCCCTCCAGTCCTTTACTGTAGAAACTGCTATATCTTATGTTATCCTCACTGTATATTTCATTCCTGCTGCATGTAGTATTTTCTCCTTCACCTGGGAGCTCTGGAATTTGAATATTCCTGGGAGTTTTCATTTTGGAGTCTCTTTCAGGAGGTGATTGGTACAACCCTTTCTATTTTTCCTTCTGGGTCTAGAACACCGGGAAGTTTTCCTAGATAATTTCTTGAAAAATAATATCTAGGCCCTTTTTTTTATCATGGCTTCAGGTAGTCCAGTAATTCTTAAATGATTTCTCTTTGTTCTATTTTTCAGGTCAGTTTTGTTTTTCCAATGAGATATTTCACATTTTCTTCTATTTTTTTCATTCTTTTGACTTTGTTTTATTGTTTCTTGATGAGACCATGGAGTCTTCAGCTTCCACTTGCCTAAACCTCATTTTTAAGAAATTATTTTCTTCAGTGAGCTTTTGTACCTCTTTTTCCATTTGTCCAATTCTACTTTTAAAGGAGTTCTTTCTTCAGTGAATTTTTCTGCATCTTTTTCCACATGACCATTTCTGCTTTTTAAGGAGTTCTTGTCTTTAGTGGATTTTTGCGCCTCTTTTATAATTTGGCCTGTTCTGCTTTTTAAGGTATTATTTTATTCAGTATTTTTGTGACTCCTTTACCAATCTGTTGACTCTTTTTTTCAAGCTTGCTTTGTATCACTCTTTCCCTCCCAAATTTTTCCTCTACCTCTCTTACTTGATTTTTAACAGATTTTTTGAGCTCTTCTGGGAATTATTTTTGGGCCTGAGGCCAATCCACCTTTGTCTTTGAATCTTTGCATGCAGTAGTTTTGACTTTGTTGTTTTCTTCTGAGTTTGTGTTTTGATCTTCCCTGTCCCCATAGTAGCTTTTGTTGTTGTTGTTTGTTTTTTTTTCCGGCCTATTTCCTAACTTTTAACTTAATGTTAAAGTTGGTCTCTGCTTACAGGGTAAATAGGGCACTGTCCCAAGCTTCAGGTTTTTTGTGCAGCTTTCTCAGAGCTAGTTCTGTGAATCTGTAAGTTTTAATTCTTCTAAGATGGAAGTATCTAAGAATAGGTGTGGTCACTGCTCCTCTGGACTATGCTCTGGTCTGTGAGCAATCACAGGCATTCTTTTCTACCTTGGAACTATGACCAGGGTTCCTGCCCTTTGTGGCAGCAAGCTCTGGTGTGCTAGTGCTCCTCTTCACCCCACTACTGTGACATAGGATTGTATCCCAGATCCACATATGGGCAATGAAACAGAGTCCTACACCCAGTGCCAGCAAAAAGACCCCTATGGTCTCCTTCTGAGCAGTGATCTAAGCCCTTTACCATCTTTGGGCTAAGAGCTCTGGAAGCCACTGTTGCCAATTCAGTTGCTCCCAAAGCCTGCTGCTGTCTTGCCAGGGCATTGCTTGCACTCATCCCAGTGTGACAGACCTCTCCTGCCAATCATCTAAGTTGTCTTGGACTGGAAAGTTGTCTCATCTAATCCTTTTGTGGGTTCTGCTGCTCCAGAATTCATTTTGAGGCATTATTTAAAGTTCTTTGGAGGGGAATTAGGAAGAGCTCAGGCAACTCCCTGCCTTTTCTGCACCATCTTGGCTCCAATTTTTTAGCCATTTTGGCTTTATAAGTAGAACAGTTAAGTCAAAAAATATAGTGTAAAATGTTGGACCTGTAGCCAGAGGACCTGGATTTAGATTCTAGCTCTGCTATTTACTAATCTATATGACCTTAAGAAAAATCACTTAACCACTCTGGACCTCAATTCCCTTATCTATAAGCAAATGGAATTGCTCCAGGTAATTCCATGGTCCCTTTGATTCCTCAATTTTATGATCCTATGATGGTGATCATAGGGCTCTCTAGACCCCATTTGCTTATTAGGTCAAGATGAACCAATATAGCAGGAGAAGAAAAGAAAAGATAAGGAAAGAATAAAGAACAGATATTAGAGGCATTTCAGAGTTGTCATTTGTTCAGAAAGAGAATTAAAATAAAACTTTCTTAGAAAATATATCAACTAAACAACAAGCATTTGTTAAGGATTTATATGGTAGGCTCTGTGTGTTATATACCATGGCTCCTAAAACAAAAGCAAAATGACCTTACAAGAGGAAATAACACATACACATTGGAATTAGATAAAACACATATGAAGAACATACTAGGTAACTTTGAATTGGAAGGTTCTAATAGCAGAGGGGGTCAGAAAAGGCCTCCTATAGATAATGGAATTTGAGCTGATGTTTTTAAATTAATTTTTTTCAATAAATAAAAATCTATTTTTTCTCCCCCATTAAAAAATAAAAACTAAAGTTTTGTGATAAATATGCGTGTAAGTAAAAAAAAAATTCCCACATTGACAATGTCCAAAAATATGTCTCATTCTGTACCCAGAATCCATCACTTTTCTGCCAGAATGTTTAATCATAGATCACCTGGAATTGTGCTTGGTTATTGTGAGGGCCATAATTCCTAAGTCTTTCAGAGCTATTTCTCTTTACAGTGTTGTTGAATAGCATTATCAGAAAAGGAAATGAAGTTAGTATAATTTGATCTGTTTTTGCTGAAGCCAGATCACTGCTTCCTTTTCTAGATATTAAAAAAAACTCATAATACATTATGGAATTTTCCCAGGAATTGAAGTCAAGCCCATTTAGGAGCTTATATTTTGTAGGAACTGTTTCCTTTGAGGAAGATCAAAACATTTGTTTTGCTTGCTTCAGAAGCTATATGTGAAAGTCCAATGACCTTCCTAGGATCATGACTTGGCAAGTATTGGCCTAAATATCCTCACAGAATATTAGAACAGATAAGGATGTTACATTTAATTTAATCTAACTGCCTCATTTTATAGGTGAGCCTATAAACTAAGGTCCAGAGAAGTTGTGGCTCCTTTGTTTTTTTATATCCCACTGAAAACATCATACCTGCTTTATATTAAATTGTGTGTGTGTTTACTGCTGTGTTGCTTTAACTTTTTTGTGTATGTTTTATAAAATTGTATTTAATAGCTAAAGTTAGAATTTGGCCAATGTTTCCATAACAAAGATAACTATGAGCATTCATTAATTAGAGGCTTGTTTGTCTTCACATTGGAAATAATATAACCATTTATGAGTTTAGTAGCAAATACAGTGGCTTCCTGAGAACTCTCATCCTGTGAAAATATTGACTGAAGCTAGGCCCCTGCCAGGAAATCCAAGATTTGTGTAATTCATAATTAAATAATTCAAGTGTATCATCTCTTAGTGACAAGGGGAAAATGACTTACAAGGTTTTAATTTAAACAGAAAGTTTCAATAGAAATATAAATATGACTCTAATGAATATTGTAACAGTTACAACTTTATTGTCATTAACCCAAGTTCAGACCTTTACATACATAGGTCATGTTTTACATAGAATACTATATTATTCTATGTCATTTTCTTCCACTGATGCTGCTTTGGCACACATAAACTGAATTTTTGACATACTCATAGTATTTACGTAAAATACACAATTTTTAAAAATCCAATTAAAATGCAAAAATTACTTTCTATGTAGCACAAACATTTTTGTCTAATGAACTTGTAAATATCTTTTAAACTTCCTAGTATCACATAATCTTAAAGTTGAGAGGGACCTCCTGGGTCATCTAGATCAATCCATATCCATTATTCCTAACTAAACAATTGGTGAGAGATTACTCAGTGATCTAGAACAGAGGTTTCTAACACAAGGCCACAATCTAATTGCTGCTGTAACATTCCCAAGTGCTAGGGGCACCAGATTAAAAGGTAATTGAGAAATATTTATAAAATAAATAAAACTACATTGAAACTTACATAATTTCAATATATTATTTTCTAAGACAGTATGCTGCAGCCTGCAGAGATCTTTATGTATGGCTTTGTGGTCTTGTGGTCCCCATTTCTATTTGAGGCTGACATTTCTGCTCTAGGCAGTTCTCTAAGACTATACTGTCCAGGGAAGTTGCCAGTCTACATTGATGGAGAGAGCTTCCTCATTTGGGAGTTCTCTGTCAGTGAACCAAAGAGAGGTGTGTTTGCTTGCTTGCTTTTTTCTTTTTCTCTTAATTCATTTTTCCTCATTTAAAAATTTTCTTTTTTGTTATGAATTTAGGAATCAGCAAATACAAGCATTTCATATGAAAAGAAAAATGATGATTACATATAAAACAACAAACTTCTGTTACATAAAGCTCACTTTTCAAAAGTGTTAATTAAATTTAGCAACGTAGTAACTAAATTGGCCTATTTATGTCTTCTGATCTTGTTTTTTCTTCCATGTATTTTTAATGTTTTATTAATGCTATTTTTTATATCTCTTATCATTTGTCACTAATCCGCTGCCAAACCCAAATAGAAGCCCTCACTTAGAGTAAGTAGAGTCAAATAAAACAAATTAATTCATTGACAGTGTCTGAAAAGGTATGTCTCATTCTGCACCTTGAGACTTCAGCGCCTCTGCTAGAAGTCAGGAAGCATGTTTCATCATCAGTCTTCCAATGTCACATTTGGTCATTGCTTTGATCACAGTTCTTAAATCCAAGTTGTTTTCTTTTATATTCTGGTAGCTATTGTATAAATCATTGCCCTAGTTTTGCTCTTTGCACCCTGCATCTATTCACCTGAACCTTCCTAAGTTTCTCTGAATTCTTTTTATTCATCATTTCTTTGAAAGCAATAGAATTCATATACCACAATTTCTTTGTTCAACCATTGCCCCATTGATGGGCACCCACTTGGCACCTCATTCTTTGCTGTAACCCAAAAGTGCTACTATGAATATATTTTTATATACCTGCACTCTCCAACTGTCTTTGACCTCTTTGGGGGGTTATATACTTAGTGGTTTTGTTAGGTCAGAGAGTATGGATCTACAGTTTAGTGACTTTGGTGCCATAGTTCTAAATAGTTTTTCAGGATAGTAGAACCTATTCATAGCTCCATCATCATTGATGGATTACAATCCAAAAATAGGCGATGGAAGGTCCCTTCCTATATTACAGTTTTATGAATTTTCAAATATTTTTTTAACATACATTATCTTTGAAATTATTTTATTAATATCTTTTAAACATTCCCATTATTTCTTAATATAACACTTACCCACCCCTTACTCAGCAGCCCATCCCTTTAACAAAGACTTTCCCCCCATTTTCCTTTTATTTTCCCAAATACTGTCTGAAACTATGTTTTATACATAGCAAGCATTCAATAAAGCTTAATTACCAATTATGACAAACCTTTAAAATCACGGACTGTGGATCTAAAAGACTTGGCAGATCATCTATTCAAGCCTACAGAACAATCCAGAAATCCCTTCTACATTATCTCTGATAGGCTCAGTAAAGAGGCAATCTTGAGGAAATCCATTCAAATATTATTACAATCCAACTAGGCCCTGTACCAGGCATAGAGAGAGTCTGGGATAAATGATATATGTCCCCTACCTGCAAGGAGCTTAGAAGCATAACTGTAATTTTTAGGAAGTTCTTATGTTGAAGTAAAATATTATTTAATGCCTTATAAATTCTATCATTGGTTCTGATTTTGCCTTTGGGATCAACAAAGACAAATCTGCTCTCCCCTGTACATGGCAAGACTTCAATTATTTAAAAACAGTCTTCTCTTTTCCAGGCCACACAGATCTGGTTACATCAACCATTCCCCACATGACATGGCTTCCTAATCTTATTCTATCTTGTCTTTGGGAAGAACTCATGTTTAACAAAGACTTTTTAAAAAAGAAAGAAGAAAGCAGGGCAAGAATATGCACTAACAGACACATCCAAGTGTACATAGAGTATTCCATAGCCATAGGTCATCACCTCTGTATAGAAGGAAGGAGGCATATTTGATTGTCTCTTCATGGTAATACTTGGCCATTATAATTGCAAGGCATTTGGTTATTATTTTTATTCTTTCTCTTTACAGTATAGAAGTCATTAATTATGTATTATTTTAGGTCATTGAGGATATCTAAATATATAGGTATAGATATATAGATATTTCTGCTTACTTTACTCTGTATCAGTTCATATAAGTCTTCTCATTCTCCTCTGAATTCTTCCTACTTTTGTTCCTTCAAGACAAGAGTATTCCATTATGTTCATATATCACAATTTCTTTAGCTATTCCCCAGTTAATAGTTATCTACATTGTTTCCAGGTTTTTCACTACTACAAAAAGTGCTACCATGAGCACTGAGATATTCACGAGACTCTTATTTCTGTCTTTGACTTCTTTTGAGGATATTCCTAGCAGTGCCATCTCTACTTCAAAGGGCATGGACATTTTAGTATTTTTCTTAGAATAATTCTAACTTGCTTTCTAGAATGTTTAGATCAATACATACTTCCACCAACAGTGTTGATACACTAGTGGGTTGGTTCTTGTCTTTAGACATCCCCTCCGGTGTTGACTTTTCCCATTTTTTGTAATCTTGGTCAATTTGCTGTTGCGTGGGCTGAAAGTTCAAAGTTCTTTTGATTTCCATTTCTCCTAGTAGTGGTTTATAGTAGTTGTTCACATAGTTGTTAATATTTGGCAGTTCATACTGTGGCTTTTTTAATGTTTTTTGACCATTGGATAATGTCTCTTGGTGTCTATGTATACATGTGTATATATGTATATATACACACATACATAGGTATACATATGCATGTTCTCTTGATATCTTGGATATCTAACCCTTATCAGAGACATTTAATGCAGAGCTTTTTTCCCAGTTGAAATCTTCCTTTATTATCCTAGTGGTATTTATTTTGTTTCTGCACACTTTTTCAATTTTGTGAAATTCAGATGATCAGTTTTATCTTTTGTGATCCTTTCTATCCCTCTTTTTGATTATGACCTCTCCCTCTGGCAGTGAAAAATATCTCCTTTCATTTTCTTCTCATTTATTTGTGACTTGACTTTTGATATTCAAGTCATGAATCCATTTGGTATATGACATAAGATACTAGTCTAAACTTAATTTCTATCAAACTGCTTTCTAGTTTTCTTACCAGATTTTGTCAAATAGGGAATTATTCCCCAAGTAATTTATGTTATCAGATTTATAGAACATTGAGCTATTAATTTTCATTGTTTCTGATTCGTGCTTATCTTGTCTCTTTCACTTATCCATTTTTCTGTTTTTAACTACGTTCAAATGGTTTCATGATTGCTGCTTTATAGAATAATTTGAGATGTGGAAATGTTATTCCTTATTCATTCCTACTTTAAGAATTATGACCCTTGAATATCTAAACCTTTTGCTTCTCCAAATTATTATTTTCCCTAGATATATAAAGTATCTTCTTCGTAGTTTAACTGGAAGCACTACATTTGTGAAGTAATTTGGGCCATATAATTTTTTTTATCATAGTGTTACAGCCCCAACATTAGCAATTATTATCTCTTTAGTCATTTCAGTTGTTTATTTCTTTAGTGTGTTTTATAATTTTATTTACTGAATTATTGAATATGCCTTGGAATATTGGCTATAAAACATTTTATATGCTTTGGGGTTATTTTCACTTAAGTTTCCTTTCTATTACCTTAGATTTTGTTTGCTATAGTATTGCTGTTACTTTTTGTGGATTTATTTTTTGTCTTGCTCTTTTGCTAAAGCTATTGATTATGTCAGTTCCCTTTTTTGGTGCTCTGTGATTTTCTAAATAAATCATCATGTCATCAGCAAGCGGAATAATTTTGTCTCTTCTTTGCCCATATCTATACCTCTGGTTTCTTTCTTGTTCTTATTGCCCCCACTAGAATTTTTGGTTGTGTCAAATAGCAGTAATAAAAGAGGCAAATCCTTGATTTGCTCCTGTATTTATTGGGGAAATGTTTAATATTTCCCTATTAGAAATTAAGATAGTGTTAATGTTATTAATATACTTTTATAATGACAAAATGTCTCTTTTATGCCTTTGAGTTGTAGAATTTGGGTCATAAATAAATGATGTATTTTATTGAAGATTTCTTTTGGCTCTTTTGTTGTAACCATGAGTTTTTGTTTTTAACACGGTCAATTGTGTTGTTTCCAAATGCTTAACCATCCTTGCATACCTAGTAAAAACAGAACTTTGTCATGGTGAATTTATGTATCTTTATATATATATACATATATACATATGTATATATATATTTTTTCTGTAATCTTATTGCTAGGATTTGTATTGGTAATTAGGGTGGGACTTTTTTTTTACTGTTTTCTCTTTTGGAGCATTGTTGTAATCAATGTTAATTTTGATGAGTCGAGCCTTTGTTTCTTTGATTAAATCGGGAGTCTTTGATGACCTGCTTACCTCAAGGGAAAGCCTAGTTCACATAGGTTTGAGTCCCATGGTTGTGGCACTTGAAGAAGCATCACATGGTTTTGGATCTTGAGTCACATGTGATGCCCTCTGACCCTGAACAAGGAATATAAGCTCGGAGGTTAGCACTTTGTTTGGGGCTCTCACTCACTGGAAGAGTGTTGTGTGATTTGACCAGACAAGACTCTGGGTAGCCACTGTTAAGGAACGCCCCCTCCAGCTTTGAAAACCCAGATATTCATTCCTCTATTTCTGGTAACTATGTAATTCCTTGGTCAGACAGCTAGAGGCCTGTCTGTTGATAACTGGGTATGTTTGCTCTGTTTATATTGTCTCTGTAATTTCTGTTTGTATTTGCTCTGAAGTTCAGGGTGTTGACTTTTCCCCCTGAACTAAATGGATGGAATATGTATGTTTGATTAAAGTGAGATTGTTAACCCCTTAAAGTTGCTTTCCTTTGAAAAGCAGATCAAATAATCTGTGCTAGCAGCCTTCCTGTGTGCTGGTGCTAGCAATATTGTTGTTACAGAATTTTATTTAGAATTTTTGAACCAGTATAAATTAGTGATATGTTATAGTTTTTTCTTTATTTTCTCTTTCTATGATTTAGTTATTAGCACTATATTTGTTTCACAAAAAGAATTTGGCAGATTGTATTCTTTCAGTCAGTCAATAGGTTGTAGATCTTGGATCCTTGCCTGTTTCTTTCAGTTTCATTTTTTACTCTACCAGTGCCACACCTTAGTTAAGTGTTCTTTAGGAGCAGCTGTGGAAGAAAACTCATGATGCTTTGGCCAGCTTTCTAGTAATGTGCCTTTCTGAATTTAACTAGACTGGATCAAACTTGGCAAAGTGCCTGGCACATAGTAGGTGATTAAAAAGTTACTTTTATCTATGGTTGTAGAGATGTCTGGAAGAAAGGATTTTTGTTTTAAAGTCCACATTTAGGTTCAAATCCTCTCTGTAATGTTTAATAGTGTATGACCATAGTTAAATTACTTAACCTCTCAGCCTTAATTTTTCTTATCTTTAAAATGAAAGCAGTAGTACTTACCCTACTCACAGGAAAAACATTTCATAAATGTCAAAGTATACACAAATATGAATTATCAGTGTAGCATAGTGGATAGAGATCTGACCTCAGAGTCAGGAGTAATGATAATGATATTAATAACAACTAACATTTGGATAGCACATTAAAGTTTGCAAAGCATTTTACATATATTATCTCATTTTCCCTCATAACAACCCTTTGAAACAGATGCTATTATTATTCTCATTTTGAGAAAGGTTAATTAACTTATCCAAGATCACTCTGCTATTAATATCTAAAGTAGGATTTGAACTCAGTTCTTCCTGACTCCACATCTTGTCCTAGACAATAAATCACCTAGCTATCTCTAAGGAGAACTGAGTTTAAGTCAGATCTCTGGCACATACTAGTTATGGGACCACAGGGAAACCACTTAACCTATAAGGGAATTCCTTAAGATCAGATGAGTTACCATGCAGGAATCCATGGGCATTGGTAGAAGTTTCTTCTCTAAGAATTCCTTACAGCAGCAAAATCCTAGGTCTGGTCTAATGCTATCACTAGTATTATTGCTGTTGTTATTGTAATACTTGTCACAGCTCATCTGCTCCTCCTTCTCCTTCACACCTACAGCCATTGTCTTACTTAAGTAATTAAGGCATTGCCTTTCTTATTCCCATGTGCAACTGAGTGATAAAAGTTAAAGAAATGTCAAATTGGAGCACTATTAAACTTTTAATGTGGGACAGGGAAGGAAGAAGTACTTGGGACACTGATAAGGACCCTCAATAATAGATTTACTTTTTTTTACTTTAGTTTACTAATCTTCTAGACTGAGGTGGAAAGTTGCTTTGGGGCTAATGAGTCACAATATAGAAAGAATCATGTTTATTGAAATTGTCGGATCAATTTATGGGGGGGGAAGGGAAAGTTCATTTTTTAGCTTTAAGTGAAAAGAAATCTGAGTTCCCAGAATGGAATCTTCAGAAATATTTATAAAACCCAGAGCTGAAGTGAATTTTCTAAAAATTCCCCATAAGGTGAGATCACGTATGCCATGTTTCAGTACATCTTAGTACAGACGGTTTTTCCCCCCAATCAATTATGGCCCTAAAAATAAGTCTTGTTTTATTATTAAATTTTGCTGTTCCTTCTTCACAAATGAATATCTCATTAGTATTGGTGAAACCCTCCAGCAAAATAAGGATAACTCTGTCCAGTTTTCCAGTGGAAGAAGAGCAATCTTGTGTCACTTAATAGCAGCTTAAAGGAGTGGAATCTGGGAGGTAAGCTCATGATTTCAGTAGTTTGGATATTCTACATTTAAAAATTAATTTCTAAAATAGAGTACTCTAAGTTTTTAATTGTCTAAGGTACACTTTTGTTATTACAATTCAAGTGGCATAGATTGAATTTTATTGCCAGAACAGAAACACGAGCATTCTATTTAACCAGGCACCTGTAAGTAGCAGCAGGAAAGGAATGTAAATAAAAGGCACTTGATCTCATCTTGATTCAGGTTTTTTAAAATGTGAAGTGGTTTTAGAATGCGTGAAATCCAGTGGAAATAGACAGGGATTCCTATTATCAGTAATTTGAATGTGGCATAGTGGAGAGTTAAAATATGCTATTCCTTAGGATAAAGCCATTGAAGATAAATTAGAAACATTTATGAAAAATTACCTGTAATGGGAAAACATGGGTTCTAGTTCAGACTCTGCTATTAACCTTAGGCAAATGACTTAAACCCCAACAACACTGGACAAGATAATCTCTAAGTCCTTTTTTGAGTCTTAAAATCTTTGATCCTCCATTTTCAAAAAAAGAAAACTATTGCAGGTGGCAAATAATCACCATGTTACAAAGCTTTAACATAGCCAAGTCTATATTCTTGATGCATTAGGGTGCCTTTTGTTTAAAAAAGTGTTTGTGTATGTGTATGTGGGTACATATATGTGTATTGTGTATATGTGTGTGTGTATATATATACATACAGTGTATCTGATATGTATGTATACACATGTATTCTCATACAAATGTATATATACTGAATATGTGTGTATATATACACATATCTATAGATATATAATGCATATCCATAGATATATTTATGTATCTCTATATATGTATACATATGTGTGAAT
Source organism: Trichosurus vulpecula (assembly GCF_011100635.1). Lineage (NCBI taxonomy): Eukaryota > Metazoa > Chordata > Mammalia > Diprotodontia > Phalangeridae > Trichosurus > Trichosurus vulpecula. The sequence goes on along the minus strand of NC_050576.1, from coordinate 137,600,836 downwards.
GGTGTGTGCATATAGTATTTAAGGAAAAGGACCTCTAGTGACCATACTGATAATGTGCATTAGAATCTTTGGAAAATAGATATTTAATGAGCCAAAAACTGTTATGGCTTTAGGGTTCATTTCACCCTATAACATTTTAGCTGGCATTTCTCATGAAGCTGCTATTTAGAAAGTGGCTAGTAATAAGTTACTAATCTATTCAATCATTGAGATGAGTTTATTACACAGCAAAATTTAGGAAAATATTTCAGAGTTTCAAGTGGATTGAAAAGAGATTCCATTTTTTCCCTTAGAGTTGTTTTTCTTATCTGATGGTAAAAAATTTCTCAGCCTTAATGTTTATAGTTAGAATATTCATAGGACAATATTGCTAATCTCCCTTTGCCTTTTATTATGATTTTTACAATAATCATTAATTTATGTTTTGATTCTTAAAGGGCACCTAATTATTTGGTTCTTATTCCTTTAACTATGTTTACTATTAAAGGGCATTATTTGTAGAAAAATGGAAATAATTGCATTTCTACATGACAAGCATTATGCATCATATGTAGTAATCACATCATTTGAGACACTTTTTCACTTTACAATTAAGTGACTAATATAGAAATTGGAGTAGTTCCCCTTTAAGTATTTTTAACGTCAATCTAAGATTTAATGAATCTACTCAGCAACAAAAAGATCAAATATGTATTCCAAAACCTGTAACGAATAATAAATTTCTCATGTTTAGGTGTGTTTATATTTCATCTGTTGCAAAATAGAATTTATCTTGTGAAGAGAAATATTTTCAGCTTTTCTAATTTTAAGAAATTTTATGTATATGTGAAAACATTTTCAAGTTTGATATTTGATAAGACATTTTGTTATGTACTTACATTAATTAAATGTATTTACAATGTCATTTGCATATTTCTGTAATAATTCTATTAAAAATCAGCTAATTTATGGAGAAAAATTTTATAAGTTTCTAGTTGTATTAGCCACAATTAGCCACGTTGGCTTAGGCAAGACTCGTTATTTTCATATTGTAATTTGATTTAACCTACAAGAAGCTTTTCCTGATCCCCCAAAACACTAGTATTGTGCTATTGATGGCTCAAATTTATCTTGTTGATATTTTGTTTATACACAATTGTTTGTATATTTACCTTTCCCATTCAGAAGTGTGCTTTTTGAGGGCAGGGGCTGGGTTTTTGCCTTTCTTTGTATCTCCAGTGCATACTTAGCACAGTGCCTGGAGCATAGTAGGTGTTTAATAAATTTTTTTTGACTAATTTGATTGACTTATTTTCAGTTGAATTGAGTAAGTCAGTGATTCTATAGATAATGAAACTAAATGATCTCACAGCATAGCAAACTATGAGAATGTGTTGGTTGGGTTTTACTTGACAAGAATACTGGAAGTTTTATAATTAAATAAATGATTATAGGTGCCTCCCTACTAAATATATTGTGGTGTCGAATTTAATTTATACCAGAGCTGAATAATAGTGTTGTAATAAATTCATAATAATTTCTATTTTCTGTTATATCCCACTAAATGCTAAGTTGAGAGAGAAAAATGTCATGCCAAATAAATGAATTGTTGAGTTTGCTTTTTTGGCATGGATTTGTAGGGAGAAATGTTTCTGTTTAAAGAGCTGGTGGGGTACATTAAAATATTTATTAATTTGAGCATTGAGGACTTGGATAGAATGTTTAGTTAGAGGCAATAATAAATTATAGAATTGTTTTCTTATGCCTTATGTGAATCTTAAAATTTTCCCTTTGGGTTCCCTTTCTTTTTTTCCTGTGAAGTTCCCTTTATTCTCTGTAGGTTTCCATTGCTTTGAGGCAGCTAGGTGGTGCAGTTAATTGAGTTTTGGATCTGGAGTCAGGAAGATCTGAGTTCAAATGCAGCCTCAGACGCTTACTAGCTGTATTACCATAGACAATTCACCTAACCACTGTCAGTCTCAGTTTCTTCATTTGTACAATAGGGATGATAATAGCACCAACCCCCCAGGATCGAGTGAGATCACATTTGTAAAGCATTTTGCACAATGCCAGGCACAAAGTGAGCCTTATATAAATAGGTATTCCCTTCTCTTCCCTTCCCATTTATCTTGTCTCAGCCCTTATCTTTAAGACTTTTAGGGTCTATATAAATATTATCTCATGTGATCCTCACAAAAACCCTGGAAGCTTGGTGCTATTATTATCATCCCACTTTACACCTGAGGAGACTGAGACAGAGGTTAAGTGACTGCTCAGGATCACGTATCTAGTGAGTATCTGAGGCTAGATTTCCGCTCGGATCTTTCCGACTCTGAGGCTCTCTCCACTGGACCACCTAACTACCCAGTATCCCTTCCATCTGAAGAAGCATTCTTCTCTAAACCTTGCCTTTCTGGCAGCAGTCTCATAGAATGCAGAGTATAAAAACAACAGCAATTATTACAGCACTAACATTTATATGGGGCTTTCCAGTTTGCAAATAGGTAGGTGCCATTGTTATATCCATTTTACAGATGAGGAAACCAAGGCAGAGGTTAAACAACTTTCCCATGATCACACAGCTAGCAAGAGACTGAGTATAGATTTGAGCTTAGGTCTTTGTGACTCCAGCCCCAGCGCTTGACCGACTTTGCAGCTACTTCTGTAGAGTAGAGTCAGTATAGCAGAACATCACACAGAAGAACCACTGTTTGGAGAGAGCTAAAGAGAGGGCGATTTTTATAGCAGCTCAGGTACTTGAAGTCTGTGAAGGACAAACTTGTACTTTGAACCAAGCACCTCTTGTGTTTCTATTTATCCTCTTCCAGAGAAGAATGCAGGGCACCTTTTGAGAAAGGCATGTTAGTATGGGGTTGCTTTCATTGCCTCCCCTCCCCCAATCTTTTTTAATTTTGGTACTATTAGTAGGTGAAATTTTTTGAACATTTTAATATTTGCAAAACAACTCTGTGTGTGTGTGTGTGTGTGTGTACAAAACAATCCTGTGATTTAAGTACTACAGGTTTCACTAGTCATATAATCTCTCTGGGCCTAGTTTTCCTCATCTTTGAAATGAGAGGGTTGGATTAGATTACCTCTGAATCTGTGTGGTTATGACAACCATTTTATAATGAAGAAATTGAAAGTCACTGAGATTAAGGGATTTGCCCATGGTCACACTTTTTAGTAAATATCAGGGGCAGGACACAAAACCTGGTCTCTTCCTGACTCAAATCTAACATTCTTTCCCCTTTACCAAGATGCCAGATGAAAAGACCACTAAAAATAGTACTTCCTTTAGCATGATATTATTAATTTCCCTATGGTTTGGTGCTGAAGGGACATATTTTCCTTAAGAATATTTCTACTTGTGCTTCAATGGGATTATTCCCCTTTAATGAGAAAAGAAACAATTTCTTGGTATTTGTAAAACACTGGGAATTCTTTAGTCATCCTCTTTTTCTCCTCCTTTAGAGAAGTTCTGTTTGTTTCTCTTTCATGTAGACTTCAGGGGAATGTCATTGTATTTTATTTTTTTTTGAATGTCATTACTATAATGAGATTGCTGCTTTTGAAATGGCCTCACAAAAGTCATTGCCATTTTGAGTCAGTAAGGTCTAATCTGATTTTTAAAATTAAATGTAAGTAACTCCTGTAAAAACAAGTGTTTTAGTTTGTAAACTAATATAGATCATTAAAACATGTAGTAGCGGCTCAGACCCCCTACTCCTTTCCCATTCCACTATAGATACAAGGTAGCCTTTTCTCTTTCATGACTCTTAGGACTGTAATGGCAAGCAAAGTGGGACTTTTCACTGTTTTTTCTTTTGGAGCGCTTCTCAGCACTAAGGCAGCCAAGTGCCTTTGATTGAGCCTTGCCTTTGATTGAATCAAGAGTCTTTGATGACCTGCTTAAGTCACAAGAAAGCCTAAGTCACATGAGTTTGAGTCACATGATTGTGATGCTCTCTGACCCTGAAGAAGTGTATATATATACTCTGAGATTAGCATTTTGCTTCGGCGCTCACTCATTGAAAGAGCGTTCATATGATTTGGTCAGTCAAGACTCTGGGTAGCTGTTAAGGAGCCCTCCCCACCTCCACCTGGCTTTGAAAATCCAGATGTTGGTGCTTCTCTCTCTGGTAACCATGTATGTATTTCTATGGACAGGCAGTTAGAAGCTGTGTCTGCTGATTTGTGTTATTTGCTCTGGTTACATAATTTCTGCTTGCAACTTCTGTTTGTATTTCCTCTGAAGTTCACAGTGTTGACTGTTTCCCCTGAACTAAGTGAATGATATATGTATGTTTAATTAAAGTGATATTGTAAACCCCTTAAAGTTGGTTTCCTTAGAAAAGCAGATCAAAGAACCTGTGTGCAGCCTTCCTGTGTTATGGTGTTATTGGCCTTACACTTCCACAACATTGTTGTTACAAGGACCTATAAGCAATCTCTCTTGAGAACATTATCACTTAAAAAGACCTAGAATTCCCAGTGACCGTATCTTTATTTTTCAAATGGAAAATTATTTCGTATTTTGGGTTGATGATTACCATAACTGATCTGAATTTCTTTTAAAGAAGAAAAAGGGCAAAACTACTTTTTATCATACTCTTTTTACTTTAGTACTTAGTAGATCCTAACATCTCCACATCAGTAGAGAGTTTACATAAATTTTTGAGGTCAAAATAATTCATGAACTGCTGTCCAGTCTCCTAGCGCTGAACCTCTCCAAAATTAACTAGGCTGGTCTTAGAAAAACAGGCAGAATCTGCCACTAAGCCTATACTCTAAACCTATTCAACTTAGTAGAACCTGTCAGAGTTTGGTTTCCATTGGCATAGCTTTTTGAATGGTGTTGAAACAATATAATAGTGAGGCATTGGGCTAGAAATTTAGTGAATCACTATCCCAAAAGTTATCTTCACAAATATTGGCTGTGATTGTAAATGAAGGGATAGCATATATCTTATATTCGGTTTGCACCTGTTGCTCAAAATCCATTTATGGTTGTGTTCGAATTGTTGTTTAGTCATTTTTCAGTCATGTCCAAATTTTTGTGATCCCACTTGGGGTTATCTTGGCAAAAATACTGCAGTAGTTTGTTATTTCCTTCTGCAGCTTATTTGATAGATTAGGAAAATGAGGTGAACAGCTAGGTGGCTCAGTGGATAGAGGTTTGGGCCAGGAAAACTCATCTTCTGAAGTTTAAATTTGTTCTCAAGACACTTACTAGCTGTGTGACCCTGGGCAAGTCCTTGACCTTGGAACTCTGGAATTTGGCTACAATATTCCTAGGAGTTTTCTTTTGGGATCTTTTTCAAGAGGTAATTGGTGGATTCTTTCCATTTCTATTTTACCCTCTGGTTCTATAATATCAGGGTAGTTTCCCTTGAGAATTTCTTGAAAGATGATGTCTGGCTCTTTTTTTGATCATGGCTTTCAGGTAGTCCAACAATTTTTAAATTATCTCTCCTAGATCTATTTTCCAGGTCAGTTGTTTTTCCAGTGAGATATTTCACATTGTCTTCTATTTTTTCATTCTTTTGGTTTTGTTTTATGATTTCTTGATTTCTCATAAAGTCATTAGCTTCTATTTGCTCAATTCTAATTTTTGAGTAATTATTTACTTCAGTGAGCTTTTAGATCTCCTTTTCCATTTGGCCAATTCTGCTTTTCAAGGCATTCTTCTCCTAATTGGCTTTTTGGAGCTCTTTTGCCATTTGGATTAACCTATTTTTAAAGGTGCTATTTTCTTCAGCATTTTTGGGAGTCTCCTTTAGCAAGCTGTTGACTCACTTTTCATGATTTTCTTGCATCATTCTCATTTCTCTTCCCAATTTTTCTTCCACTTCTCTTACTTGATTTTCAAATTCCTTTTTGAGGTCTTCCATGGCCTGAGACCATTTCATATTTTTCTTGGAGGCTTTGGATGTAGGAACCTTGACCTTGTTGTCTTCCTTTGGCTATATGCCTTGATCTTCCTCATCAGTAAGTGTGTAAGAAAACATCTTTTCACATAGAAAGTAACCTTCTATAGTCTTATTCTTTTTCCCCATTTGCTCATGTTCCCAGCCAATTATTTGACTTTTGAGCTCTTTGTTAAGTGGAGGGTGTACTGCCCCAAGTTTTAGGGGTTTTGTGCAGCTGTTTTCAGAGATATCTCTAGGGATCTGTAAATTCTCAGTTCCTCCAAAGTGGTATGACCAAAAGAAAGCTGTTTACTCATCCCCTGGCCTGAGCTCTGATCCATGAGCAACCGCAAACACTCTTTTCTGCCTTTGGAACTGTGAAGAGGGTTCCCTCTCCATGGCTCTGCCACGCCAGCACTCCTCCTCACCCCAGGACCACCACCCAGACCAACCACTTGCTTCTCCCCCTATTTGTAGTCTGAGAGCTCTAGAAGAAGCTGCAGCTATGGCAGTAGCTGCTGCTGCCCTGGGGCTGAGGCTGGGACCTTTGAAGCTGTCTTTGGCATTTGTGGGTTAAGAAGCTTGGAGACTGCCACAGCTGCTAGTGACTTAGTGCCCTAAGGCCTGCTCCAGTCCCATCTGTGCCAGTGTGGTCCAGGATGGGCTGTGCTCCACACTGAGCATGATGTGATAGACCCTTCCTGTCAGCCTTCCTGATTGTCTTGGCCTGGAAATCTGCTTCACTCTGTCATTTGGTGGCTTCTGCTACTCTAGAATTTGTTTAGAGTCATTTTTACAGGTATTTCGAGGGGTTTGGGGGAAGAGCTCAATAGCCTTCTAATTGATCTTATGTTTCCAGTTTCTCTTCAGTCCTTCTTTTATTTTTCTTAGTAATGTATTTATTTACTATTTTATTTTCCCCCAGTTACATATAAAACATTATTTTTAACATCCATTTTTAAAATTTTGAGTTCCATATTCTCTTTCTCCTGCCTGCCCATCCCCATATCATTGAGAAGGCAAACAATTTGATATATATACATAATCATGCAAAACATTTCCATATTAGTCATGTTGTGAAAGAAAACAAACAAAAAATAAAGAAAAATAATTTTAAAAATGTTTGCTTCAAATTGCATCCAAACTCTAGCAGTTCTTTCTCTAGGAGTGGATAGTGTTTTTCATCATAGGTCTTCTGGAATTGTGTGGATCATTGTATTGCTGAGAATATCTAAGTCATTCATAGTTGATCCTTGTGTAGTATTGCTGTTACTGTGCACAGTGTTTTCTTGGTTCTGCTCATTTCACTTTGCTTCTGTTCATGTAAATCTTTCCAGGTTTTTGAGAGCACCGTGCTCATCATTTCTTATAGTATAATAGCATTCCTTCACAATCATATACCACAACTCGTTCAATCATTCCCCTCATTTTCCAATTCTTTGCCACCACTAAAAGAGTTGCTATAAATATTTCTGTATATATAAGTCCTTTTCCTTTTTGTTTTTTATCTCTTAGTGATATAGACCTAGTTTTGGTATTGCTGTGCCTCTCTTCCCAAGCTGTTGACTCTTTTTTTCATTATTTTCTTTTATTACTGTCATTTCTTTTCCAGTTTCCCCTCCACTTTTCTTATTTGATTTTAAAAATCCTTTTTGAGCTCTTCCAGGAATTCTTTTTGGGCCTGAGACCAATTTACGTTTGTCTTTGAACGTTTCATGTAGTAGTTTTGACTTTGTTTTCTTTTTCTGTTTTGATCTTCCTTGTCACCATAGTAACTTTCTGTAGTCATGCCCTTTTTTTGTTATTTGCTCATTTTCTAACCTATTTTTTGATTTTTAACTTGATGTTAAAGTTGGCCTCTTCTCCTGGGGAGCAGGTGGCACTGTCTCAAGTTTCAGGCCTTTCCTGCTGTTGTTCTCAGAGCCAGTTCTGGGGATCTGTAAGTTTTTGATTCTTCCAAGGTTGTATGATCTAAGGCAGGGCTGTACAAAATGCGGCCCGCGGGCTGCATGTGGCCCACAGTGTGCTGCCCACCTACAAGCGTAGAAATTTACACAAATGCTTTAGTAAACGAAGCCAAGCTACCACAGAGCTCTCACTAAAATGGCAAATCAAAATATATTGTCTATTGTTTCAATAAAAACCTAAGGTTGGACAGCCTGATCTAAGGAAAGGTTTGTTTACTCCTCTTCTGGCCTGCGCTGTGGTCTGTGAACAACCCAAGCATTCTTTCCACCTTGGATCTGTGACCAGGGTCCTCCACTCCCCTGTGACCATAACCTTTGGTGTGCTATTTCCCCTCCTTCCTCTGGGACTGTGACCCAGATTCACGTGTGGGCAATGTATTAGAGTCCCTTGTCCAGTACCAGCAAAGTGACCCCCATAATCTCCTTCTGACCAGTTGTCTGACCACCTTACCATTTGTGGGCTGGAGCTCTGGAAGAGGTGAAGTGAAGAGTGACAAGTGAAGAAGACAAAGACACTGCGGCCACCACTGATTCAGTCCTCTAGTCCTTCTTTTATACTGTTTCTAAGTTAGTATTCTTGAGTCACATATGACTTTGTCACTTGCCGGCTCAAGAATCTCTAGTTGCTCACTATTGTTTCCAGGATAAAATAGAAATTTCTCATTCTATTATTTAAAGCTCTGCATGATCTTGCTTCTACTTACCTTTTCATATTAATTTCATGTTGCTTCCCTTGATATACTTTATACCACAACCATCTCATTAGCTATTCCCTGAACTCAACTTCTTTTTTTTTTTAAATAAATTTTTTTTTATTTTTGAAAAATCCGTAGACCACATCATTTAATAATAAAAAAAAATAAAAATAGAACAGAAGGAAAAGGCGGATATAAGGTGGAACTTGTGGGCCAGGTGGAGGCAAAGGACAAGAGGCAAAGACTTGAAGAAGTGCAGGGGCCTGGGGACTCGGGAGGAGAGATGCTGATTCAGCTCATAGGTGCCCCAGTCCTGACCCCAGCTATTCCTGAGGGGAGAAGGTGAGATCCCCGTGGGGGGGGGGCGGAGTGAAAGGGGAACAAGTTACAGGGAAAATGAAAGATGGGAGATGTGGAGGATGCTGAGTCCCCTGGCTTCTTATCTCCTTCCCTGCCTTTGCAAGGGCTGTGACAATGCCTAGAGTGTGCTCTCTGTTCATAGCAACCTCTTAGAATCCCTATCACTTTTCAAAGGCTAGTTTACATAGGACTTGTATTTCCCAGTATCCTTAACTATCGGTATTCTTTCCTTCCTCAAATTACCTTGTTTTTATTTTTCTGTGTACACATTGTTCTATGCCTCCCCCCCATCCCATAATATAATATAGACTTAAAGGCATGTTCTGTGTTGCTTCTTTTTTCTTTTTCTTCTTACCTTTGTATCTCCAGCAATTAGCGTGGTACCTCACACATAGTAGATGCTTAACGAATGTTTATTAAGTTGGATTGGATTTTGTAGGCAAAATATGTATTGAAGTTCCTGGGGAGAAGATTTGGGCCCAGAATTTTCTACTTAAAGTTGTACATCAACAGGATGGATGATTTTTTGAAGTAGTGAGCCCTCCGTGATACAAAATGCTATCTACATCCAGAGAAAGAACTACAGAGTCTGAATGCATACTGAAGCATACTGTTTGCTCTCTCTCTCTCTCTCTCTCTCTCTCTCTCTCTCTCTCCCTCTCCCTCTCTCTCGTTCTCTCCCCTCTCTTTTCTTTTTTTCTTCTTTCTTGTGGTTCATCCCATTGGTTCCAATTCTTCTTTACAACATGACTAATGTGAAAATATGTTTAATATGAATATATACATAGGGCCTATATCAGATTGCATGCCATCTTGGGGAAGGAGGTGGAGAAAATTTAAAACTCAAAAGCTTGTGGAACTGAATGTTGAAAACTAAAAATAAATTAATTTTGAAGTAGTGAGGCCTCTATGAGTGAAAAGATTCAAAGAAACTCACTAAATACTCTCAGGGATGTTATTTTCTCTTTTAAAATATTTTATTAACTTTTTTACATCATTATCATTTTCAAATGATTTCCTTGCCCTGACTCCAACAGAATCCTCCTTTGTAACAGATAAATATAATTGAGTAAAACAGATACCATCTATATCTGTAGATATAGGTACTGTAACAGATAAATATAATTGAGCAAAACAGATACTATAGATACCGAGAATGTATGCCTCATTCTGCACCTGTTGTCTAACAACTCTGTGAAGAGGTAGAAAGCATAAACTTAACCATCAGTCCTCCAAAGTCATGATTAGATGTTGCACTGACCAAAATTCAAAAGTCTGACAGTTATGATGATCATTGTGTGAATTATTGTCTTGGTTCTACTTACTTCACTCTAAATCCGTTCAGAAAGGCCTTCCCAAGTTTCTTCAAACTCTTCACATTCATCATTTCTTACAGCACGATATTCAAATCACAGAATCTAAGGAGTTGGAAGGGCCCTTAGAAATCATTGAATCTGGTCTTCTACCTGACACAGAAATCTCCTCCACAACATCCGTGACAGAATATGAGGATGCTAGTTCTTTGTGGACAGAACTAGGAATTGTTTCTATGCTTCTGAAAAGCAGTTTGAAATATATGAAATAATTATATTCAAACCACAGAAGCTTTACAGTTGAAAGGGACCTTTGAAGTCATTCGCTTAGTCTCCTCCTTGTTTAAACCATTCCCCAATCAATGAGAATCCACTATCTTTTCAATTCTTTACTTCTTTGCTTTACTTCAGCAACAAGTGCTGCTATAAATATTTTGTATATGTCGAACGTTCCTGTCTGTCTTTGAAGTATAAGCTTAGTGAGATCACTGCATCAAAGGGTATACGTACAGTTTACTTAAATCTCTTTACGTAAGAATTATTTTCAAGAATGGTTGTACCAGTTCACAGCTCTGTGAAGAACATATATAACTGTGTTTGTCTTCCGTTAGGGATGCTGTTGAGGGAATTTCTTCTTCAGGTGGAAAGTTGGTCTAGATGACTCATGGTTCCTTCCAATCTTAAAATACTATGATCTTAATATTTGTATTGTAAATATATATAAGTTCACAATTCAACTCACTAAGCATTTATTTACTGTTGTTTAGTTGTTTCAGTCATACCTGACTCTTCGTGACCCTATTTGGGGTTTTCTTGGCAAAGATAATGGAGTGGTTTGCCATTTCCTTCTCGAGTTTATTTTATAGATGAGGAAACAGGCAAACTAGGTTGAGTGACTTGCCCAGAGTCACATAGCTAGTAAGTTTTTGAGATCAAATTGAAGCATAGGTTTTCCTGATTCAAAGTCCAGTGCTTTATCCACTGTGCCACCTAGTTGCCCAAGCATTTTATTAATCTTCTACTAATGAGTGTCATTGTGGAAGTCTGCTAAGTATATTTAAAATGCTTTCTGAAACTCTTATTTTTATATCAAACTTTAAGCCTAAGCCCTAAAGTTGAATTACTTAAAAGCAAAAGACTTAGTGTTCTTTCTCCTGCTTTTACTAAGAAAGGGTTTTCATTCTTTAATGTCTAGGGATTCTAATAAGTACTATAAGAACTAAACTAAAACACAGCAGGGCCTCTTTGTGGGAGATTTGGTCTCTATTATCTATTGTGCTTTGTATGTGAAGATGCACATACCCTTAGAAAACCTTTAGAGAAACCATAGTGTGAGAAATTTAAGTGCCGAGTCTATTGGGGTGTGTGTGTGTGTGTGTGTGTGTGTGTGTGTGTGTGTGTGTGTGTGTGTTCTGTGTTAATGTATCTCTTAGGAGGGGTCTAACAGGAAAAGAAGATGAATAATTCCTGTCAAAAGATGGTGATGAAAAGATTCCACTAGTATGAAACCGGAAGCCTAATTGCTGGAAAAGTTCTACCAAGTTGTGAAGAGGACAAGCAAATATATCTTTCAAGGCTTTACCAAGCAACTCTTCATCTAAATATTCCTAAAGTATTTTCCTAGGAATGTTTCCTCAAAATGGATAACTTAGCAGTAGGGATTTTGTCTAATAAAGCTCAACACCTAAGCCAGGACTTTATACCTAGTATAGACATTTGATAAATGTTCTTTCTATTTCTTTCATATAGATTTGGTTTCATATAAATGACCATAAAGAATTTATCTTTGTAATAAATTTATTTTGGCAAGACACAAAGCAAATTTTTGTCACTAATTGGGTGAAAAGAACCTATATGTTAACAATGTAGTGATGTCAATTGGTAAGAACTAAATTTATTAGTTCAACCTCATCAATACCCCTAAGCTAGAAGGAATTTCTAAAATTTTCTCTCAGGTGTTAAATTATCATATTGTAATTTTCATCATCATGTATCATATAGATTTTCAGATAGTGCCATAGAAGTCCTTCATGGATTCATGTGAAATGAATTTACAATAGTTGTAGCTCCAAAATTTCCTACTTCATCATTCATAATGCCCTAATAATTTGTGTTTTGTTTTGCTACCCTTTTCAGAACTTGGGTTCATTCCTTTGAAAGTGCCACTTATATTTCCCTCTCCTTTTCTGCTCTCTTCTTTTCTCCTCTCTTTCTTCTCGCCATTGTAAAAGACTGATTTTAGAGGCTGTAAGATTTCTCAGAGGTTGTAAAAGAACTTTTTAAAAAGAGTCATAAAGGGCTCAATACATGGGATAAATAAAAGCTATCAGAATGTAAAGGTTCTCAAATACTACTTTTTCCTTTTTTAGTTAAAACTCATTCTATATATTAGTAAGGCGATATTCAGTCCTAGAATTGTGTCTTAAGACCTTCATTTCTTTCTGATGTTTCCTTCCAAGTCAAGAAAACAGGTGAAATCAGTGTAGAAATTTTGACTCCAAAGGTTCAATGGTGATTCCAAAGATGTGTTCATTGAGGACTCTAGAAACATGTCCAATTCTTGTTTGTGAGGAGAGCTATACTTTACATGTTGATATATTCTTAAAAACCTATCTATAAATTGAATCCTTGGAAATTCTATAATACTTTAAATTCCCTGGATTTGCTCACTGTTTAAAGGAATTGATGATCAATATTTGTGTAAAGCATTAAAAACAATGATGCTTTCATAAATTTTTTTCGGTAATCTGGGTTTTTTTCCACATTGGGTTTTCCCAAAGAAGGTTACCTAGATCTCTATGTTGTGGAGGAATTGCACACCTAGGGTGCAGTGTGCTGTGTGCTGCATTCAGCCTGCAGTATATATGAAGGCCACATCTCTTATCCCTAGGGCACCATGTAGAATAGGGATGAGGTCCTGACCCAATTGGGCGATGCAGAAGGGAATCCTGCCAATGGGAGAGTGGCATTTCTGGCAGCAGAGTTCCTTCCACCCATCTGGGTTGGTGCCATGGCAAGTTTCCCTCACTGAGGGAGTGGATCTAGAGCCCTGATCCAGCTGGTCAGATTATTTGCTGATTTTGATTATCTGTGCCAATGATCCCTGTTGCTGGCACAGATAATAAGGAACTGACCATAATCTATCCTCTAAATTCTTGATCATTAGATATCTGTAGGTTTTATCATTTGAAATTTTGTGGTATACTTTTATTCAGCACTTTAAGAAATGATGCTAACATGAAGTAACATGTGAAGCACTTCGCAAACCTTGAAACAGTGTAAATGTTAGCTGTTATTAGTATTATTTTGGAGAGGAAGTATTTTCACTGAATTGAATCAGTAACCTTTTGAATTCTAGTTTTCATCTCTTACCTATGAAAGTATCCTTAGGCAAATCACTTTCTATGGTTATCACCTCATTCTCTTATTAATTAAATGCAGATAGAATTGTTGACCCTTTTCAGAGGAAGGCAAGAAATCTGCTGACATATATTGGGTGGGAGGAAGCAGTTTGATTTGACAATTAAATACAAGCTGAAGTTATGGTCAACTTCATTCTCTCTTTGTACTGTCCTTCACATCTCTCCCTTCCCCTCTCATCCAAGTAGTAGGCTGTCTTCACTTCATATGTGTACTACTACAAGTCTTTTTATACTATACTCCTACACATTTTCAGACTAATCTTCCTAAGATACTAAGATAGATATTACCTCTCCATGTCATCCTCTTATTCAAAAACCTTAAACAGCTCCATGTATCTTGTAAGAAGCTTAACTTGGCATTTCAGGCCCTTCACCATATAGTCCCCAATGTAGTTTTCCAGTCTTCTCTGCTATTCTTCCCGTCTACAGTCCCTTAATGGTAGCCAAACTGGTCTGTCTACTGTCTCCCAAAAATACTTTCCTCATTTCAATAATTTAACCTTTATTTTTAATTGTTGTCCTATATAACCTCTATACTCCACTGAGATGGTCTATTGTGTGGCCTAAAAATGCTCTTTGCGTTTTTGTCTGTTACTGCCTTTGCTTTTTTAGGTCCTTCCATCTGGAATGCCCTCTCTCTCCCTGTGTAGTACCTGAATTCCACTCAATCCTTCAAGGCCCATTTCAAGGGCCCATTTCAAGTCTCGCTGGCAGGTTCTGGGGTACAAAGGAGTTCCCTCTATAACATCCTTAACAAGTGGTCATCCAGATAATACAGATCTCTAGAAAAGTGAAACTTATACCTCACAAAGGAATCCATTTTAGAAAACTAAGTATTAGTAATGTTTTCCATATATTTCAATGTCACATTATGCCTCTCTATGGTTGTCGCTCCTAGTTCTACTCCCTGTAGTCCTGCGGGGCACACCTAATCCATTGTACACATGGCAATCCTTCATATATTTGGAAATAATTATTAACTCGCCTTAAGTCATCTCTTCTTGAGGCTAAACATTCCCCCTATCCTTTATACAGTTGTATGGCACATTTTTGAGCCCCCTAATCATCTTGTGGGTTTTTTAACCTTTTTTATGAACACTGTCTTGCCAATGTCACACTAAAGCTTGGCAACTAAAAATGAAAAGAATATTTTGTGGTCTTATCAGGGCAGAGGTTGGTGTTACTGTTACTGTAATCTCCCTTTTTTTCTGAACCCAGTGCTTCTCTTAGTGCAATGTAAGATAGCATTAACTATTTCTGGTGCCAGGTTATACTATTATTCTACATTGTGTTTGCATCCGCTAAAACCCCATGTCCTTTTCACATGAATTGTTGTTTAACTACATCTTCCCTATCTTGTATTTCTGTACAATTGATTTTTTTCCAGTCCAAATGTAGACCTTTACATTTATCTTTATTTTCAATAGCTTCTCTTAGATTTAGCCCATCATTCCAGACTGTTGAAAACTTTTTGAGTCTCAGTTCCTTCCATCCAATACATGAGCTGTCCTTCCTAGATTTTTGTTATCTAAAAATTTAGCAAGTACGCCATCTCTTCCTTCTCCAAGTCATTGATAAAAAATGTTGAAGAGAATAAAGCCAAAGACAGAGCTTTGGACTACTCCAAGTCAATCGGTCAATCAATCAATGAAGTTTCATCAAGTGCTTTGTTTGTGCCAGGCAGTGGGAATTCAGAAAAAATGAAGCAGTCCCTGCTCTCAAGGACCTTATATTTTATCAAAGAAAACCATATGTTCATAAATTTGTACATACAGAAAAAATATTAAGTGAATACAAGAGCGCTTAGGAAAAAGGAGGACATTTGCTGTTGAAGGGATCAAAAAAGGCTTCAGGTAGAAAATCGTGTTTGAGCTGAGTGTTAAAAGAAGTAAGAGATTCCATGTTCCTTAGCTGAGTAGGGAGAGAACATTACCTCTATGTCAAAGGTTCTTAACATTTTTTTGCAGATGTATCATGGGCCCTTTAGCAGTCTGGTGAAACCTATGGATCTCTTATCAGAATAATGTTTGTAAATGAGTAAAATACCTAATAGGATTTCAAAAAGAAATTATTTATATTGAAATTTAGTCATCAAAATATGAACTTCTTCCTATGCTGACCCACTTCCTTTAATTACTGCTCTTTGGCTCCAGTCATTCAGTCATTTCTAACTCCACCAGACCGTCCCCATTCCTCCTTGTCCCCGGTGATGTCATAAAAGACTCCATTAACGGTCTTGCTGAGCTGCAGCTATGCTGTGTCTATAGCATTCCTATGATCTATCAGTCATAATTATCTGTTTTTGATCAATTTTTCCAGCTCTAGTGATCACAGATGTCTTCACTAATTACCACAGTCCACAGTGATCTCTTTAACTATATGGGAATTTTTGTTTATACCACTCATCTGACTTTTCAATTGCATTTTGTATTATTCATTACCATTTAATATGTCTAGATATTTTCTTTTTGTTTATGTGGTAAACTCCTTTAGTATGAAGTACCATATTCATTTTTGTTTTGTGTTGTAGGCAATTGGGATTAAATGACTTGCCTAGGGTCACACAGCTAGTAGTATCTGAGGTCGGATTTGAACTCAGGTCCTCCTGGCTCCAGGGCCAGTGCTCTATCCACTGTGCCACCTAGCTGCCCAGTTCTTTAAAAAATCCTCATAGCTTTTAGTATAGTGTCTTTATATATAGGCAATGCTTAATGTTTTTGAATAAAAAAACTATTTTATAAGGTTTAATCACATGGTTCAAATGTAATACTTCTTTACTTTTCTTAATTTTTACTTACTTTAATCAGTTAAAATTTAATATAATCAACTTCTTGATTGATCTGTAATTAGTATCCCAAATGAAAGGAAAAAAGAAAATAACTAATATGGCGAAGTGAGGTAGGAAGTAGGATAAGCTGTTAGTAGCTTACATTTATATGGAACTTGACAATTTTTAAAAACCCTTGCAAATTCTGCGAGTTACGTGTTGTGAGTATTATTATTCCTATTTGCGAATAGGGAACCTGAGGCTTGGAGTTATTAAGCAACTTTGCTACTGTGACATAGCCACGGAGCAGAAGAGTTGGGACTGGAACCCAGGTCTTCTAACTCCAAAGCCAGCTCTTTTTCTGCTGTTCTGTGCTGCTTCTGTTCTGAATGAAAGGAATATATGTGAGCTGTTCCTTTAAATATTCCAGTGTATGTATTCAAAGTCTATTTCATCCCCCTCTAAGTATTCTATGGTTTTATTAAAGAGAAACTGAATCCTTATTCTAAAGGGAAGAGTAAATAGTAAGGAAAAATCTAAATAGTTAATTAAATGCTATGGGCATAGCTTATCTCTGCATAATGGACTTAATGTAATAGTTAGAAAATTATTCAGAAATTTAAAAATTAAATAAAAGGAATCAAGAGATTTTGAAAATACACATAACAGCAGAACTCTAAGTTCTTATCCTTAATTCTGACTTTTTTCTCCAAATGGATCTTTCTGTGTGTTTAAATTACCCATTGCTCTTTGCCTGATTAGACAATATAGCTTCTCTTTTTGCATTTATCTCTTGTGGTTTTATTGATTTGATAATAATTAAAGATTTTTATTTTTTATCTACACTTGTTAAGTTTTATAAAAAAATTAAATTAAGATGTGTATGTTCAAATTTTCTTATTATTCTGAGTATTATTTGTTTGGGGACATTTAAGTGACAATTGGGTGTAACTTTCTGAAAATAAGGACTAGAATGTGCTAATTTTTCTGATAGTAAAGAGGTTAACTCTTTATCAAAGCAGCTAAAATGGCCTTTTACTTTCTTTCAAGATTATCAGTTCAACAACCTCTATATCTGGTTGATGTCTAAAAGAACTTGTGTCTAATGTTTTGTCCAAATTCTAGTTTGTGAAATACTTTTAATATTTAGTGCCCTGAGTTCCATTTTAATACTTATGCTTCTGTGGGAGACATCTTAAAATATTTTACCTCTTTCATATGACATTCAAAATATGAACATTAAACAACAAATACAGTTTTCACACATAAATCCCTGTTTATGAAATAGCCAACTTTGCTATACACAAATGCTAAATTTTAAGATAGTTCTATTTGATAGGAGGAACATTATTAAAAGCAAAGGTCTAGGAATGGAATAGCAAATAGTTTCCTACTTCATTATTTCATTTAAAAATGGGTCTTTATTTTACAATCTAAAAAAATCTCACTAATCTGCATTTTGGCCAAGTCATTTCCCTTTCTCATAAAAAGGAAGGGTGCCTACGTCTTCTGATCATCGTTTGTTATATTTATGTTGAAAATAAAAGTAATCTAAAATGTGACTGCCTTGATTTTATACGGATGATTTTTTTTTTCCCAAGGAAATAGAGAAACTGAAATTAGAACTGAATGAAAGCAAGCAGCGTATTGAACAAGCACAGCAGGACGGAGCAAGAGCCAGAGATGAGTGCATAAAACTGACAGAACTGCTGGGCAAAACTGAGCACCAACTGCACCTCACCAGGTACCCCCTAATCCTATTAAATGCCATAGCACACATTTCGTTCTACTCCTTTTTTTCCACAGGCATCCAGGCAGTTGTTACAGACAGTCTTAGTCATTCGCTTCATGCACAGCTTTCAGGCATATTAGGAAACGTGCAGACGTGGAAGCAAAACACCCAGACATGGGAATGATAAGTGTGGTTTTTATAAAACACAACCTTTCATCTGTAGGACTCACATGTATGAGCGATTCACTTTCAAAACAGCCAAAAGGACACACTTGGTGCCCCAACTCTGAAAGACCTGGGCTTTAACCAGAGTGCACATTTTGGGGAGAATGCTGGGTGCTTCTGATGTGGAAATAGCTGTAACACAATGTGATGTACAAGGCAAATTGAGAAGAAAGATATAAGATGAGAAATCTGAGTGGTAAATGGTATAAAATTTAGAGATGAAGCTGATTGCTACTGTTGACCCATTGGAAAATGTGTTTGCTAGGTACGTATTGCAAATTATTTTGTCACTTGTAGTGTGATATGAAGGTCTTTATTAGAAAACTCCAGTGCCATATACATGGGTCCCCAGAAAGGATCCGAACATTCCAAGAAACAAATATTCTGAATATATTTTTAAAAAAGAAAACAATCCAGTAAATATATTGAATTATTCCAACCTCCATCTTAGAGCTTCTACATATTTTGAGTTTTAATAAGATTTTTTTCATTTTTATATCAAATAACTACATTCTTCATATATCTTAGGGTCCAGCTGGTCTTATAGAGAATCTTGCTATCTAAACAGATTAGAATCTTCATGATATTAGGTTCTAAAATCAGTTAGACAACAGCCATCCATTCACACTAGCATGTTGAATTTGAACTATGAAATGGGGACTGATCCCTTTTACATTAAATATGACAATATAATTCAGAACACGGTACAGTAACAGATGGAGGAAAGCACCACTTGAACAGCCTGCATTTGGAGAGAAAAAATATTCTAGAGGTTGACGAACCTCCCAAAGTTTTGGGGTAGTGTTAAGATGCCTTTACTTCTGCTAAAATAAAACTTTCTTCAAAACATTTTGTTATGATAATAATCCAAATGGTATGCCAAGCTCTTTTCTTTACAAAAAACAAATCCAAAATAATGCCATCTATACATGTGTGATATCTTGGAAAAATCCCAATAGCTGAAACAATTTATCAGGAAAAAAATTGCTTAATAATGCAGAATAATAACCGTTCTTTTAATGCAAATTTTAAGTAGTTGTAGAATCAGGAACATGTCAGTGTAGTTTATATAGTTATTTAATCATGGAAGTTTTAGAATTTAGCTTTATCATGAGAATGTTAATATTATTTCTCCTCTGTCAGACTGCTATTGAGAACCAACCATTAGTGTGTTAAGCATTGCTATGCCACAGAAATGGACAGCTTTTAACGTCTCAGTGCATCTGAGGATTAAATAAATATTAATGCTGGATTTGCCCTTATACCATTCTGTCTTATTCATAGAGTTAATTTCAGAAGTCAAAGTCCACAGAGAGTTTCCTTATGCAGTTTTTCCTTGCTTATATAGTCTAACTAGACCATTTTTTTTCCCAAGGACAGTACATTAAGATGCAGCAACTGCTAAAAATGGATGATTGACAACTAGTTTCTTTGTTCTTCCTAAAGAATATTTATATCACCTTAGTACTTCATAAAATTGTTTTCTGTTGATCTTTATTTCAGCTGGTTTCAGAAAACAACATACCTAGCCTCCCAAAAACTGAACTTCCAGCAAGTTCTCAGTGTTATTACTCTTTTCTTAATTATAACTTCCTTCTGAGTCTTCTCTACATAGTTGGCAAAATGAGTGCTTATAAAATTGTAGGTGAATTTAAAATGCAGAATACATGCAAGATACACCCTTTTCATGCAAAGCATTAGATTGTTGACAAAGTTTTCTACTCTTAAACCGCTTTATTCTGATTTCTAAGCTTTTTTCGCCACCACCCTTCTTTATTAATCCAGCATATCCACTTCAGTGCCTAGCACAGAGCCTTTCACACAGTAGGCACTCAATAAATGTTCACTGAATAAATTAAATACATTCAGTTTGATGCTTGCGAACCTTTTTTCTATTTCAGTTTAGACCAGCTGCTAAAATAACAAACTGCAAGGCAGGTGGCTAATCACCATATAGCTTCAACTTAAACATTTAAAACTTCATGTTCTAAACAGAAGTTCAAAAATGTAATTTTAAAACTACATGATAAATAGTTTAGCTATGAAAATGAATCCAGTTCTTCAGGGGAGAGGAGAAGGAGATGAAATGGAAATATGTGGATGATTTGAGGGAAAAAATCCCCACCTCTCAAATCTAATTTATACTTCCTTGCCAATGGTAAGGAATTTTCCCCTTGAAAGTTTATGAAAAACAAAAGACAACCTAGGAATTCAGCATTTATTGAATGAAATCCCTCTGATATGCTATATTTGGATAATCAGGCTTTATATTAGCTGTTCCTTGTAGTCACCTAACAAAAATCCCCTTGTAGATAAAGAGTTTTCCAGAAAGGCAATACCATGATCTTCCCTGATATACTTCTAAGTTTCCAGGTTGGGGGAGGCACTTACAACCCTAAAAAGGCTGTGTCCCAGCTTTACTCACTAGTAGAGGGTTGATAAAGTGAGAATGAGAAGGTAGAAGGAGAACTGAGCAGAGCACAAGGATTATGTTTATTAAATATTTTTTAATCTGATGGTGATCTGAGTTCTAATTACTGTGCATAGCCAAAGGTTTTCCAAGAGCCTATGCATAACTTATCTCTGGAATGTTTTTTTCCCACCAGATACTACACAGGGATACTGCATCTGTGTATGGCTCTAGTTGAAAGATCATAAGTTTAGATCTGGAAGGGGCCTTAAATGCCATCCAGTCCAACCTTTCATTATTTGACAGACAAGAAAATCTGATGTGACTGGCCCAAGGTTACAGTGGTAGAAAGCGGTAGAAGGTAGGGCTCCTTCTATTTTCCAAATAAAACATCATAACAAAGGTTAGCCATTTGTCAAAAAAGAAAAGAAACAAACAAAAAGAAATAAAAACAAAACCCCTGATGTGTATTAAGGATTACATCCAATTCAGGATTCTTACAGTAGGTTTCAGTAACAGCCACAGTAATGTCAGCTAAGATTGATGTGTAGCACTTTAAAGTTTTCACAGTCCTTTACCTACTTAAAGTGAATATTTATTTAGGTGTTACTATCCTTACTTTACTGATGAGGAAAGACTCAGAAGTGAATCAAATGCCCTAAGTCACACAACTAGTAAGTATAAGAGGCAGGATTCAAACTCAGGTCTCTCCTGACTCAAAGTTTTGTATTCTTTCTACTGTGTCCAGCTTATCTGAAGTTCAGATCTAAGTCCTCCACGGTTGTGCACTTAGAAATAAGGGGAAGAAAGACTTGAGAGGCTGAAGCAATTGGCATAAAGATTCTACAACAGAGTCAAAATACTCCAAAAGAGAGGCTTTTACCTGAATCCCACTGACCCTAATTTTATAAGCAATTGTTACGAGCTTGATTATCTAGTTTATCAGCCAAGTATGTCTTTGGTAACAAATCAGAAAAAGTGGAACTGGGCTACTGGAATCTTAGAGCACCATACTGGCTTTGCCATTAATTGGCTATGTGTCATTCCACTGCTCAAAAACTGTTCCCCATTGTCTACTGAAGTCTAAGCTCACTCTTCTGACATTTAAAAACCCTCCATTGTCTGGTGTCATACAGCCTTACCTCGTACTAATTTTTTACGTTAAATGTTCTTCACCTTTTCTTATGTCATGGAACCCTCATATATGGTGAAATTTATGGTACTCTTTTCAGCCTAATAGTTGGTGCCTACATTCATAATTGATTAGAGGTTAATGAAAATAAAGATGTAATTGTATTTTCCTTCCAAGTTGAGGAAACCCCTGAAATCTACCTACAGATCCCATAAGGGTCTTTGGACCCCAGGTTAACCTGATATGTTAACTCTGCTGTAGTCAAGCTAACCTACTTGAAGTTTTCTTAACATAGCTGGCACATTCCTCTTGCTCTCCTCCTGTCTGACTCCCTGTATTTGGAATGTCCTTCTCTTCCCTGTGCACCTACTCTGATAGGCTAACCCCATTTGGAAATGAGTGCTTTTTTCCCTTTGAACTCCTATAATATTTTGTTTTTTCCCCTTTGGGCACTTCTAAAATGATGAACGAGTTGCATTAGTGAAAGGATGTCCTGTATTATAGTTATTTGTCTTCATTCTTTGTCGTTTCTATTCAATTGTAAGCTTTTTAAAAGCAAAGATTTTTTCTTAGACAGCCTTAATTTCTCCACAGCACTAGCATTATGCTTGGAAAGAATAAACATACTGAACTATATGACAATATGTATTTCAACACATATTGAATGTATTTTAAAGCTTTGACTCTATTCCCATAAATCCTGGTCTTTATGTATTATTGAAGATGTGTCTCTTCTTTGATATTTTTATTTAATAAGTATGAAAAAGTTCTCTATGATTTAAAATTTAGCTTCCCTTGAGTCCTACTTTTATTTGATTGGAGTAGTACTCTACTATTTTGTTTCCAATTATTTCAAGATGAAAAATCGTTTTTTTAAGTTACACTAAACATCCACACTTCACTGTGCATCTAGTTGTAGTTTGGAGAAATTATCAATAAAATAAGCTATGTTTTATACCACTTTCTTTTGTAATTAGATGATGACACCATTGATAATGTTAACATACTTGAAAATATGAGACAAGATGTCTTTTATTATTTACTTACCATGAGGATTATCTCAAATTCTAGAGTCACAAATAGTTTAAATATAAATAGCAGTCCTTTGGATCTCCAAGTTGTAACCCCTCTCCCCCCGCAGGGCAAGGACAGTCCATTATACAGCTTTGTATCTTCAACAATGCCTTCCCTTCCTACATAATAGCAGATGCTCTATAAATAAATACTTATGATTGACTGTACTTTTTTTCTTGAAGGGAAAAAAGACAATTGGAAACATAAGTGAAATGTTTTCATGTAGTAGAAATGACAGTTACTAGCTTCCTTGGCCATGTAATACAACATCATAGTAAATTTTAATCCTGACTCAAAATTTCCCAGAACACTTCTCCAAGGTTCCTTTAAGTCTCACCCACAAGTTAAACTATTTAACCTAATTTTGCCATTCTCTTCTTCTTTCCTTCTTTACTTCATTTTGCTGTAAGTGGGAAAAGAGGTTTTTACTTTACATGACAGTCAAATATTTTCATTTATGTATTTTGTTTTTAAAATTCCTTTAACATATTTAGTTTTTAAAGGGGGTATATAAAATTAAATTCTTTTTTTAAAAAGCCATAACTCAACACGAGAGGATCAACTTGTAATTTGTGCAGCATACTAAAATAATAGTTTTTAATGTTTTTTCCATCCTTCTTACCACTTGTTGAGACCAATTTGCCTGCTCTACACCTGGTAACTATCATGAGGGCATGTGTAACCGTTAACCCGTGGGCAAAATTATATCCCCTTCCCAAACATCTTTCTGAATCACTGTCTTAGTTCAAGAGGAAACTTCTCTGTGTGGCCAGGGGACACTGATTGGTTTCTCTGGTCTCACCTCTGCTTTCTCAAGGAGAGAGGGTATATACACTATTTTATGTTCTAAGGGCAGCCCATTAAACTAGAATAGAGCCTTGGATGTATATGGGCATATACTTTCATTTTCTTCCGTGTCTCTCCGTAGATACTGTTTCTGCAAACAGGAGGTTGAATGATAGATAACTACCCATAACAGAAGTGATGCCCTTTATAGTTATCCTAAGTGGAAGGGTGGCTTGATGATACGAACTATGTCTGTTAGTTAACTAGCATTAAGTGTCTACCAATATTCCATCCCAGTCACTTTATCTGTGACCCTGACAAGTAGATAGCTAAACTGTAGTGTTAACTTTTCATTGAAATAGCAAAGAGAATGATCAGTTGTCAGTATCAATTATCAGTGGGTAGAATATAAATTATCAATAGGTAGATTTTTGGAAACCAATGCCTCAAATTCTTGCAGATATTCCATGACATCTTTTGCTGC
The DNA here is from genome assembly GCF_011100635.1 of Trichosurus vulpecula. NCBI lineage: Eukaryota > Metazoa > Chordata > Mammalia > Diprotodontia > Phalangeridae > Trichosurus > Trichosurus vulpecula. The sequence goes on along the minus strand of NC_050576.1, from coordinate 137,576,578 downwards.
CTCTGTTTATCTTATATACAGCAATATTTTACTCTTCTTTTCATCTTGAGACCTAATTTGAATCAGATAAAGAGCAGTTAGTTTTGTTTACATTGACATTTTGCTTTAAAAGAGATTGTTTTATTTTGTTGTAATGGGAATAGGAATGTTGATGCATGTAACAGGTTAGAGCTGAACTGGGAGGGTGGCTATGGGAAATTTTAGTTTAGTGCTCCTTTTGGATTACCTACTCTTTGAGATTATTTATATAGCTATGTCAATCATGGATATAATAACTGAGAATCAATTTTAATCATGCAAAAGTAGCATTATGGTCGGACACAGGTCCCTTCTAACCCTGAAATTCTAGGATTCCACACTCTTCATCCTTGGACAAAGAAACTTACTCTGGACATATATTCATTTGAAGACTTCTAAAATGTTGATCAGAGACAGTGTGGTATAGGCAATAGAGATCTGGCCTCCAAGTCAGGAAAAGCCTGGTTCAAGTCCCACCTGTGGCACATAGTGGCTGTGTGACTCTACGAAAGTTACTTAGCCACTTAATGCTCCAACTACTCTTAAGAGTGTACATTTAAGTTTTCTTTGACAGTTTTCTTTGGTTGAGGAAATGTTGAGTTTCCTCACCAGGAATTAAAATTAAATCAGTGAAATCACAGGTCTGGACAACAAAAAAGGAGAAACAAAGACAAAACTTCATCGTGTTTCTATGCTGAAATTTCTCCTCTTTACTCCTGTATTTTGTTCAAGAATTTTCATCTGATGTTTCCATTTAAAATTAAGCTAATTTTTCTAGTATTCCTTTCATGAATAAATTAGTCAAAATGTGTCAAAATAATTTTAAATGGATATATGTGCAACCAACGTCTTGAAGTCTGGAAATAGATGGCCTTGGTGCTGTTTTAAATTAAATTAAATGAGGCCTATTTTCCCTCCCCTTTCCAGTATCAAAACAGTCTGTCAAGAAGCCACAAAGGAAACAGACTGTCTCCCACACCTTCTCCTTTCTCCTCTGTATGATGCAGGTCTGCACTTTCTACTCCCTCCTATGTATTATCATAGCCAGCAAACCTAGTCTAGGTTGGGAAAGGTTCAGAATGTAGCAGAGGCAGGCATTCATTCCCTAAGAGGGTTCCTTTTGATGTCCTTTGGATCCTCTAATCATTTAAGGTGATAAAAATCACCCCATCAAACAATCAACTGATGTTCTAAAGAATCTCAGCAGAGGAAGAAGGAAGTTTTTTCTCTCCTCCATACTTTAAACAAATATAATGCTTGTACCCTTTCCCAACTCGTAATTGAGAACAAAGTTTGGTGAGAGAGGGCGGACTAAAACTCTAAAAAGAATTAACCCATGACCCTAATTTAGAATAATGTTATTATAAAAAAATCAGATCTAAAATTATTTAAAGGTAAAATAAATAATAAAAATAAAGTCTCATGCAGTTATCGAGTGTTTACTATGTGACAGGCTGTGTTACTATGTTTACTATGTTAAGCACTTGGCATACAAAGAAAGATGGAAACTCCCTGCTCTCCAGGACCTCATCTTCTCAGGGGGAAAACAACACAGAAGCAACTAGGTACTCATAAGATTATATATAGAGTGTATAGAAGGTCATCTCAGAAGGGAAGGCACTAGCAGCTAGGGAGACCAATAAGTAAAGTTAACAAGCATTTATTAATTACCTACTATATTCTAGGTACTGTGTTGAGTGCTGGAAATACAAAAACAAAAGTCAAAAGGGTACCTGCTCTCAAGGAGTTCACTGTCTAATGAAGGAGACATCGTGCAAACAACTATGTACAAACAAGATATAGACATGATAAATTGAAGACAATCAACAGAGTGAATGCACTAGCCTTCAGGGGATTAGGAAAGGCTTCTTGAAGAAAATGGTGTTTTAACTGAGATTTCAAGAAGCAGAGATGAGGAGGGAGAGAATTCCAGACACATGGAACAACCCATAAAAATGGAGGAGTCAAGAGATGGGGTGTTTTTGTATAAGGAACAGCAAACTTCATTGTCAGTGGACAATATAATATGTTAGGGAAGTAAATTGTAAGAAGGCTTGAAAGGTAGGAAAGGGTCAGGTTATGAAGGTCTTTAAAAATCAGAAGATGTTGCATTTGATCCTGTAGGTAAAAGGGACCCACTAGAATTCGCTGAATGAGGTTAACATGGTCAGACCTGTGCTTTAGAGGTATCTGTTTGACAGCTAAGTGGATAATGGATTGGAATGGTACCTCCAGAAGGTGGGAGCTGAAGGAAGCTGGGGAAGCCAAGAAGTAGTAGAATTGAGAAGAAAGAACATTCCAGGCATGTGAGACAGCCAGTGAAAATGTATGGAATCAGCAGACATAGCATCTTGAATGAGGGACCAGTGTCACTAGACAAGAAAATATATAGAAGGGTTGGAAAGCCATGAAGTCTGGAGATGTAGGGGAGATGGGAAAAGAGATGTCAAGTGCCAACTACACCAGGAAGTCCTTTGGAGCTAGATCATAGAGTGCACCCAACTAGGTAAAAAGGGCTCTGACAATTCAGTGTGCCATTGTAAGACATTGTCATTGTTAATATGAGTTTCACTGTATTGAACTGCTCATCATTCACCAAGATAGGAGTTAAAGTAACCAACCCACGAGTAACCCATTGGGCCCGTGAGTGGAGAAGTCAGTGTGCAGTGTGTAGGGACAGGCATTGTAAGGAATAGAGAAGGTTTTGTTGTTGTTGTTGTTGTTTGACGGTGCATAACCAACTTTTAGCTTTTCACCTGGCAGTCTAATTGGTAGTACTCTAGGTTTTGATTAATTAAATTTGGATATTGTTTCTTAATCCTGCCTCTGAGTAACTACTGTGGCCTTTTGGGAAAATATTGAATATCTTCAATTCCTTAGGAATTTACAGGGATATTTTGAGAATAAAGGTCATGTGTGAAATTGCAGGATCCAAAGTAAATATCCTATAAATCTGAGATATGATTATTGTAATACTAATTCATGTATTCTACTGCTATTAAACTCCTTCCATATATAGCAAAATAATTCTTGCCCACAATATATTTATCAAATCTATTTTACTTCAGGGAAGTTATGGGATTACTTAATCATACTTTTTAATGGAATAATGGTGAAATAGAGAAAAGAAAGCCCACCTGAATTTCTGGGTAGACTTCTTTTCCTTGTTTTCTCATATTATGCCTTGGAATAAATTCTAAATAGACTTCTGTATCTTTAAGAAAACGTTTTGCTGCCATTGACATGAAAGTCTTTATCACAGAAATATCTAACTGGAAACTGTGCTCCATCCTAAATGCTTTATGTTCGGCTTTGCCTTTCAGCAGTTTTACTCTGACAGAAATACTTTATTTTTAGGTTTTTCCCGTGTACGAGGCATTTTGTTTCCTTGTATTTCCCTGTTAGATTTGAATCAGTTGACAGTGTATGGTTTAGAAAGTATGGTATTCTTACTAATCAAAGATAAAATTCATTTACTGAGGAGATAGACGGAATGTCAAAACCATAGATTAACTCAATCAGATCCCATACCCAATCTCATTTGCACAAACAATTATTTGCTAAAAGTGGAAGAAAGAATGACAGCATGAGTCAACTCATGTAACTAATAAACTTTTTAGATTCTGTTTCATATGTTTGCTTTTCATTAAATTCAGGAATGGCTGCGACTGTGTTGTTGTGATTCAGTCAACATTTATTCCTATCTGTTTTTCATATACAAAGGCGCGGGGATGCCAGAAAATAAACTGTTAACGGAGAATTAACTTCTTTGGCACGCTCTCATACTTATCTTCCAAATTAAAGAAAATGAAATGGGCAGAAACAGAGTGTAGATTACCTCCTTTTTGTCAAAAATGGTGGGAATTTGAAAATTAATAATAAAAAAGGGAACAGATGCAGTAACATGCCAGAGGGAGATTAATGTGGAGAGTAAAATCTGTGAGCAACAAAACTGAAGCAAACTGAATCAGTGGGAGGTGGTTGTACAATCAAAATCAGGATAAAAGAGAAATTACAAACAACCCTGCACTTGTCAAAGTAGTAGTAATGAAATCCTGACTCTGCCAGCAGTGAGAACCTGTGTTAGCACTTTGGGGTAAGGATGGTAGCCGGGTGCCAGGTAGGAGGGCAGTGTTAGGTTGCTGGGCAGCAGCCATCTTGTGTAGAACAGATGGCACTGAAAGCTGGCAGGGGAGGGGCTCCTTAGCAGAACTAATCAGACAGTAACAGATAGGGCAGCTGGGAAGACTGACCACAGAGAGGGAGTCTGCAGGGTAGCAGAGTGCCATGATGTTTGCAGTGGTGTGCCCATTGGTCTGAGATAAGACCTTGCAATGTCTTTTCAGTCCATGAAGTATGCTTAAACTTTGTTATTTTAAAAAATTAGTCTTGTCACATCAAAATTGGGGTAAAACAAATTTCCCGTATCGGAATTTATTTTGTGGACACCCCCCCCCCCATGAAGTTTCAACCCTGGTTTCCAAGAAACTTTTCTTTTTTCTATTCTTTTAGTAGAGTAGAAAATGTACTACTACAACCCTATAGTACACAACACACAGTAAATTATGCGGAACATATTAAGTGAAGAGTTATCTCACTTGTTATGCATCAGGGTAATTGTACTAGCAATGCTGTGGTTAAAGTTGGAAAATACTTTTTTTACTCTAATTCCTTCTACATGTGTTTTACACAATTGGGAACTAGTAAACAACTGCACAGTATAGTCATGCAATCTGATTTTTAAAAATTATTTAATCTGAGTTATTTAACTAAAAGCATTTAGTGCTTCCCCCACCCCTTTTCTTTAAACTATAGCTTGGAAATTCAATATGGCACATTAAATCAAAAAGGAGATTAGACAAAATGATTCAAAAAATTCAAAAGGGGACCTGACCCATGGAATAAAGTAATTATTTAATATGATATTTTAAAATGTAGAGTTGAGCATTGGTACAGAAATTATTCCTTTAACAAAGAGATCCAGATCTCCTACATCTGTTTTTAAACTTGTATATTTCTTTTTTGCAGAAGGTTTATAGCTTGGCTCAATTTATTCATTTTTGAAGGGGGAGGGGAAAACATTACCGGGATGTGAAATAGGTGGTATAACATAGCCATATGCTATTTATGCAGCAGTTTCTGCAATAAATCTAATTTGGTGCTGTCAAAAAATTAGACTTATTTGATATAGCAGCACATTAGTAAATGATTGTGGCAGATTTAAAGTTGTCATTCAGTCTCTGCTTATTCTTAACAGAATCTCGCAAATCCTCTTCCCCCCCCACACACCCTTGATCAACTCTATGAAAATGTCTCAGTTCTTTGTCCTGCAGTTCTGCAAATATTTCCACATCTGAAAAGGAGATCTTGCTTTAAGGTAATTGAGGAAGGGGGTGGAAGAATGAATTGTCTCTATTCTTAACAGATTTTGTGAACGTAGAGTCAGAAAATCAATAAAGTGGAGGAAAAATCATAGCTCTTTCCCTCACCTAGAACTCTTTCTAGTACAGCAGAAATGTTTTATCTCATGCAGTATGCAGATCCATTAACTGCTCTGCTTTATTATAGAGGTAAGATGTATTAGCTGACATCATAAAGCTGTGTGCTGGTGTCGGAAGACAAATCTTGGAGAATTTGAAGGAAATCTGCTCCATATCTTCATCTGGCAATGGCTTTCGGAACTGCTTTACCATCATGTATTAGGAGCTGACAGCAGTGCTTCAGTGGCTTTTGCTTGGCTCATTTGTGTAAAATAGTGGTTCGAGTATTAGTGTAAATTCTCAAAACTTTGACCAGTTTTATTTTTTTTAAATACAGCAATTACTATGTGTTTTAATCCAATAAGATTAATACTATACTCCGAATTCCTAAATGATTCCATTTGAGACAAGTATAATGTTGCTCATGTCCTTGTGTTATTTTTCTTTAGAAATTTGGGACTGAAAAAGGTTTTTTCTTTTTTTAAAAAAAAAGGTAGGGATGGTGTGTGTGTGTGTGTGTGTGTGTGTGTGTGTGTGTGTGTGTTTGTGCGCACACATGCGCATGTGTATATATATGTACGTGTGGTAAACTGAGTGGTTTTAGTTTCTTTATACTCCTATCACACAAATTTTCCAAAATAATCTTTCTAACTTGTAACAGGAGCCTTGTTTAATTAGAATGAAAAGTTCCCTCATAGTTATTTAAGATGCCTTTATTGAAATAGTAGTTTGTTAATGACTCTTTCTTTTGTACAGCAACAGAGACTGTTGGAAGTGGTCAAATTTCTACTACCCATTCAGTGCAGTTCAGAAGCAGGTATCCAGGTAACCGTGCTCAAACTACTACTGAGCAAAGATTATTCTTCTGGGGAGATCTTTTGAAAAGTTAAAATTTTACAAAACACACCAAATTTGCTAGAAGCAAATCAGAAAATATTTTTAAAATAGCATTCATTTTGAAGCTATGCATATTGATATAAATTAATTGGAAATAATTTATTTAGAAACACATCTTCAAGAATTGTTTTATTGTGAACTAGGTCAAAGTGAATATTTTATGTTATTTATAAGAGCAATATAATTGGGAACAGTTCTTAAAATAAAAACACTGAGAAGGATATTTTCTTCATTTAGATTTAAATCAGTTCTTAAATTACTTACTTGTGTTTTGCTTTTTTAAGAATAGTATTTTTCTTATCTAATACTTCTGAAAGAGTTATATATGTTATAGTGATCAATAAATATTTCCTTATTCTGTACTTCATATTCAGCATTAAAATTTTAAAAATCAAGAATTTGTTGAATATTTTTGAAGATTAGTTCTCTCACTCACCTATACTTCTCAGAGAATAGCAGTGAAAAGTCTTTTTTGGTATACTGTTATAGAATTTGGAAAATAGATTAGCTTAATTAGGTATATTTAATATGAATGTTAAAATTTAATAAAGATTTAGTCTTTGCCATAATTCTTCAAAATATGAAACTGGGTATATTCTCTTACGAGTGAAATTTCTCTCAAGTTAACTCATGATCATAATACTAAAAGGATTTTGTTAATCATTTTGGCAGATATTTTCTTCTGAAACAAATGAGTTTCCTTTATCTTATATTAACTATATCAAATAAGAGAAATAGAAAATGTTGTGTGCTCTTTAGTATATTTTTCCTTCCTAAAGTGTATGACTAAGACGCTTGTAAATAATTCAGTAGTATATCCTTCTTACATCTTATTTACGAAGAGATAAATGACTACTTGAATTGCTACTGATGACACAGAATGAACTCTATTGACAATATACATTTTGCCTCATTTGTAACAGTAACATTACATTGTTACTGTTACATTACCCTATTACATTAACAATAATATTTCTTCAGTGAGATGATGCATTCAATATAACAATGTATATTAAAATGTAATTTTATCTAAATTGCTTATTGGTTAAACTAAAATGTGCAAGAATTGATTTATATATTACAAGCTGACTCTTTCAGAGGAATAATGAAGCTATGTATTAAGAAGGAATTTGCTTTATTTTAATTCATTCTTTTTTTACAATTAAGGAAATTCAATTTAAGTGTTCTCATTGTGTAGTTTTTTTTCTCTCTCCTGCTTAATTCACTAATGAAGTTATTTAATTTCTTAAATTTGGGCTGTATAATATGTAGCAATTTTATATAGTGTAAGCATAATTAAAATATTTTGGTTGTACCTTAAATCTTTTCTTTATTTTGCTATCCATACATATAGTAAATATGCACTACTGAGAAGTGCAGATACATGGGCAGAAATGCATCATATCTCTCTGATTTTACAAATGATCATTAAAATACTATATCTTACTACTTTGCCTCTAAATTATTGTCTTCCCAGACCCAAAAGTAATTTTCGCAAGTACATTACAGTACAGAACTTCATCTTCTGCTGGTTAGCAGAGGAGGATTTAAATCCATGCCGACAGTTCATTTGACAATGACCTTGAGGGGCTTTGCTTCTTGAGGAAGAAAGCAGAAGCTTGCGGTAAACAAAGTTCACTTCTGACAGATGGATTGAATGACAGAAAGGTTGCAAGTGCCAGAATAGCCCTGGCAGAGGAGGAAATGTTCAGTGGAATCCAACAGGAGAGGAGGTGTGAACAGGTGCAGGGTTGCTGACGGAAGGGGAACCAGATGGAAGGAGCCAGAGCCAGTTTATTTAAAGGAAAAGGCAGAAAACATTGAAAGGCTGTGCGATCAGTGGCTAAAAGTGTTCATAGAGGAAGGTAAAAATTCACAAAGCAAAACTGCACAGTGGGGTAGCTAGCACTTAGCATAATGGTAGTAATTTGTGAGTTTAGTTTGGAAGTTGCAATTGAAATACGTTCATCCTGGCTCTTGACACTGTCAAGGATAGATGTATGAAACTTGATTCTTTTGGGGTGGAAAAAATAAGCTCTTCTCCCTGTCCATTTGTCTGATAATTCCATTAACCAGAATCTCAGTTTGGATAATACTGAAGTTGTGTCATAAACCAGGAAAGGAAGGAAATTTACAATGAGGGTTAACATTCAATTCAAATTCATTTCATAAAGTCTCAGATTTGTGCCACATACAGGAAACAAATTCAGCCACTAGTTAGGTGACATCTGTAATATCTCAGCAAACTTTCATAGTATTAGTATGCTGAATTTCATTGATTTTTTGGTTTTGTTTTCAATTTGTTCTCAGTTTGTAAAGTCTCATTTGCTGTCTTCATTGACATAATCCTGTCTTAAAATACGCCTCTTCCTGCTATGATTCCGCAGGTTAATTTGTGCTGCTGAGGCTGTCCTGATTTTCATTGACTCACAATGACCTGCCTTCGGGCAAACACCTGCAGATGCAAGTATGATTTAAGACAGGAGCAGTATACTTTGAGACATAGGAAGGACTTCTGCTTTTTCTTCCAAACCAAAGCACTACTTACTCTTTGTCCAGTTGCCTCATGCTACTATTGTATGGATCTATCTCTCTACCATAGTTGCCTATGGTACTGATGAAAAACAAGCAAACAAACAAGCCACACCAGTGAATGATGCAGAAAAAAGAGATAAAATAGTGAATCTTAGAAAAGAGACAATGAAACGGCAGGGGAATGTTTGCTTGTTTTACTTCAACACCCCCCATTTTGATCTGGATTACTACAAAGGTGTGCGTACACCTTTTGCAGAAATTGAAGAGTTAGGTTGAATAGACCAGGCAGTAGAGTACTTAACTTCTCCTATGTCATAGCAGTGTTGTGGTTTAGTTGATGAGTCATGTCCAACTCTTTGTGACTCCATTTGGGGTATTCTTGGCAAAAATACTGAAGTGCCTTGCCATTTACTTCTCCAGCTCATTTTACAGAAAAAGAAACTGAGGCAAACAGGATTAAGTGACTTACCCAGGGTCACATAGGTTATAAGTGTCTGAGGCCTTATTTGACCCCAGGTCTTCCTGACTCTAGGGAATTCTATCCGCTATGCCCCCTAGCTGCCCCATCACAACATAGTAGGTGAGATAAATCTATCTTATTTGAGCTGGGCTGTTTGGTGTTAAGATTTAGGGATAGTAGCCATGGTTCAGAATAACCAACAGTTCACTTTTGCGTTCTGTAGCTATTTCCACTGACATTTTGTTATCATGTATATTAGATATTCATCTACTCTTGTGCAGTCTATGGGTATGAATTCTAAGTTATTTTTAAAGGAGATACTTTGGGTCTGGATGATCATACTAACCAAATTTTCAAGGAAAAAGTATTTCTCCAGATGAAGAGAAATCCATATGTTGCAATGCATGTTAATTTAAACTAGTCCCATAATTATACTATTTACCTCTTTCTATCTCATACAGTTTCCTAAGGAGTTCTCATCCAGCATATATCCTTCATGATTCATTACCCTAATAAAGTTTATTGGCTCAAACTGTTAGGTTAGCACCCACGTCACTCAGTGGACAGGTCGATTTGGGAGTCGAGAAGACCTGAGTTCAAATCCTGCCTCAGATATCTTCTACTTGTGTTATCTTGGGTAAGCCATTTAACCTTTTTTTAGTCTCAGTTTCTCATCTGCAAAACAAGGATAATAGTAGCACTTACTTCACAGAGTTTTGAAGATCAAATGAGATAACACATGGAAGGTGCTTTGCAAACTCTAAAGCATTATTTAAATATTAGCTGTTATAGTAATAATATTCTAGTTTTAATATTGTAGAACTCTTCCATCAGAATTCCTGAGCTCCTTAAAACACTTAATAATTCATCATTACTTTAACACTGCTGGGTAAAAGAGCAACACAAAATTAACCTGGATCTGTGGATGCCCATCACAAAGTTATATAGGTAGAAATAAGTAGAGGTTTCTGGAGGAGTGAAATTTTATGTTCAAGCTGCAGGTTAAGGTGTGAAGTCTCTGTGGCAAGGTGAGGTGTTCTGTGCCCAAACCTTAATAAATGCATGTTCAGTTGGGTGCTCAGAGTTTTTAAATTATGCAGTCAAGTCCTGAAACAGTGTTCATTTGCCATATACATGATGTCAGATATTCAAATGAAAATTATAAAGTTCAACCCAATATTTACTTAAATATTTGGTCTGCCTGATATTGGTAAGTCATCCGTTTTTCACTCAAATCACACAAATACAACCATAAAGTTTTTAAAACTTATGAAATCCAAGAGTTTCAAGCTAAATTTAAATTAGGAAAAAGTTCTACTTCATGTATAAAAGGACTTAGGTTTAGGACTGTAAGAAAGATCTTGTAATTCATCTCCTTCATCTTATAGAAAAGGATGCTGAAGCCCCAGAAAGACTGAGGGACGTGTACTTATCATACAAGTAATAAGTAGAAGAACTGAGCATTTAACCCAAGTCGTAGGAATGAGTATATGATCATAGCTGTAGAGCTGGAAGGGACTTCAGAAACCATCTAGTCCAACCCCATCATTTTACAAACCAGTTAACTAAGGCCTTGAGAACTTAAAAGGTTGGCTCACACTCATAGGAAGCATCAGAGATGGGATTTGAAACTAGGTCTTCTGGCCTTAACTCTAAGTTAATTTGTCTTGGAAAAACTGGCAGATGCCTACATAATTCAAAGCACGTTTCTCAGCCATAGACCTAACATAACTTTCTCACCCCTTCTTTATCAATATGGATTCATTATTTCCAGTTGCAAGCATTTATTGAACTCCTGCTATGTGCAAGGCATCAATCTAAATGATAAAACAGGCTCCATCCTTTAGATTATAATATTGTCAAGTCAGCAAGTCTACAAGTACAAGCTCACTATGTGCCAGGCACTATGCTAGGTACTGAGGATGTGAAGAAGGACAAAAAAATACCTCTTCCCTCAAGGACATTCTGGTGTCTTGTGGTGGAGATAATACATGTTCAAGACTACAACACAAGAAATGATGGTTAACATTCAGGGAAAGAGAATAGTAGTTCTGAGCATGGACAGAACACTTTATGAAAGATAAAACATTAAGGAAGAAAGAGTAATATTAAAAGAAAGGGGCAGGAAACATTAGATATATTATGAACGAGGATATGAATGCATGAAACTATTAAGTGGAGAAGTAGAACAAGTTTTTTTAAATGAACAAGCCAACATTTTTATATCTTTCATTAATTGTAGCCTCAACTTTTTCTTACTTATGAAAAGTTATTGAAAATGAATTTATCAGACAAGCAGAGGCTAATTGATTAAGAAAAATCCTCTTTCTTCAAGACGAAGCCAGGTGTTAACTCCTCCTCCAAGTTTTCCTCAATTCATTCTGATGGAAGTTGTCACTACCTCCCCAGTATCTGATCCCTGTCTAATGTAGCGTGTTCACTTCTTACATTCTGACTTGTTTTTCAGCTTTTTATGTATGTTCCTCATGCCCATATTTGATTGCAAACTCATTGAAGACAGCAATACCTCTGTCATTTGTTGTCTTTTTATCCCACAGTGTCTGGCACAGTACATTGCATATAGTAAGCACTTAATAGGCGGCAGTTTAATTGAATTTGGATTTGCTTCATAGTGTGACCCACACTGAATATTGCCTTAAACTAAGGAGCTTTGACAGCAGGATAGGTGGCTTTGATACTCTGGGAAATGGACCCATTTATAACTGTTCATTACTTGAAATCAATGGCGTAAATTAAAAAGTCTGGAACTCAAAGCTAAACTTTATGATGATTCCATATCTACCCCCTCTCCCTCCTGTCTCTATGCATAAATACCTACTTCGTGAATCATTTCATGAGGTTTGAAGAAGTGAAGGGGCTCTTTGGGAGCCTTTTATACAAATAATGACCTTGTAATGATAATGGGAATGTAGATTTATTGTGATATTTTCTATCAATTCTTACTGTGTTTCTGTCTCTTCCTCCTTTTGTACTACTTTTTGACAAACCAACTACAGCAAATTTCTTAAATTTGAAACCATCCGCCAATTGTTTGCATTCCACATTTTGTGTCAAGATATTGAAATCACTAACAGCCAACAAAGGGAACAAATTAGTTCACTCGTTGGAGATAAGCTAACTAATTTGACTGACAGACTGATTGACAAAAAGGGAACTGTTTAGGCTTCTTGATTCAGCTTGAAAGCCTTAGTTGAACATCAAAAATAGCCACTTACTGCCTTTCCTAGTAGAAACAAGTGTTGATATGAGAATGATTACTGGAGATGGAGGGGGAAAATCTATGGGGAAAACCTATCAGATAGCCTATTATTTCACATTTAACAATTTCAGACAGTTAGACTGGCAAATGATAAAGATTTTCCAATTAAGTGTATATTAACTTATTAGGAGTCTGCAATCCATGTACATAATTAGAAAATTTCCAATGATTTGCCAGCCTAACTGTATAGAATAATTTTTTCATGTATTTCATAACTTAATTTGCTGGTATAAACATATATTTGGAGGGCTTTGCTTCAGAGAAAATCTAGTTACAAAAATGTTTTCTTGTATCATTTACATTGTTATAATACGGTGATACTGCTTCAGCTGTTTTTAGTTTTAAATCACTTGCCTTTGTTTCTCCTTTTATTTCTCCTTTCAATTTATCCACGTAGATGAAATCTATTTTTAAAACTGATTTTAATAGTTGTTTTAAGATTATTTACCTAAAGAAAAGCAGGGTTTGTGGCCCATGCTCATCATCCCTGCTGCTGGGGAGGTTGAGGCTGGCAAGATCTCTTGAGCTTGGGAATTCTGAACTACCGTGGGCTAAGCTGGTGCCTGCGTTAAACTCAGAGACAGAACAGTTTAAAGCTTCCTTGCTGATCTTCAAGGGGTCAGTTTATGAGAAGCCACTAAATTTCCAGTCTGAATAAGATAAGGAGAGCCAGTATCAAAATAAAACAAAATGAAATTATTGATGAATTGACATTTAAAAATGTTTTCTCACAATTATCCATCAGTGTGAGGCTTTTAAATGCACAGCCTCAGTTGAAGTCATCCAGGCAGGATGGGGCATTAGAAAGAATTCTGGACTTGAAGGCCATTGGCTGGCTAGCTGCATGACCTTGAGTATGACTCAATTTCTTGAAGTCTCACTTTATTTGTCTGTAAAATTAAGAAATTGAACTAGATGATCTCTGAGTCCTTTTAACCCTAAAATTTTATGACTGGCTCAATGACTTTGGTTAAAGACAAATTCACTAGAAAAATTGTGCCTGGAAATAGGAATAGAATGAAGTGTTATCAGGGTTTCCTCACATATGGATCCAGACATTTTGTACTTATATGTGTTTGTGTGGGAGAAAGCAGAAGAGGGAGGTATAGATGGCCTAATGAATATTTACCAGACCAAAGCAGAGCAAATGTACGAGTGTAACAGCAATAGAGCAATTCGGTGGAATAAATAATTTGGAATTTTTGCAGAAGTCACTGGAAATGCCATAAAAATGTTTTCATGGAGGTAATAAGATATTTACAGTGCAAGGAGGATCATTGGACCTGTAGAACAATAAAAAGAACGGTGGATGTGGGAGTCAAAGCATGTAAGTTCAAATCCAGCCCTTTCATTTACTACCTGCTTCACCTTAGGCAGGTCAGTCAACCTTTCTGGGTTTCAGTTTCCTGTTCTGCAGAACGGGTGGATTAGATGACCTCTAAAGACTCCTTCAGTTCTCAAAGATCTAGAAAGATTTCTTAAACAAACACTTTTCTCCATCAAAGACCACGGAGCTCCCTCATTTGGATTACAACATCACAGTATCAGATGTGATGTATGAGTTTGAGGAAATGACACTAAAAATAGCCAAGATGGGAAAAGTAGCTGGATTAGACCAAGTATATACAGAAAACATTCTTGCTGGAGGTGACCCAGCCGTGAGGACTTTGAGAGATCAATTCTTAAGGTATCAGAGGTGGAAGGTGGAAAGGTGGAAAAAAAATCTCAAACCTTAGCTCTTCCATCCCCCCAAAAGGAGGGAGGAGATGGAGAAAACATTAACATATGCCTCTTTTCCCATTTTGTAAAATTTTAAATAAGATTATCTATATATCAAAGAGATCCTCAAAAAAGATTTAAGAAGACTCTTTCAAATGATAAAACTTTGTATTCACACAGTTGACTGAAAAGTAAAGTGAATACAAAATCACACTTTACTTATTATTGACTATAAAAATGCGTTTGGTAGAGAAAAATACAGCTTTTAAGATTGTCCCCCAATAAGGTATCTCTATGTACATGTCAAAATCAAATGAAATTTCTTGAAAGATATGAGTAGAGAAAACTTTGTTAGTCATTTAGAAAAAATTAACTTATGTTCAGTGTACCTAAAGACTACAAGAACATATATATTTCATTTTAGCCATATTTCTACCAAAATGGCATCATGAAAAGTGTCTTGGTACTTTCAGGAGTAAACTTCATGTATATATATAAAATTTGTGTGTGTAATCATTCCTCAATAATACATTGCTGTAATGTACTTGTGGTAAAATAGTTTTTACAGAGTATATTTATTGTTTTTACCTTATTCTATTCATCTCTTTTGACGGGATTCAAATAAAAATGGTCCAAAGACAAGTTGCTATTCTGCTATTATTCTTTTAGACTTAATGTTTGCTGACTTTTTCTCAGGAGGCTAAAAAGACTGCTTTTTGTGATTGGATGAAGGCATTGAATGCAAGCTTATCTTCAGCAGCTTTGTTGAAAGCACCTTTAGGACAAGTCTTCTAACAGACAAGTTGACAAGGATGACACATGCCTTATTCTCTTCCTATAGGATTGTAATTTCTTTTGCTGGCTCACTATATTTTAGAACCTTTTTTTTCTATCTTGTTTTGAGATTATAAGTATTCAATATGATTAGGTCTAATAAAAAGAATTCTCAAATTTTTAGGACTTGTTATTATGTCTGGGAAGATGTGAAAAGTAGGTTAGGATGAAATGGTGCCCCAATTCCAGTCCAGCTTATTTTCTGAATTCCCAAGAATACATACTATATGTGTATATATGCATATATACGTATGTTATATGTGTGTATGTCTATTTTTAATTTTTAAAATAGCAAAAATCTACCTTATCTCTTTCCCCCATTAATGCCCCCCTCCAATTGTGAACAAAAGAAAAACAAAAACCTTGTTGCGAACATGTATAGTCAAGCAAAACCAATTTTCACATTGGCCATATGTGTGTGCACATATGAGTATATGTGTGTACATATGTGTATATATGTGTATTATATATATATTTTATAAAATATGTGTACATGTGCCTTATTCTGCACTGTGAGTCCAAGGATCTTTTTCAGTTTTTATTTGTTGTCCAAGGATTTTTTTCACCTATTCATTTTTTAAAAGATAGCAAGTTTCTGATGTATGATTTTAACCACCTGATTACATCTTTTCAGCTAACCATTATATACAATTATGTGTTGCACATTTCCTATCATTTTATTGCATAAATATGCATCAATCAGGGAGTTTATTTCTGCAATAAAATATTTCTTGCCATAAAATAATTAGTACAAGCATATACAGTATTATATTGAAAAAGGAAAAATCCCTGAGACATTTGACTTTAGTAGTAACAATTTTGTATTCGTTGGTAATTCACTGTGATTACTGTACATATCCCTTGACATATCACAAATATGTCACCAAAATGCATTTCCCTGGTGTTATTAGATTTAACTGTGCTCATCTAAGGAGTTATCAGAGGAAATATTGAAAACTAGTAAGATTCCAGAGAGAAAAACAAGAACCAGACAATGAACTGATAAAACCAAGTTAAATAGAGCAAACAAAGGTATTTTTACTATGTTAAAGTGAAAAGGAAACATCTGTCTCAGTTTTGTCATATTTTGGAGAGCATGACGGTAGAGCACAGGGTGATGTCATACATATGGGGTACTGGAAAGAGTACTGGCCTTTGAATGAGAAGACCCAGGTTTGATTTCTGTCTCTGATGCTTTTTGTTAATCCTTTTTAGCCCTATCCAAAAAGGAAATAGGGGCAGCTAAGTGGCACAGTGGATAGAGTGCCAGCCTGGAGTCAGGAAGACTCATCTTTGTGAGTTCAAATCCAGCCTCAGACACTTACTAGTTATGTGACCCTGGGCAAGTCACTTCACCCTGTTTGCCTCAGTTTCCTCATCTGCAAAATGAGCTGGAGAAGGAGATGGTAAATCACTACAGTAATTTCATCAAGAAAAGGGTCATGAAGAGTCAAACATGACTGAAATAACTGAACAACAATAAGAAGGAAAAAGGCTGATTCAGCTTGTAGACAGAGTTTACTGAAGTTCTTTTAGTGGAAGCTAAATGGTCCCTTATCAGGGGTACTGTAGAGGGATATCTTGTCCAGATACAAGTTGGACGAGGTGCTCTCTGAGGGCCTTTCCAACTCTAAGTTATATAGTCCTGAGCAAGGACCTTAACTCACTGAACCTTGGTTTTCTTGGGGGTAAGATGAGGATAACTGCACGGGTTGCTTCTCAGGGTTGTTGTGAGTAAACAGCTTTGCAAAATTTATTGTTGTTGTTGTTGTTGTGAGGAAAATCTGGGGATCTGTCCAGTCAATCGTTCCCATTCTTTCCTCTTTTGTCAGTTGCTAGCTACTCCCTTTTTCCCTTCTTCCTATAAACATACTCAGGTCTACCTTCTCTTTTAAAATACTTCACTTGGTTCTCCCATCTCTTTAAAATGCTAGCCTATGGCTCTCCTCTCTTTCAACTACTAGTATCCTTTATACCCACTGCCTTCACATCTGTCCCTTGTAATTTGACTTCCTGTCCCACCACTCCTCCATCCATCCTCCTCTCTCCTTTCATGTAGCCAAAGCCCTAGTTGAGATCCTCGTCATCTCTCACCTGAACTACTATAATAGCCTCCTAATTGGTCTTCCTGGTTCTCCTTTCTTTAATCTTTTCTTGACACAATTGCCAAAATAAGGCATAAGTCCCCTACATGTCACTCCTTTGCTTTTTGTGGTTCCCATTGATTGTAGGATAAAATTAAAACTCCTTAGCCTGCTCAAGGCCCACCCTAATTGAGCTTCCCCTTTCCTTTTCAGGTGTATTGTATATTATTTCTCTTCAAAAAAAAGAAATAAGAAAGGACCAGACATACTCTGCTTCCTAGCCAAATTGGACTCCAATTTGCATTGTTTTGGGGAGTTCCCCCAAATTAATACTCTATCCTCCACCTGCCATGCATTCTTACAAGCCATTCCCATGCCTGGAATTCACTCCTTCCTTATCACCACCTCTCAGAATCCTTAGCCCCCTTCAAGTTTCATTGCATCTGCTCCTTCCTCAGTGAAGCTTTCCTTCGTTCTCCCTCCTCCATTTTTCTCACATTATACTTGTTTATGTATTTGTCACATCCCCCAGTATACTCAAAGCTCCTCTGGGACCAGGTCTATTTGCTGTTTTGGTCTTTTTATTTCCAGCATATAGCACAATGCTAGGCACTTAATAAATGCTGGATGAATTAAATTAAATTGTAAAGCTACAAAATACGACTTTGTTCTTGTTTTCTACACCTTGGACTCAGACTGACACAAACTACAAATTAAGAACAATCTAGCTGCATATGTTGAGCACACCAGAACTGCTTAGAAACACAATAATATAGACTGAAAGTTCTTTTTCCTTCCTTTCATTCCTCTTGTGTTACCCCTCAGGTATCTGGGTAAGTTTTATGAGGCTTATACTTAAGTAAAAGATCTTCCTGAATAAATGTAGTAGGGAATTCACCAGTCAGAACTCCCATTAGTGCTCAGCTGCATCTTTCTAAGATGTCTTCATTGCCTATTATAAAAGTACTAATACCTATAGAAGGAAAATACTAGCAACATTGGTACTCGTTTCCAAATTGTCAATATCCACATGTGTGCTGAGACTCCTTTTACTTAGAATGTAAGATTGCCATCAGTTCTAGACATTCTGGGATATAGATGTTTTTACAGTAAAAATGGTTTTCAGGGATGTCTTTGTTTTTCTCCCGCGTGTCTTTGTGTTTGCTGTTTTTCTGAGAGAAGGTGTCCTCCTTGTCTCTATTTCCTGCTTCTTTTCCTGGTAATGGTACATACGCTGACCTGATAACGCATTTCTGAAACATTGAGTCTGAAACACTGACATACTTCTCAGGGATGGAAATAGAAATTATTTACTCTAGGAAATCTGTGTGTTACTGTTAAATCATTTGCATACTGGAGGAAGGAGAGGTTACAGAATTGAGTTCCCATGTGTTTTCCTACTCTCCACCTCCCCATGTTTCCATCTCTGCTCAAATGAGAGGAAAAACGCAGCCTTACTAACAGTATAAACAAAATTTTTGTTTCCCCTGAAAGCAATGAACTTAATGTACTGTCCATAAAATAGTATTTTTTTTGGTTCTGAAAAATCTCCCAAGTGTACAGTTAATTCGTAGATCTGAATATGGTTATCTTATCTAGTTTCCTATTTTTTAAGGGCATCATACCTAAACTCTTAAAAGACAGCCTCCATACTATTCTGAAGCATCACTGTCATCTATTAGAGTCCATTTCAGTATCTCATCTTATTTAGTTTTAGGAAGTTCTTTATTATATTTTATGTTATATTATATATCATGTATATTATATTTTATGTTGAAATTTTTGTTACTGCTTTTAAACTCCAATAGTGTGGTATAGCATAAAAAAAGCACAGGACTTGGGAACACTAAGATCTGGATTTGAGATACAGCCCCAGCACTTACTAATTGTATGATATTACATATATTACTCGTTTGCTCTGTGCCTCAGTTTCCTCATCTGTAAAATAACATGTACTCTCTACCTCACAGGTTTGTTGCAAAGAGAGTACCTACTTTGTATAATTTTATATATGTGTGAATGATTATTGTTATTTTCCACCCCACCCCACCTTCCCATTTCTATATATTGGCTTTAAATATGGAAGTTGGCAAGCTTGGCCCCAAAGATGAGATGAGAAAATGCCCCTCCCTCTTTTGCAGAGCTGGAGGCTCTGGGTAGAGAGCATTGCATATACATTTCAATTGATGTGCTAGTTAGTTTTATTCAGTTGCTTTTTCTGCTTTATTTCCCCCTCTTGTTTTTATCCTTTGGAGACAAGAGGTTGTTTGTGTGGGTATAGGAGGGTAGGAGGGATACATCTGGAAACAAAAGTGATGTAACAACAAAGGATATAAATAATTTTCATAAAGAAAAATGTGGAGGTTAAATTTGATATGGTTTTCTATAAGGACCTGCCTGGTCAGTGCCAAAGAATGATTATTTTTCAGCTTGTGTATAGCGCATTCACTATTAATAGATCTCAGTTTCATGTCAGCTTTTTAAATAACAGTTGACTAATGTGCAGTTTGTGGTCCATTATGACAACCTAAGCTTTTTCTTCCTAGTTTGTCTTCTTCACTCCTGGCCAGAATTAATATTCATTTGCTGATAAACTGGATGAAAAGAATCAGATTGGCTAAAAATAAATGCCCCTTTTGTTTCATTCAAATAGAAAATCATGTTACAGTTAAAAATGAATAAATTAAAGTATATATTTTATAGTCTGCTTTAAGGGCAAAATTACAGATATTTATGATTTTAGAAAGAACTTCATTCTGAGGCAGTGTAGTCTAATTGGCACAAAAGAACAGGCTAATGATCTTGAGATTTAGATACAGGAAAGCTGAAGGATGGAAGTTTGTCATCAGCATACTGCCACCTACCCCTTTAGCACCCTTCTCCCCTTCTTTAAGTAACCTCCCATATGTCCAAAGATTCATTGTTCTGCTCTTTCTTATAAATCTGCTCTGCAGCATAGTGGATAGGGCACTAGAGATGGAGTTGGGAAGACCGAAATTCAATTCTGGCCTCAGACACTTACTATCTGTGTGACCCTGGGCAAACTCTTAGTTTCCCAAACAGAATTATAATTGTACCTGCCTCCTAGAGTTGTAATGAGGATAAAATGATATAATATCTGTAAAGTGCTTGGCAAATCTCAAAGAGATATATTAGCTTATATACTAGGCAGCATACACTAGATAATATAGATAGATAATATGCTTACTAATATTATCTGGCTATCAGTTTGGAAAAGAGCTGATAAAACTAATACACCCCAAGAGGGATGCCTGAAAATAGATGTAGTATTCTGTCTCTTCAAGGGCTGTTTCTATTTTAATTATGAATAACCTTTTCACTTCAAGGAATTAATTTCCACTGGTGAGATTTCAGGTGTCACTGACAGGCCAGTGAGGTCCTACCTTTGTGGGTTAGGGACCTTCCTTGGATCCCTCAGATTGCACTACAAGGCAGTTACCTTATTTCCATTTACGTGAAAGATTATCCCTGTCAGGATGTTTCCTCATCTCTGCCACTGACATTGTGAGACTTTGAGAAAAAAAATTTAACCCTCTCTTCTTTAGCTTTTTCATCTGTAAGGTTCAGGTTATGCTTTTTGAAGAACTATATCCCGATGCTCGTGCAAAATGGTGTGTTCAATACTCTTTGCTCTTTGAGGCGTGTTTTGTTTAAGTAACAAAACTTGAAAAATCATAAATGCTGTGATGTGGTAATTGAGAGAATAATTGAGAATTTTTTGGCCTCATTTCTATATGTTTTTCATCTCTATGTTATTATTTCCTCCTTTAAAAATAGAATTAGCTACATTTCTCAGTGTGAACCATATTAAAATGTAGTTGTTGACAGTGAGTCCAAACTGAAAGATGGCATATTGGACTATATTCTTCTTCATTCTCCAATCACTCCCTTGAAGTAATTTAGGTTCCTAGGAGTTTAGTTCTTTTAGGCCATTATCATTTTCTGGAGCTTGATGGAGACCCTTAGAGAGAGCCAGGACTTAAGCTCGTGCCAGCCATCTAAGGTATAGCCAAGGTGCAACCAACAAAGTGAGAGCTCAAAGGGGACTTGGTTTGTTTTGGTTTTCGTTTTTTAACTTTTTTTCAACAAAGGGACTAAGTTTGTAATGCCGTGAAAATTCAATCTCACTTCTGATTCTTACTATTTTATGTGACTGGGAACAATTTATTAACCTCTCTGAGCCTCTTTCTCCATCTGTAAAATGGACTTATAATACCTGTAGTACCTATTTCATAGGTTTGTTGATCAAATTAGGCTACATGCACACATATACATGTGTGTATATACATATGTATAGTCCCTTCTGAACTTTCAAATGTTATATAAATGTCACATTTTATTACTGATATGTATTTGTTTTGTCAGAAGTCAAGTTGCATATATTTGAGTGAAGGCTCAACCTTTTCATTGGGCAATAACAAATAGGAGTGCAGTTTACCTTAAGTAAAAATGTTTCTGGTCCTGGCTGTGTCACTATCTAGAAATGGCACCTTGGGTATCTTTCTTAATCTTCATTGATCTCAGTCTTATCTGTAAAATACTACATGATCTCCCAGTCCTAAAATTCTATGATTCTCTGAAACATCCTCTGAACAAAAATGTGGTAACAGAGGGGCAGAATAGAAGATAGAAAAAAGTAAGCATAAATAAAATAAGCATAAAGAAGTAAGAAAATATAAGTTTAATATATTTTGGTTGGAGTCTTTTTTCAATTTTATTTTCATTTTCAGTTCCAAAATCTTCCCCCACCTCCACCCTGTCCCCCATTCTTTTAGAAGGCAAGAATTACAATATCATTATGAAATCTACAATTTAGTATTTTGTAAAGTAATATTAAGGTACAAAATATATAGCTTCTTAATCAGAGAAAGTTAAAAGTTGGAGAATGATTGAAAAAGACTACTGGGAAATGTATAACAAAATTTGATTGTTTTGCCGTTTAAATTTGCCTTTTTTTGTCATTGAGGAGTTGTAATAACTATAGTAAGCCACAAGCTCATACCTTTATATAACACAAATACTTTTTTTAAAGTATCACAAAATTTTTCCTATACAAATTGGACCAAGAGCTTTACCAATTCTTCCCCAAATTCTCAAGCATTCTCCAGGGACATTCTTTTGGTTCTACATAGCACTCTGTGGTAACCCTGATTCACCTTTTTCAAATTCAGTAACTTAATAATTAGGCAACTCAATATGAATGAAGAGGCAATTCAAAATGACCCTAACAGAAATTATGCTGTCAGTATTTGTTTTAAGTACCATTCTTGGGGTCTTAATGCTTTCTTTTCAACAGAGTTCTGTACCAGTATAGCTTTTGGACAGCAGAATATGTATATAGCTGTACTATGAATATTGTTTTTGTCTCCCTTAAGTCACACTCTTTTTCTGGAATGGAAGGCCTCATGGTGGCAGGGGGGTGCAGCACATATCTGTCCCATACCAGCACAACATGTTTGCATGGGGACATAGCCATTTGTCTTGTCTTTCATACAAATACAAGAGAATACTTCACACATACTTACAACAGTATTCTCACCCATTATGTGGGAAAGGAATAAAGCTGCATTAATTGATATTTTTTTATTATGAAGCTGTCAGACATTAACAAACTTTAACATCTCCTTATATAAAGAACAGAAAAAAGAGGATTGAATTATGACACCATGAATGTTTTACAAACAATTTGGTTTTTAAAGTCCTTATTATATTTAATGTGATGGTTCCAACATTGCCCCAATTGTCTGTGTACCCTTGTGAACTTTCTTCCTCCCTTTTCTATGTATTTTTAAGTGTTGCATTGATGTTCTTTTTCCTTTTTTATGGTATGACTATCCACTACCCTGCCCAGCTCCCCAAAATAAAAGTGTCCTGTCTTATAACAAACATACATAGAAATCCATGCTCTGTCTCTGTCGGAAAAATTTTTATCTCATTCTATCTGTCAAAAAAGCATTTATTAAGTGCTATATACAAGATAGTACGCTAAGCACTGGGGATACAAAGAAAGGCAAAAATGCAGTCCCTGGCTGACAGAGCACATATTCTAATGTGGGATACAATATGCACACAACTAGGTTCAAGATGTTCTCAGTGTAAAGAGAAAGTAATTTCAGAGGCAAGGCATTAAGTTGGGGGAAGGGATGAGGAGAATGACGGCGGGGAGGGGGTACAGAGCAGGAAACAAAGGGCCGGAAAAGGTTTCCTACAGAAGGTGGGATTTAAGCTGAATCTTGAAGGAAGTCAGGTTGCTGGCTTAAGGCAGGGGGAAAGCATGGAGTTGGGGGATGATGTCTTTTGTGGGAGCAAGAGTGATTAGACCAGTGTACCTAATTATAGACGATAGAGTATATAGGTGTAAGTAGCGTAAGAAGACTGGAAAGAGGTAGGAAGGGGCCATATTTTAAAGGGTTTTAAATGGCAAACAGGAACATTTTGTATTCGATTCTAGAGGTAATAATTTATTGAGTGGAAGGGTGACATGGTAGGACCGTACTTAAGGAAAATCACTTTGACAATTGAGGGAAGGATACATAGGAGTTAAAGAGAGACTCAAGGCAGGAACCAACCAGCAGGCTATTCTGTTAGTCCAGGCATGAGTTAATGAGGGACTGTATCAGAGTGACAGCATGTGAATGGAAAGAAGGGGATATTCATGGGCCATGTTGAGAAGGTAGAAGCAACAAGACTCGACCACAAATATGTTGAAAGAGAGGAAGGAGGCAAGGATGAAAATGAGGTCACAGGAGGAGGAGGATGTTGCCTTTCAACAGTAATAGGGAAGGTTGGAATGGGAGGACTTGGGCAGAAAGGCTATGAGTTTTGTTTTGAACATGTTGAGTTTGAATTGTCTATGGGACATCCAATTCAAAATTTCCAGAAGGCACCTGGTGAATCAGGAGTATAGCTCAAGAGGAAAATGAGTTCTAGATACGGAGATCTGGGAATCATCTGCACAGAGATGATAATTGAACCCATGGGAGCTAATGCAATTATCAAGCAAGATAACGTAGAGGGAAAAGAAAAGAGTACCCAGGTCAGAACTCTGGGGACACCCACAAGTTAGTGAGAATGGCTGGATTAAGATTCAACAGAGATGGAGAAGGAACATTTGGGCAGGTAGGAGAATCAAGAGAGGAGAAACCTAGAAAAGGAGAGAGTATCCCAACAGAGAGAGCAATGGACAGTGTCAAAGGTGTCAGGTTTACATTTGACAGTTAACAAATTATTGGTAACTTTAGAGAGAAGTTTCAGTTGAATAAAATTGCAGAAGGTTTAGGAGTGAGAGAAGAAAAAGTGGAGACAATGTAGATGTCTGTCTCAAGAAGTTTAGCTGTGATAACAAGGAGAGAGAACAGTAGCAAGTGGGCCTGGTAGAGCATTTTTTTTCAGAATGGATTGACATGGATCTGTTTTTAGGCAGCAAGGAGGCAGCCAGTGGCAGAGGGGAGACTGAAGATGAATGAGAGAGGACAAGAGGAAGGAGGGAAAGACAGAGAAAGGAGAGAGAGCAGTCTTCTGGGAAAGATGTGAGGGGTTGGGATCAGGGGTATGTGTCAAGAGGTGTGCCTTCATGAGGAAGCCCAACTCTTGAGGCGAAAGAGAAGATAATAGAGAAATATATTTGGGTGATGTGAGATGAGAAAGAGATGAGAGAACTTTTAGAGAATGGCCTTATGTTTTAAGTGAAGTATTTGTCGAGGTCCTTAGCTGAGAGGGCAGGAGGAGGAAGTCCTTTAAGAGTCATAAGGAGGCATGAAAATGTTTAGCATCACTGTTCTGGGAAGTGGGATAGTGAATTGATTAGTGAATATAAAAGGATTGCCTTGCTGCACTGAGGAGCCAGTTAGGATTAGATAATGACCGTGGTAGGCTGAAGGGGAAGGTGTTTGGATATAGAGGGTAGTGTGGAGAGTTGAACTGATTTACCAGGTGATCAAAAAAGGGAAGGGAGGAGAGTGCACCTTGTGCAAGGTGATGGTCTGCAGAAGAACTGAGAGGCGATGAGATTGTAGAAGAGATTGTGAATTACAGACACAGGGTAAGATGGAATGAACTTTCTGTACCATTCTCCATCATCTCTTTACCCGCACTTATCATAGTGCCTGGCACATAGTTGGTGCTTAATAAAGGCAAGTTATTTAATATTTAGTACTTAATAAATATTAGTTAAGATATCGTGGATATAGCTTGTTGCATGTTGTCTCTCCGTTAAACTGTGGGCTCCTTGAGGACTGGGACTGTCTTTTGACTTCTTTGGTTTCCCATGCTTAGCAAAGTACCTGTCACATGGTAGATGTTTAATAAATGTTTATTGCTTGATTAACTCCTTACCTGAACCTGACTTGACTACCAAGAGATACAAAACACAAGTTTAGCTCCTTGTCTTAATACAGCTTACTAGTACATTTAACCTGCTATGGTGAAGAATTAGGCATTGTGCAAGACTATGAATGTTGTCCAAGAAAATGTACTATGGAAATACTAGAAATGCCTTGTAACAATTTCAACCCATAACATGAACCACCAAAGATTCCATCTGAGCAAGCACTAGTGCATTATCTTCCTGGGACTGATGCTATAACAGTATCCTAAACACTGAACTCCTGGAATGTAGGAATTAAAATGCCAAAACATTGCATGGCCTTTTGGAATTATTCATGTTGTTGGCAAAGGCTATGCAATAAAAACTTAATTAGTCAACTAAAGAAGCATGGATGAGAAATTCCTACAAATAGTTCAATATATGGAAGTATCTGTGTGTCAGAAAGTGCTATTTAAAAAGAAAAACCTAATAACATTTTCTCCTATTTCTCACCTTATATAGAACCAGTCCCATACACGTGATATGCTGATATCACATGGTGATGTCATTTAGACTATATCGATATCAGTTGGTGATATCATCTGAGGCTATACCATCATCAGTAGAACATTCTTTGAGTTCATTAATTCATTCCATCAACAATTTTAATGAATATGAAGCATAATTTATTGCAGAGGACCATACCATGTGTTGGGGGTATGGTATAATGAGCCAAGTAAGACAAGGTCAGCACCAAAATTGACCCCCAGGCAAATCACTTGACCTGTTGGATCCTCGGTTTCTCCATATCTACAGTGAGAATAATAGAATCATAGATCTACAATGCTAAGACGCTAGCAGTAAATATACTCTTACTGCTAAGTAGTGTTAAGCATCCCATACGTATCAGGTGCTAGGGATAGAAAGACCGCCGCCTCATTTTACAAATGTCAGAATCTGCCTAGTGATTTATGTGCCCAGCGTCACACAGGGCTTAGGACCTAGGTCTTCTGACTCCGGAGCCAGGGCTGCTTCCACAATAATATATTTTCTCCGCATTCGTAATGATGACAGCTGACATATATAATTTCATTTCTGCAAATCATTTATTATTTATAAATATCACATTAGTGTTTATATAATATTATAATTTCAAAGTTATACATACGTGATATGAATAATGTTTGTATGACCTATTTTATGGAGTTGTTTTAAGGGAAATTATTTCATATACTTCAGAGTGTTGTTAAATGTGAATTAGTATTAATCATCATGGAATTTATAGATTAGTTGAGGGTCAGACAAAAACATAGATAACTATATGCATAATATTACATGGTGAATTTAGAGAGGCATAAAACACATTGTTCTATGTGAATTCTCAGAGTTGATTTCCTAATTGTGTTTATGGATCCATACTCCTAAGCAACCCCCGTAACATTGTCTGAGGAATGAGGAGAGCAGTCAGTGACTTTTCTCCATGTTCTCTCCTTTGAAACCGTCAAAAAGAGATTTGATTGTACAGCACTTAGAGAAGTGATTCTCCTTCCAAGCCCCCACCCCCAGCCCAGAGTTCCAGTTTCATCTTTTCCTTATCTTTATGTAGCACAACGGGTCAATATGTGTAAGTGAAAACAGACCAACTTGGCACTACAGGATCATTGACTTGCTCCTGGATGGATTCCCTCCCATTATTTCAGTTTTCATTAAAACTTTGTGATGTGAAAAGGGAGCCAGACTCTCTAGCTTCGCCATAAGTTCATGCTATTTTGAATCACTGGCTCCTTCGACACCAGCATTGGAATATGAAACATTTGGGGATGGCAGAAGATTAACTAAAGATGCAAAACACACATTCATAACCCACATAAGACTACCCCAACCAATATTATGACCAAGTCTGAACTACCGTAAAAATCATGAGGCCATCCTGTAGTCATTCTTTGACTGATTGTCCATTTATATCATTTTCAATGTGGAATTCAATGCCCTTCTGTAACATTGTTTTGCCCAACGTTGTGTTTGACAGAACGAATTAAAATTAATGTATTAATTAATAAATAAAGCTGTGCTTTGAATGAGGGAGGCATTATGCAGCAATCATTAAACACTACAATGAAATTGTAAAGCCTTATTTTTAATACTCTTTACTTTTTGTCCACTTGGAGTTAGTTTGTGGCATGCATTTGACATTGCAAGAGGTCAATTTTTTTTCTCCTAAAGTCTGGTTATAGATGAAGATAGAATGCTTTTATGCTAAATTATTTATTACGTATCAGCTATCTGTGAGACTATGGGGGATTTTGTTTGTTGGGGCTTTGTGCATGTGAGTGCTAAATTTCTGTGTGTTTCCTCTGTTTTATAGGCTGGAAAAAGAAAGCATTCAGCAGAGCTTTAGCAGTAACGCAAAGGCCCAAGCCCTTCAGGCCCAGCAAAGAGAGCAGGAGCTGACACAGAAGATGCAGCAAATGGAAGCCCAGCATGATAAAGCTGGTAGGTGGTCGGGAAGGATTAGAGCCTGGGCACTCGCTCACAAGCTAGGCCCACGCCTCACTGTGAAATGACATCAGGAACACCTGTAACCTTTGGCTGGCCGAAGGGAGCAGATGCTAACGACACCGGAGATTCCGAATTACATATTAGTTAGCGTTTAAAAGAGAAAATGGAAAGTATTGCCCACTGTCTGTTGATTTCAGAGTGCTGCTCTCACATCTGTTGCACCATCTGGATTATGAGTTTATTTACCTGTGTTCAAGAAACGTAAAGCTGAGAGAGACCACAACAAAGTAGAAAAACAAAGGGCTTGTTTTTGGCTGGATTTTCAGGCACACATGTTATATAAAGAAAATAGCATCAGAAGCTCTGCGGGAAATGCTCTGAGCTTACAGTTAA
Organism: Trichosurus vulpecula; assembly: GCF_011100635.1. NCBI lineage: Eukaryota > Metazoa > Chordata > Mammalia > Diprotodontia > Phalangeridae > Trichosurus > Trichosurus vulpecula. The sequence continues at coordinate 137,548,053 of NC_050576.1, read as the reverse complement.
AGTCTCCTGAATAGCATTGAACAGTTCCCACAGTACACACATTATAGCTACTCTAAAAGCCTAATGAGTTTGCCTCAGCATCCAAACTGGAGAAAAGCTTTAGCCATTAATCGGTTCTTAATTCACTGTCGCAGCTGGATGTAATTCAGTGGCTCCAAATTGATATGTTCCTTTATTTAATCTTTGCAGCCTCGAACATTTTTAGCATTTGTATGATTCCCCCCCTCTCCCCAATCTAGAAAGGATGTTTAATCCTTTGCATTCTTCAAGTTATTGCAACTGCTGTTAAAATTCACTAATACAAGGCATTGGCCACAGCTGGCAGCTTGGCTGAAAACTGACGTCTTTCATCATATTGGCTCCATCCTGCAGACTCAGTTGGCCAGTAACTCTTTACCTTTAATTTGAAAGTAAAATGCACTTTGAAACTATGCAGTTTGATTTGTTCAGTCAGAGCCTTCTTTGGTCCCTTTCAGTGTTGAGTTGGATATGTTCACAGACAGTGTTAGTCAAAACAAGACAGTATTTGTTAGTAGAATTTCATGCCATAGATTTTATAAGCTGATTGTACAGAGAAAAAGCTTAATTAGTCATTTCTTTTCCAGAAATTTTATTGTTCAATTTTAGTATACTGATACTTTGTTTTGTATACCATATACTACTGTCATTCACCTAGTTATTCTTAAAGCTTCTATATGGTTTATTATATGTTTCATATAGAATGTTTGATAATTATCACAGTTGATGCACATATAAGTTACTACTACCTGTCTTTCATTTCTTGGGTGAATAATTACCTGAAGGATATTAATTAAATAACTTAGTTCCATATAAAGTTTTCATCTATACCATATTGACCTACATAATTACCTCTTCAAATTTAAAAGCAAGAGATATTTTCTTATACTGGCCGCTGGCCAACAACAATAAATTTTGACCAGACTTGACCTAATAGGTATTTTGCCACCAACATGAGAAAGAAAGAGAGAAAATTATGGGATAAATTGTTCCAAGCTGCCACTGCTACCAGAGGCCTGGTGATTCCAGAGCCCTAGGCAGAGCCTCTGAAGGTTTGATCAGGGTAATTTACCATCTTTAACACCTCTTTGAACGCATTCCTTTTTACAGATCATTTCCATTTCTTTAACTGCTATGACTAAGTTTTTGAAGTAGCTCCTACCAAAGCAGCATTCCAAGGGAAGAAATACTATGGGAGGGTCAGCGGAAGAGAGAGGAAAGCAAATGCTTTCCTCTTCAAAGTTGAAGGATAAAAAGACTAT